>NW_027516565.1:0-352500 GCF_048772815.1 Callospermophilus lateralis | reverse complement strand
GAACAACGTACTTCAAACACTGAAAGACAATGGATGCCAACCAAGTATTATGTATCCAGCAAAATTAAGCTTAATGTAAGACAACGAAATAAAAATATTTCATGATAAACAAAAGCTAAAAGAATTTGCAGCCAGAAAACCAGCATTGGAAAGCATCTTGAGCAAAACACTACACGAGGAAGAAATGAAAATCAACAATGAAAACCATCAGTGGGAAGTGCCTCAGTAATGAAAGAGGGCGTGGAAAGCTAATCATGGAGAAACAAACTAATTTAAAAAAAAGATATAAGCAAACATGTGTGGCAGTACAAACCATATATCAATAGTAACTCTAAACGTTAATGGCTTAAACTCTCCAATAAAGTGACATAGGCTTGCAAGTTGAATTAAAAAAAAATCCAACAATAAGTTGCCTCCAGGGGACACATCTGAATGGAAAAGACATACACAAGCTGAAGGTGAAAGATTGGGAAAATTTATACCATGCACACAGTCCTCGTAAGCAAGCAGGGGTGGCCATCCTCCTATCGAATAAAATCGACCTCAAGACTAATTTAATCAAAAGGGATAAGGAAGGACATTATATACTGTTTAAAGAAACCATTCACTGACAAGACATAACAATTATCAATATTCACGCAGCAAATAATGGTGCTGCGACATTCATTAAACAAATTCTCCTCAAGTTCAAGAATCAAATAAACCACAGTACAATAATTATGGGTGACTTCAACTCACATCTCTCACCATTGGACAGATCCTCCAAACAAAATTTGAATAAAGAAACTATAGAACTCAATATCACAATCAATACCCTAGACTTAACTGACATATATAGAATATATCAACCATCATCAAGTGGATATACTTTTTTCACAGAAGCACATGGATCCTTCTCAAAAATAGACCATATGTTTTGCCATAGGGCAACCCTCAGTAAATATAAAGGGGAGAAGATAATACCATGAATTTTTTTGTGATCATAATGGAATGAAACTGGAAACCAATGATAAAAGAAAAAAGAAAAAAATCATACATCACATGCAAAATGAACAATATGTTACTGAATGATCAATGGGTTACAGAAGACATAAAGGAGGAAATCAAAAAATTCTTAGAGATAAATGAAAATACAGACACAACATATCAGATTCTATGGGACAAACTGAAAGAAGTTTTAAGAGGTAAATTCATTGCCTGGAGGTCATTCCTCAAAAAAAGAAAAAAAAAACAACAAATAAATGAGCTCACACTTTATCTCAAAGCCCTAGAAAAGGAAGAGCAAAACAACAGCAAATGTAGCAGAAGGCAAGAAATAATTAAAATCAGAGCGAAATTGAAACAAAAGAAACTATTGAAAAAATTAACAAAACTAAAATTTGGTTCTTCGAAAAGATAAATAAGATCGACAGACCCTTAGCCATGCTAATGAAGAGAAGAAGAGAGAGAACTCAAATTACTAACATACGGGATGAAAAAGGCAATATCACAACAGATGCAACATAAATACAGAAGAAAACTAGAAATTATTTGGAAACCTGTATTCCAATAAAATAGAAAATAGTGAAGACACCGATAAATTTCTTAAGTCATATGATTTGCCCAGACTGAGTCATAAGGGAACACACAATTTAAACACACCAATATCAATGGATGAAGTAGAAGAAGCAATCAAAAGACTACCAACCAAGAAAAGCCCAGGACCGGATGGGTATACAGCAGAGTTTTACAAAACCTTTAAAGAAGAATTAATACCATTACTTTTCAAGTTATTCAGGAAACAGAAAAACTGGGAGCTCTGCCAAATTCATTCTATGAGGCCAACATCACCCTGATTCTGAAACCAGACAAAGACACCTCAAAGAAAGAAAACTACAGACAAATATCTCTGATGAACCTAGATGCAAAAATCCTCATTAAAATTCTGGCGAATTGGATACAAAGGCACATCAAAAAAATTGTGCACCATGATCAACTAGGATTCATCCCTGGGATGCAAGGCTGGTTCAATATATGAAAATTAATAAATGTTATTCACAAGATCATTGGACTTAAAGATAAGAACCATATGATCCTCTTGATAGATGCAGAAAAACCATTCAACAAAGTAGAGCATTCCTTTATGTTCAAAACATTTTAAAAACTAGGGATAACAGGAACTTACCTCGACATTGTAAAAGCTATCTATGTTAAGCCTCAGGTTAGCATCATTCTGAATGGAGAAAAATTGAAGGCATTCCCTTTAAAATCTGGAACAAGACAGGGATGTCCTCTATCACCACTTCTATTCAATATAGTTCTCGAAAAACTGGCCAGAGCAATTAGAGAGATGAAAGACATAAAGGCATAGAAATAGGAAAAGAAAAACTTAAATTATCACTATTTGCAGATGACATGATTCTACACATAGAAGACCCAAAAGGGTCTACAGAAAAAACTACTAGAACTAATAAATGAATGCAGCAATGTGCAGGATAAAAAATCAACATGCATAAATCAAAGGCATTTCTGTATATTAGCGACAAAACTTCTGAAACAAAAATGAGTCAAAACACTGCATTCCCAATTTCCTCAAAATAATTAAATACTTGGGAATCAACCTAACAAAAGAGGTGAAAATTTATATAATGCAAACTACAGAACCCTAAAAAGAGAAATAGAATAAGATCTTAGAAGATGGAAAAATATACCCCGTTCATGGATAGGAAGAACTAACATCATCAATATGGCTATATTACCAAAAGTTCTCTATAGGTTTAATGCAATGCCAATCAAAATGCCAAAGGAATTTTTTTTAGAAATAGATAAAGCAATCATGAAATTCAAATGGAAAAATAAAAGACCCAGAATAGCAAAAGCAATTCTAAGCAGGAAGTGTGAATCAGGCAGTATAGCGATACCAGATTTCAAACTATATTACAGAGCAATCATAATAAAAACAGCATGGTACTGGTACCAAAACAGGCGGGTGGACCAATGGTACAGAATGGAGGACACAGAGACTAATCCAAAAAGCTACAACTATCTTATATTTGATAAAGGAGCTAATGGCCTGCAATGGAGGAAGGATAGCATCTTCATCAAATGGTGTTGGAAATCCATACATTTGCCATGAAGACTGATATCCCTTCCTCCATCCTGCAGGCATTAGTCCTTACCTCAAATATAGATCAGTAGCTGTAGCTTCAGTCTCTGTGTCTGATAGAAGAAAAAGTTGGCTCCGATCTACATATTGTGTGGTCAGGCTCCAAATTCCTTAATAGGACACCCATAGAACAAGAGTTAATAACAAGAATCAAGAAATGGGACTTACTTAAACTGAATTTTTTTTCTCAGAAAGAGAAACAATAAGAGAGGTAAATATGGAGCCTACATCATGGGAACAAATTTTTAGTCCTCACCCTTCACATGGAGCCCTAATATCTAGAGTATACAAAGTATACAAAGAACTCAGAAAATTAGACAATAATATAACCAATAACCCAATGGGCCAAGGACCTGAACAGAAACTTCTCGGAGGAGGACATAGAATCAATTAACAAGTACATGAAAAAATGCTCTCCATTTCTACCAGTAACAGAAATGCAAATAAAAACCACCCTAAAATACCATCTCAATCCAGTGAGATTGGCAGCCATAATGAAGTCAAACAACAACAAGTGCTGGCGAGGATGTGAGGGAAAGGGTACTCTTGTACATTGCTGGTGGGACTGAAACTGGTGCAGCAAATTTTGAAAGGAGTATGGAGACTCCTGTGAAAGCTTGGAATGGAAGCACCATTTGACCCAGCTATTGCCCTTCTTGGACTATTCCCTGAAGACCTTAAAAGAGCGTACTACAGGGATACTGCCACATCGATGTTCATAGCAGCACAATTCACAATTGCTACACTGTGGAACCAACCCAGATGCCCTTCAATAGATGAATGGATAAAAAAATGTGACCTTTATATACTATGGAGGATTACGCAGCACTAAAATATGACAAAAATCATGGAATTTGCAGGGAAATGCATGGCACTAGAGCAGATTATGCTTAGTGAAGCTAGCCAATCCCTAAAAAACAAATACCAAATGTCTTCTTTGATATAATGAGAGCAACTAAGAACAGAGCAGGGAGGAAGAGCATGAAGAAAAGATTAACATTAAGCAGAAACATGAGGTGGGAGGGAAAGGGAGAGAAGAGGGAAATTGCATGGTAATGGAGAGAGACCCTTATGGTTACACAAAATTACATATAAGAGATTGTGGGAAAATAAACAACGAGAGAAATGAATTAGAGTAGGTATGGTAAGAGAAAAGATGGGAAGAGAAGGGAAGGGGGATAGTAGAGTATAGGAAACATAGCAGAATACAACAGTAACTAATAGGGCATTATGTAAAAATATGGATGTGTAACTGATGTGATTCTGCAATCTGTATTTGGAGTAAAAATGGGAGTTCATAACCCACTTGAATCTAATGTATGAAATATGATATGTCAAGAGCTTTGTAATGTTTTGAGCAACCAATAAAAAAAAGTAGCGATATATATGCCAATAGAAATTTATCATGATATATATATAATCGACAGATTGAAAAATATTAATTTTACTGAACATGAAATTATGTATAATGTTATTCAACTAGGAAGCTCACCCATAGGTTGAATTTTCAGTTCCAACAGCGTTTAGAAGGAGTGATCTCTTCTCTCAATTTGCATCTGCAAATTCAGCCACCTCACAAGTGTATACGAGTGATATCAGGTAGGATTCTATATGTGCATATGAAAATACATGTGCTGAATAGGCTACAGAGAAAGGGAGACAGGGATTCATATATTTGTTAATTTTAAAAACACATGTAGAGCTATTTCAACAAAAAATTGTCTAGATTTATAACTTCTACAAAATATAATGCAAAAGGCAATTCCAACTATACACCATGCCTTCTCTGAACTGCTTGTATTTCTATTCTTTTTGGGTTATTTTTCACCATCATATTAGGATCATTATTCAGAGTCTAGAAGGGTATGGGTTAGTGTCAGGGATTCAGTATTTCAAAAGGAAAATTGAAAAATGAATCCAGTGTGTATGTAAATATGTGCTACACAAAAATCTTCCCACTCACATCCAGAACAAAGCCTTGACATTACCTTCACCCAAGTAAGACACAATTATAGTAGAAAAGTGTGAAAATCTATGAATACATATATGGAATGGAATATGCTCGGGAGTTCACAACCTTAGAGGTGGTAGAGGCGTTTCCAAAAGTAAAGGACAGGGTAAACACTCCACAAACAAAGAGCTCTGCTGGCCTAAGACTTCTTGGAATACTGCTTCTGAGGTTGGGCACTTTAAATATATGTTGTTGTCATGAGCTTTGGCTTACTTCGTAGTGAGACCATAAAAGCTGGGTCTGCATCTATGTAACCTGGAAGACATTGTTTCTTATATTTCAATGAACATGAGGCAGCAGTGCTCAATTTTCCCTTTGTAGGTAAACTGTGTCCACTGGAGGCTAAGTGTCTCCCGGTGGGGACTGTGAAGACATTTGATCATCCTCCAATTTTCGTGGTGTTTCTTGCTGCTACACTGGGAATTTGGTACTTGCTTCACACAATATAAGAAGTTCATCTGGGATACAGTGCTGGAGGGTGTTCTGTCACGTGGGGTGGGTTAGCGTCTGCAGGAGAATGTACCAACCAGGCTTCTATCCCACAGAGCTTGTCCCAATAACCATAGCAACCTGATTATGAACATTGCCCTGAAACCTCTCCATATAACAAGATGCCTTTACATACAAGGGAATGGGGGCTGCGCCATATCAGTCACAAGCCATTTGTAAGCCGATAGCCGATCCACATGGCCCCACCTTGCTGTTTCATCACACACCTGCCCACCACTGCTCTAGGCCCACTACTCAGCAGGCTCCAAATTCCTGGCATCTCGTATTCTACACCATTTTCATGAAACCCAGTCAAACAAGGCACTGTCTGGTATACACATGATCAGCGACAGGACATCCAAAGTTTCTGCAGTGTCACCTGGTCATGGGAATTTCCAAAATTTTATGGCATTTATCTAGCAAGTTTTCAAGGATGAAGTTAGAGGCTCTGTGGGTTTCAATTCATTCAGGAACCGTTAAGTGTTGAGAAAGCTCATTTCAATGAATGCTCTGGAGAACTCTAAAGTCAAGGCTTCTCAAAGAGTTGCCAACAGGTCACATGAAGCCAGGCCAATTGACGTCTACAATGTGAGGTCCATGTGTGTTTTGACTCTCAAGTATGGCTACCAAGTCTTTCAGAATAAAATCATGTGATATCCTGGCTGAGATTCCCAGGCCTCTGTGGAAAGCCACCCTGGGCCTAGATCTCAGTTTCCAAGAGTGAGTCTCATGCGTGGCCTCCTAAAATCCCAACACAATTCATGGCAATACTTCTCTGAGGTCAGTTCCAGAACTCAGTCTCTAAGGGTAAATCATACCAGAGTTCAAGCCCAGGTGGACCCAGTCATCCCTTCCAACTGCCACAAAAATGACCAAAATTAAAATGAAATCACTCCCACAGGGCCATAATCTTGTTCCTTATAGACACTCATCATAACCTCTAGCTGGAGGTATCAATGAGCACAAGGTAGTGTCCAAAATAAGCTCACTTGCCCCTCATTTGCCTAAAAACATGGTGGCCTGAACACTATTCCTGTGAACCAGGAGTGATCAAATATTCTTGCTGTAAAAGTGTTCCGCTTCTCCAATTTGAGACCTACTGGCTGAAGCCTATAAATTCTTGATGTGATTTGGAGTCATGAGAAAACCCAAGCAAATATGGGCTAGCCTCTGCAGGGATTTCAAAGACTCATTTGACCCAAAGGATCCCTATTCTCACTTGATGGAGGTCAGGAACCTAAAACAAGAAGGCAAAAATATTCATCCACAATGACTTCTCTTTTTGTCATTTTGGTTTTGGAATCACATGGGATCTTTCTTTAGATCCATCAGGTGCTGAGAATCTAAGCCACAACCTCATTCAAGGACAAGAGGCTGATTCAGACACATTCCATTCCAAAGCAATTAAGCAAAGAGCCACAGGTGATATCCATTCATTTCCATATGAAAACAGTCTTCTTAAGGCTACACAATGGGGTGGCCTGAGGCAAAGACTTTCCTGACATTCAGGGTAATAGAAACAGAAGTAAGCAAATGGCCCAAAGAAGAGTTTCTCCACTGATACTTTACTGGTCACACTGATATCTGATTTTTCTGAGATGCTCCCATTCCCTTTAGCTATCCAGTACATGGCCATGTCACAGAGCCTTGTGGTGTTACATATCTGGAACTCAAAACCATGAGCCTATTCTGGAGAGTGGCTGGAAAACACGAAGAAAACAGGAACTTAAGAAGATAGTAGATGTTGCCCATCCATAAGGCAAGCTGCAGTCCATTCATCAATTGGGCAGTAAGAATGTGGGGAAGCTTTCAACTAGAGACAACACATCCATTGATCCATTGTCTTTTCTAATGTCTACAACAACGGATACAGTGGAATACACAGACATAGAAACACTCACCATGTCAAACGACTTACTAGAAATAGTCCACTCCAAACCAAACAAACCACCTTTCCTAGCTATTCTCAGAACATCAGAAAAAAACACAAACTCACACCTACAATGGCAAAGGCAATTCTTTCCCCCAAGTAGGTCTGTGATTATCCGGAGTGTCTTCTGACTGGTGGGCCATATTATGTTCCCCAAAAATGTCCTGTCCTGTTTCAGATCTGGTCTCCTTGGCCAATTCTGTGAAGTTGTCAGGAGCCAGTGGTTCGCCACTACCTACTTTCTCAGGAAAGGCCCCTCTTCAGAGCTCTGCTGGAATTTGGCCATCCTCACATCAGTAGGTACCAAGAAAGACTGACTATGTCTTTGGGAAAAGCAAACAAGTTAGCCCACTGGGACTCGGAGTGAGACTGACTCTGGGTGCCTGGCTTCCTGGATCCCAAGTTCAGAGAATTCCATCACCAAGGAAGTGAAGTTAGGTCACTTCTTTCAGGAACTGAATATGGTCACTGCCTTGGTAACCACTTTGTCCTAACAGTTGCTTCCAAGGTTCCCATGAGATGGAGGCTGCCCCAAAATCCTGTGACACATTCAGAAGTTAGAATGGTATATCAACCATAGGCACCCGGGAACAGCTCTCCACACAGGCCTGGATTGGTCCATCTTCTCTACTTTAAAAAGACAGAGGCTGATTCAGACACATCAATTAATCCTGACCAGGTTGTTTGCCATGGAAGATGACTATTGCTCTCTCAGGTCCTACATAGCTGCCTACATATTCTCCAAGGATCATTTCTCCATGGATCTTTTAGATTCTCAGCAGGTGGAAGATCATCTACATTCCTATATTGTAAGACCCACTCTGTCCCTGCTCTTCTGTAAGTTCTATTGAAGGAACAGTGTATAGTTAAGGTTAATAATAGGTTTGATTTGGGTTACGAATCATTCTGCGGGATGAAAAATGGCGTTGGCAACCTGTGATATTTACAAGAGTATATATGTGAAATATAACTATGAAAGCAGAAATCTAGGTAAGATTTGAAGTCCAGAAGGGCACTGGGGACTTGAGTGGGATACTTAGCTTTGAGTTATGTGCTGCACTGATGTCTCAAATAAATCAATATACACTTGCATCGGACCTTGTACTTTGGATGATTGAATGTTGAAGAGAACATCCAGTCAAAAAGCGATAGTCGGTAGGATTAGGAAGGTAGTCTGTAGGTTTAGAAAGAAGAGTGAGTATAGGATTTGGACCAAAAGTTCTTTAGCAATAGGGTTTCGGGTAGAGAGTGTATTTAAATGTCAGTACATGTGAACAGTCAGTCACAATGATGAACTGGGGAAATCATGTAGGAAAGCAGATATCAATAGAGACATCAGGAAATCAAGCAAAGTATAAAGTGTGTGATAAGGTTAGACATTTTCAACAGGTTTGAGGTTGAATAGATAATCTTAGGAAGAAACAAATATGTAGTCACCAATAGGATTGATATTTGAGAGAATTAGGCAACCTGGACATGGATGTTTTTAGTAATCCATGCTCACTTTCTATTTAGGCTTTGGTACAATTGTAAGTGTGACCTTTGCTTTTGGTGTCCAGAATGTTTCTGTGATAAAATGTGTATGTAGATCAGGTGACATGAGTATTTCTTCCACCATTTCTTGGAGCAATATTTTGAAGACTTATAAATTAGTATGGTCGTACAAAGAGGTGTACCCTGTTTCTATGAATATACACATAATGCATGAATAGACCATACTGTGAATAAATAATATAACTGGATCCACTTTAAATAATGGATTGAATAAATATCTGAAAATATATAAGAAATGTTATATTGATATACAATCATTCATTCCAACCAGTTATATATCTAATGATCATCTTAGGGTTATGGTTTATCATGAAGGGTTTGTGAGTTTTGTTTCAAAATTGATTATGGAAATCGAAAAAAATGTATTTGGAAAAAAAGTCTCATGAATAGACCACTCAAGAAACGTAGAGAAATTCATGTGTTCTGGAGCAGGAAGTGATTGAAAGTGAAACAAATGCCTATAAATTTGCTAACTAGTGAATCAAATATATATTCTATGATGTACATAAGCTGAAGGAATAGTAATGTACCAGTGTGGAATAAAAATTAACGTCAAAATACACATCATGTTCCATAGTAACCTACATGCATTGATGTTAAACTGGGTCAGTTAATGTAGACATATTAGGATTTGTATGCACCTTTCACTGAAGTTAGTTTTCAGTACTAGGAAACAAATATGTATTTCGGGTGGATGAATATTTCTAAGAATAATCTTGTGAAAAGTTGATTATTAATCCACATACATGAACATGAATGAATTTAGGGATTGTATATAAGACACATATATTTCATATTTTTAAAAATCTGGAGAATATATATATATATATATATATATATATATATATATATATATATACACACACACACACACACACACACACACACACGAACATAGACATTAATAATTAGCAATATATATGCCAATCGAAATTCATCATGAAATATATATCATAAAGATGCAAAAACATTCATTTTACTGAGCATGGGTTTATGTATAATGTTGTTCTACTGGGAAGCTCACCCATAGGTTGAACTTTCAGTTCCAACAGGGTTTAGGAGGAGTGATCACTTCTCACACTTTGTATCTGCTAAGTCATGTAACTCACAAGAATGTACGTGTGATACCACGCAGGATTCTATTTGTGCATATAAAAATACATGTGCTGAATAGGCTCCAGAGAATGGGAGACAGTAATTCACATATTTGTTAACTTTGAAAACACATGGAGAACTATTTCAATTAAAAATTGACTAGATTTATAACACCTACCCTTTAACATGCAAATGGCAAGTCGAACTCTGAACTGCATATACTTATGTACTGTTTGGGTTATTTTTCTCCATCATATTAGGATTAGTAGTCAGAGTCTAGTAGAATATGGGTTAGTGTCAGGGATTCAGAATTTTGAATGGAAAATAGGAAAATTAATCCAATGTGTATGCAAATATGTGCTACAACAAATCTTCCCACTCTCATCCAGAACCATGCCTTGACATTACCTTCGCCCCAAGTAAGACACAATTAGAGGAGAAGAGTTACAAAATCTGTGATTACATTTCTGGAATGGAAAATGCTCAAGAGTGCACAAACCTGGAGGTGGTATAGGAGTTTCCAAAAATAAGGACAGGGTACAGACTCCACAAACATGGAGCTCTGCTTGCCTAAAACTTTTTGAGAAACTGCCACTGAGGTTGGGCACTGAAATATAGGTTGTTTTCACGAGTTAAGCTTCCTTTGTAGTGAGACCCTCAAAGCTGGGTCTGCATCTATGTGACCAGGAGGACAAAGTTTCTTATTTTACAATGAACACGAGGCAGCAGTGCTGAATTCTCTCTTTGTAGGTAAACTGTGGCCACTGGGGCTTAGTGTCTCCCCGTGTGGACTGTGAAGCCATATGGTCATCCTCCATTTCGTGGTGTTTCTTCCTGCTGCACTGGGAGTTTGGTATTTGCTTCACGAAATACAAGGAGTTCAACTGTGACAAAGTGCAAGAGGGAGTTCTGTCACGTGTGGTGGGTCAGGGTCTGCAGGATGATACAAGAACCAGGCTTCTATCCCACATAGCTTGACCCCTTGACCATAGCAACCTGATTCTGAACAATGTCCTGAAATCTCTCCATATAACAAGTTGCCTTTACACAGAAGGTTCTGCTGGCTGTGCCATGTCAGTCACAAGCCATTTGGAAGCCAATGGCAGATCCACATGGCCCCACCACAGATGTTTTATCACATACCTGCCCAACACTGCTCTAGGCCCACTACTCAACAGAGTCCAACTTACTGACATCTCTGTTCTACACCATTTACATGAAACCCAGTAAAACAAGACACTGGAATATTTATGATCAGCAACAGGTCATCCAAAGGATCTCCAGTGCCACCTGGTGATGGGAATTTCAAAAATTTCATGGTATTTATGTAGCCATTTTTCAAGGATGAAGTTGGAGGCACTGTGAGTTTCAATTAATTCAGGAACCATTAAATGGTTAGGAAGCTCATTTCAATGAAAGCTCTTGAGAACTCTCACAGGTAAGGCTTCCAAAGAATGGTGAAAAGATCACATGATGTTTAGCTCATTTAGCTCTACAATGTAAGGTCCATATGAGTTTTGACTCTCAAAGATGGGTGCCAAGTCTTTCAGAATAAAATCATGTGGTATCCTGGCTGAGAGGCCCAGTGCTCTGTGGAAAGCCACCCTGGGCCTAGAACTCAGTTTCCAAGGGCTACACTCATGCCTGGCTTCCTAAAATCTCAACACTATTCATGGCAATACTTCTCTGAGTTCAGTTGCAGAACTCAGTCTCTAAGGAAATCACACCAGAGTTCAAGCACATGTGGACCAAGTCATCTCTTCTAACCGCCACCCAAATGACCACAATTTAAACCAAAACACTCCAACGTAGCGCTCATCTTCTTCCATATAGACACACATAATAACCTGTGGCTAGAGTTTTCCATAAGGGGCACAGCTCAAATCCGTGTCCAAAATAAGCTCTCTTGCACCTAAATTGCCTAATTCAGGGTGGCATGGACACCCTTCTTGTGAACCAGGAGAGATCAAATAGGCCTCCCATTAATACTGCTCCACTTCTTCAATTTGAGGTCAACTGACTGTAGGGTTTGGATTCTTTATGTAAATTGGAGTCTTGAGAAAACCCAAGCAACCATGGGCTAGCCTCTGCAGGGCTTTGAAGATCTCATTTGATCCAAAGGATCCCTATTCTGACTTGATGGAGTTCAGGAAAGTTACAGAGGAAGGCGAGAGACTTCATCCACAAGGACTGCTCTTTGGCCATTTTGGTCTTGGATATACACATGGGATCTTTCTTTATATCCATCAGAAGGTGAGAATCTAAGCCACAGACTCACACAGGGCAAATAGGCTGATTCAGACACATCCTCTCCAAAGCAATTAAGCAAAGAACCACAGGTAATACCCATTCATTTCCATTTGAAAACTGTTTTCTTCAGGCTTCACAAAGTGGTGGCCTGAGGAAAAGACCTTCCTGACATTCAGGGCAACAGAAAATTAGGTAAGCAAAAGGCCCCAAGCGGGGTTTCTCCACTGAGACTTTACTGGTAACACTGATATCTGAGTTTTCTGAGATGCTCGCCATTCCCTTTAGCTATCTAGTACATGGTCATTTCACAGAGCTTCGTGGTTGTACATATCTTAAACACAAAACCATGAGCCTATTCTGGAGAGTGGCCAGAATTCAGGAAGAAAACAGGATCTTAGGAAGATAGTAAGTGTTGCCCATCAATAAGGCAAGCTGCAGTCCATTAATAAATTGGGAATGATGAATGCTGGGAAGCTTTCTAGCTGACAGGACATATTCATTGATGCATTCTCTCTTCTAATGTCTACAACCACGGGCACAGTGGGATACACTGACATAGAAACACTCGCGTTGTCAAACGACTTACTAGAAACTGTTCACTCCAAACAAAACAAACCTTCTTTCATACCTATTCTCAGAATATGAGACAAAACCACAAACTCACACCCACATCACAAAGGCACCTCCTTCCCCCATGTAGGTCTGTGACTATCCAGAGAGTCCTCTGACTGGTGGGCCATACTATGTTCCCGGAAATGGCCTGTTCTGTCTCATATCTGGTCTTCTTGGCCAACTCTGTGAAGTTTTTAGGATCCAGTGGTGAGCCAATGCCTGCTTTCTCAGGAAAGACCCCTCTTCATAGCTTTTCTTGCATTTGGCCATCCTCAAATCAGTAGGTCCCAAGAAAGACTGAGTCTGTCCTTGGTAAATCAAAATAAATTTGACAACTGGGACTGGGACTGGGACTGGCTCTGGGTGCCAGGCTTCCTGGATTCCAAGTTCAGAGAGTTCCATCACCATAAAAGTTAGGTGAGGTCACTTCCTTTAGGAACTGAATGAGGTCACTGCCTTGGCAACAACTTTGTCCTAACAGTTGCTTCCAAGGTTCCCATGAGAAGGAGGCTGCCCCTACTTTCTGTGACACTTTCACAAGTTAGAATGGTATGTCAACCATTGGCACGCAGGAGCAGCTCTCAACACATCCCTGCTTTGGTCCATCTTCTCTACATTAAGAAGAGAGTGGCTGATTCAGACACATCCCTTCATCATGAGCAGGTTGTTTGCCATGGAAGACTTTTGCTCTCTCAGGTCCTTCATAGTTGACTACATCTTCTCCAGGGATCATTTCTTCATGGACCTTTGAGGTTCTCAGCAGTTGGAAGATCCTCTATATTCCTGTATTTTAAGACCAACTCTGTCCCCACTGTTCTGTAAAATTAGATTGAGAGAACAGTGTATGGTTAGGGTTAATAACAGGTTCAATTTGGGTGAGAAAAGAAACTACATGGTTGAGCAAACAGGGTCCTACAGTTAACAATAATATGAGAATTATTAATGGACTAGCCTGGGTGGATAAAAGTGTAGTTAACTAGGTGGACTATGTGAACCAAGACTCAAACCTCCCTTTGGGGGCCTCTGTCTTTCTTTGACGCCCTTCAAGTCATTTTCTTAATTTACTCATAGATTCTTTTACAACTCCAGTATTGTCGGCATAAAAAACATCATTCTTTCCTCAATGCAAGCAAAAAGGCACCCTTCTCTCATGAAGAGGAGGTCCAACACTCGCCTGCTCTGTAAACAACTTCAGAGAGAGAGAGGTTAAAATTCCTGTAAAGCTGTGATGTCGGTTTTAATGTCTTTAAGCTTTGGTCTATTTCTGCTTCTAATTGTGTCTTTGTTGTGTCTCATGGACTAGGGCAGTTGTTACTGTGCCCACCCCTTCAGCAACTATTATTCCTAATAGGATGGCTAAAGTGAGGGATACAGGTTCCCGGTGGAACCGGGTTGTATGCCCCCCTATTTGATCTTTAAATGAACCTGCGTCCTGATAGAGCACTCTGGAAAACATCTGCATCATTACATAATTAATCGCAACTATTGACCACTTTATGAAAACATAAATAATGTTAAAGTGTATAGAATTATACTGTTGTAGAGACGGACAAGGAAAGGCACCTAAGATAGCACCAAAGACAGGAAAGGAGTTTTATTTGGTTGCATCCGTATTTAGAGCGCATTGCTTTTGTTGTAATCAATTAATCCCCTAAACCCCAAGCTTTGGTAGTTTTAGTATTTGTACCCAACATGTAAGGGAAGGGGCTCAGAAGTTCACAGTCTGCAGAAATTCACAGAAATCAGTTTTTGTTTCTGTTTTTTTTCCTCTGTTCTGTGCACGTTAACTTTTCAATTACACCTTGGAATGGGAGAGCTTTTTTTGTCTCTTTTTTTTCCTCCTTGCCAGCTGTCACCATGGAGCCCAGTTGGTAACTTTTTTATCTTAGAAATGTAGCAATCTCTGTGAAGCCCCAGCTCAAGGCCAGAGTTCTTGTTCACATATTTTGTGAAAAACTGGTAAGGCGATGTCTAGCTTAGGGGTGGTGATTTTTCCAGCCAGTGGCCAAGTAAAACAGGGCAACATGAAGAGTGGAAGTTTATCTCCATTGAACTTTTTCAGAGGGACTCTTTTGCTGAAAGCCCTAAAGTAAGCCTTGGTGAAGACTTCTGGAGAAGGTCATTTAAGACATTTCTGTGGACCTGGTACAGAGGGGGATGACAGGGAAGGCGATGCTGAGAGCAGCTCCGTGGATCTGAGAATGAGGAAGGAGAGATGCCAAAGAATAATGGGAAAGGGGTTTGGGATTTTCCTAGAACAAAAACTTGATCAGTAGAACAGGTAGAGCAGAGGGGAAGACGGGAGTGAGTATTCCAAAAAGCCTGTGAGGGACTTTAAATTCTTAGAACCCTGTTTTCAGTGATGACAAATCAACTTTAAAGGTCATTTTCATTACATCTTGGATAGGGGTCTGAGGGCTCTTCTCAGCTGGTTTGAGCTTTGGCTAAGGTTGCTAGAGGACTTGGTGGGACCTAGTGCAGACACTGACAGGAAAAGAGAGGAGTGGGTGGAGGGGTACCTCGGTACCTGCTTCCTCAGCAAGGGGGCAATGTTCTGAGATCCAGCGGAGGTTTGGGTTTTTGATCTAGTAATTGGAGGGGAGAAATCAGTTTCCTGAGGTGGAAGTGAAAGCAGAGAGTCTAGAGCAGAAGGCTGAGGGTGAGGAACTATTGGGGAAGCATAGTACAGGATGTGAGTGAAGGAGGGAAAAGGATTCCACATAGGGGAATTTCCCCCTTTTGAGCACTTGCTGAAGTTAAAAATGTCATGCAGAATTTGAGGATCTAGAGAACTCTCTGGGGGCCATAGTTTTTGGTTGTCTAATTGGTAATATGGCCAATGCTGTGTACTGAATTTGATGAGGAGTTTGGGTTCCACCAGGCAGCCCCTGTATGCTCACATCCCCATGACTTACACAAGAAGTCGGCTTTTCCCCCACACAGCCGTGGCTATTTGTCGCTTTGATAGTCTGCCGGGCATACGTAGTAATATAGGCTAGCCAACCTGCATCTGGCTCGCGTGTCCCTGCATCCATAATGTTTGTTTCAATTATCTATGGTACGGAAGGGATTTAATGAAATTTTAGTGAGATCCTCTTCATCAGACATGTCTCAATAGGAAAGACCTATTCCGAGCTGAAAAATGTCTGGGTGGAGAGATAGTCACCAGGTCCCTAAGGGGGCCATTAAGGTCTCTTTAATGGTTCTATTTATTTTTTCTACCTGTCCTGAGTTCTGGGGTATATAAGCATAATGTAACTTCCAATTAATCCACAGGGTCCTGGTTAACACCTGACTTACCTGGGCCATGAACACCAGTCCATTATCAGTCCATTAGGCAGATCGTATCTTGGAAAAATATCTTTCAGGATCTTCTTGAAAACCATTTGCGCCAATTTTTTTTTTTTGTGTGTGTGTGTGTAAGGCTCCAATCCATCCTGAAAATGTATGTACAAAGACTAGGAGATATTTAAGTCCATATTTTGCTGGCTTAATTTCAGTAATGTCCACTTCCCAGAATTGTCCTGGTCTGGTTCCTCATAGGTGCTTTCCTCTAGGAAACTTGGAAGGGTAAGCATTACCCAATTGACGGACCCGACAGGCTTTTGTTACCCGTTCAGTTATTTCCTTTCGCTGTGAGTTGGTTAGTGGAAAACTCTGTTCTTAATCTTACAGTAATGCCTGCAGTTTCTTTGAACCAAGGTGAGTGAGTTGATGTACATTTTTAACGTAGTGTAGGGCTTGCTGTAATTGCAGGCTGAGCTCAGTGAAGTTGAGGCGTTCAGTGTCAGTGTCCTTAGATGTTATCAAAAACTTCCTGGTCCTCAGGTTTTCATTGGAATTGGGCATCTTCCTTTAACAGCGGGTATAATGGAGCAGCTAAGGACGCAAACCCAGGTATCCATAACCTGCAAAAGCCAGCAGTCCCAAGAAATTCTCTGAGTTGTCTGCTGTAAGATGGGGGTGGTATATACACAATGGTTTGTTTTCTGGGCTCAGTAAGCCATCGTTTACTGCCCCTAAGGGAATAGCCCAGGAAGATTACTTCATGCTAGCAAATTTGGGCCTTTTTGGCCGAAACTCTATACCCGAGTTGAGCAAGCTCATATAATAGTGCTTGGGTCCCAGACTCACAGTTTTTCTTGGTGTTGGCTGACAATAGCAGGTCATCCACGTATTGAAGCTGGGTAACTTCAGGGTGCATAGTTCTGAAGTTGTTGAGATCTCTGTGGAGGGCTTCATCAAAGAGAGTGGGGGAGTTTTTGAACCCCTGTGGGAGTCTAGTCCAAGTTAGTTGACCAGACGTTTTGGTTTCTGGGTCTACCCACCCGAAAGCAAACAGCAACTGACTATCTTTATGCAGAGGCAAGCAAAAGAAAGCATCTTTTAAGTTCAGAACAGTATATAATTTCCCCTCAGGGTTCAGAGTGCTAAGCAGATTGTACCGATTAGGTACCGTGGGGTGAATGTCCTGCCCTCTTTTGTTGATCTCTCTTAGCTCTTTAATGGGGCGATAGTTCCTGGTCCCTGGCTTTTTTTTTTTTCTAGTAGCAGGGGAGTGTTCCAGGCCGATTGACAGGGCCTTAGGACCCCTAATGACAGATATTTCTGAATATGGGGCCTTATTTCACCTTTAGTTTTTTAGCTTAGAGGATATTATTTGACATTGATTGGGGAGACTGAGGTTTTTAACACCACTGTTATTGAAGGTTGTTTCACGGCCAGGCCTAACCCAGCAGTTTTTGCCCAGGCATCTGGGTAATCTGTTATCCATTTTGGGGGTAGCTTGCCTGTTTGATCAGTCTTGGGGCATGTGAAGGGTGGATGTTCATCTTCTACTAATATAGTTAAAGCCGTGACTATAGGAGTTTTTGCTGAAGTATTTAGAAATTGTATTTGGGGGCCTTCATGGTTAAAAGTTATTTTGGCCCGGAGCTTGATGAGCAGATCTCTGCCCATCAATGGGTGCGGGCATTCTGGGATTCCTAGGAAGGAGTGATGGATTTTTCCTTTCCCCAGGTCCATGGTCCTCTTAGTTGTCGAAGCCCGATATTTACTGTCATCATCCCTTTGAACTAGAGACCTTTTATTTGATAGAGGGCCCAATGGGGCCTTAAGGGCTGAGTATACTGCTCCTGTATTCACTTCAAAGTTTACTGGAGTCCCCTACACTTCAAAAGTTACCCTGAGCTAGGGGAAGGGATCTGAGCCCTGACTTTCTTAGTCATCCTCCAGAGTCAGAATCGCCAGCTGGCGTGGCTGTCTCTTTATAGGGAACTCTATGGCCCAGTATCCTTTTTCTTTAGAGTAGTCACACTGATCTGAGGCCAGGGGTGGCCTCTGGCATGGGCCCTTCCTGTCACCCTATGTCTTAATTTCTGGCCTCTTTCTTGTTGTGATCAGGACCTTAGTCAATGCCTTAGTCTGTCTTTTGCTTCTCTCATCCTCCCTTTGCTCCCTTTCTTTCTCCCTGTTTCTCTCTTATAGTATACTTTCTTGGCTTCTTTGACTAAATCTCTCTTTTAATTTTTTTTTTTAATATCCATGGCAGCTTGCTCAATTAAGGCCATCGTGACAGATGCATTTTCATCCGCTGCCTGAGGATCGAAAGGAGTATATCTCTTATATGCCTCCATGATTCTCTCTAGAAACATAAATGGAGATTCATCAGGCCTTTGACTAATTTCTCTTATCATGGCCAAATTAGTTGGTCACCCAGCGGCCACTTGGAGACCCGCTGTTAGAGCCTGGCAATAATTGAACAGATGCTCCCTATCTTCAAAGGTGTTGGGGTCCCAGTTGGGTGAGTTTAAGGAGAAGCCAGCTTTGATTATGTTGGGAAGTTGTGTTGGTCGCCCATCAGGTCTGAGGATATTTTTTTCTACATTCCAGGAGATTTTTCTCTCATTGCTCTGTCATGAAGAGAGTCGCTAGGTGGTGTTGGCAGTCACCCCAAGTAGGCAGGTGTGAAAACGTCGGTGAGTTCTCTGAGTTCTTTTAGCCGGGCCAGCTTCCTCCAGCGAAGGAGGGGCTGTGTGTGCTGCGGGACAGTCATCTGGATGGCGCTGGGCCAGCCTAGCTTCCTCGAATGGTGGAGAGGCTGAGTAAGCAGAAGGGGAATCACTTAGAGGGTGTTAGGGGTTGGGAGACGAGGGCAGATGATAAGGAGGGGGTGGAGAGTCCAGTAGAGTCTTGAGACTCAGGGAGAACAGAGGGTGGAGGAGGAGGAGCAGAGAGTTTGAGAGATAGAATCGTGGGGGAAGGAGTAGGAGCAGGTGCAGGGACAAGGAAAGGCTTGACCCATGGAGGAGGAGATTTGTAGAGGTACTGACAAGTTAAGATATATGGCTGTTGATCTGGATGTCTATGTGGCCCCTGCTGAAAGACAATATCTCGGACTTTTCAAATAAGTGCAAAGTAGAAAGACCCTTCTAGGAGCCATCCGACTGCAATGGTGGGTCATTCTGAGACACAGAATCTGCCAGGTCTGGTGTTTTACTGAAAAAAGAAAGATTCTGAGCCCTTAAGCAGATTTTGGTCCAGTAATCAAGGGTCAGGGACAGAGGCATTGAAATGATCTGTCCCATAATGAAATATACACAGACACTGAAAGCAACGACACACAACACAGACAAGACAAGACAATAAAGACAGGCAATGGACCTCCAATACTGAGACCAGGACTGACTAGTCAGCAAAACCTGAAGGGCTGGCAATACCGAATCAGAAACAAAATATCACTGAGTCGAGGAGACTATTGTTCCACGATTTCCCGAGTCTATCCCCCAGGGACATGGCCTGTGGCTCTGTGACATGTGTGTCAGCCACCATGGGAGAGAGCTCACGCTCTTTACCAATAGCCGTTTTGCCATACCCTAACCTGAAGCCTGAAACGAGAAAGATGGGCCTTATTTACCCCCAGAGGAGCCCATTGGGGGTATTTTGTCTGCAGCTGCTGGATCTTGCTAGGGCCACCAGATGTAAAGGTTGGGCGAGCATCTGCGGCAGAGACCACTAAGAGACTGTCTCATGCAACAGCAAAGGGTTTATTGGGAGTCCGGCATGAAGGGCTCAGAGATCACTTGAACAGAGCTGAGAGCCCTGAGAACAGCTTAAGAAATGGTTATATATTTTTCTTGGAGAGGGCAGGGAGAGAAATTTATTGATGGGTAATGGCGAGTGGGCGGTTTGCGTGCAACTGGTTGACGGAGTACATTCTGCAGTTTGGCAGTTTGGGACAGCACATTCTGGGAACAAGAATAGTAAACAGTTCTCAAGATTTCCACGGTGTTTTGTTAAGCATACAGAAAAACAGGAAGTGACAAGTATCTATTTTATTAACCTTTCAGTATAAGTATGAAAACAGAAATCTAGTTAAGATTTGAAGTCCAGAAGTTCTTTTGGCCCTTGATTGGTATACTTAGCATTGAATTACATTCTGTAGAGATGTCCCAGAAATATGGATATACAATGTCATAGGACCTTGTACCTTCTTGGAGGTCAGTTCCAAAACACAGTCTCTAAGGGGAATCACACCAAAGTGCAAGCCAAGTTGGACCCAGTTATCTCTTCCAACTTCCACACAAATGACCGCAGTTAAAACCAAAACACTCTCACATGACACTCATCTTCTTCCATATAGACACTCATCATAACTTCTGGCAGGAGGATTCCATGAGAGGCGCAGCACAAGACAGTGTCCCAAGTAAGCTCCCTTTTCCCTCATTTACCAAAAGTCAGGGTGGCCTGGACACCCTTCCTGTGAACCAAGAGTGATCAAATATGCCTGCCGTTAACACAGCTCTGTTCTCCAATTTGAGGCCTACTGACTGTCGGTTTAGATTCTTTATTTGAATTGGATTCATAAGAAAACCCAAGAACCTATGGGCTAGCATCTGCAGGGCTTTGAATAACTCATTTGACCCATTGGATCCCTATTCTCACTTGAGGGAGGTTAAGAACCTTACGGAGGAATGCGAGAGACTTCATCCACAATGATTGATTTTTGGCCATTTTGATTTGGATTCACACATGGGATCTTTCTTAGGATCCATCAGGTGCTGAGAATCTAAGCTCTAGGCTCACACAGGGCCAAAGGGCTGATTCAGACAAATCCCTTTCAAAAGCAATTAAGCAAACAGCCACAGGTGATGCCCATTCATTTCCGTTTGAAAACTGTTTTCTTCAGGAATCTCGAAAGCCTGGCCTGAGGCAAAGACCTTCCTGACATTCAGGGCAACAGAACAATAGGTAATAAAAAGGCCAATTGCAGGTTTTCTCCACTGAGACTATCCTGGTCACACTGGTATCTGAGTTTTCTGAGATTCTTGCCAATTCCTTCAGCTATCCAGTACATGTCCATGTCACAGTGCTTGGAGGTGCTACATATCGTGGACACAAAAGCATAAGTCTATTCTGGAGAGTAGCCAGAATTTAGGAAGAAAACAGGAACTTAGGAAGATAGCCCGTGTTGCCCATTGATAAGGCAAGCCCTAGAGCATTCATTAATTGGGCAGGATGAATGCTGGGAAGCTTTCTAATAGACAGGAAACATCCATTGATGCATTCTCTTTTCTAATGTCTACAACCACGGACACAGTGGGATACACAGACATAGATACACTCGCCTTGTCCAACAACTTAGTAGAAACAGTTCACTCCAAACCAAACAAACCGACTTTCCTACCTATTCTCTGAACATAAGACAAAACCACAAACACACATCCACACCCACAAAGGCACCTCCTTCCCCCAAGTAGGTCTCTCACTCTCCAGAGTGTCCTCTGACTGCTGGGCCATACTGTGTTCCCCCGATATGGCCTGTCCTGTCTCAGATCTGGTCTCCTTGTCCAACTCTGTGAAGTGGTCAGGAGCCAGCTGTGAGCCACTACCTGCTTTTTCAAAAAAGGCCCCTCTTCAGAGTTTTCCTGGCATTTGGCCATCCTCACATCAGTAGGTACCAAGAAAGACTGACTCTGTCCTTGCAAAATCAAAGCAAGTGAGACCACTGGGACTGGGACTGGGATTGGCTCTGTGTGCCTGGCTTCCTGGATCCCAAGTTCAGAGAGTTCCATTACCAAGGAAGTGAGGTGAGGTCGCATCCTTCAGGAACTGAATGAGGTCACTGCCTTGGCAACCACTTTGTCCAAACAGTTGCTTCCAAGCGTACCATGAGAAGGAGGCTGATCCTACTTTCTGTGGCACTTTCGCAAATTAGAATGGTATATCAACCATAGGCACCAAGGAACAGCTCTCCACTCAGGTCTGGTTTGGTCCATCTTCTCTATATTAGGAAGAGAGCCTTTAGTCCCGGGAGCATTGCAGTGAACCTCCGCACTAAAACTATTAGCAAGCACCTGATGGAGGAGGCCTCCATAGGTAAGTGGCGCCTTTATAACATCTGATATCGGTTAAGGGAGTTCTCTTCTGATGACAGAGATGTGGCCTGGGGAGGCTCACATATACTCCTGTCCAGGACAGTAACAAGAATCGTTCTGTCCTCTGTTCTGTTCTGTAGGAAATTGCTCTGGAAGTGTAGAGAGGTGCCTACGGGCACGCACACGCTCCTACCCTGGAGCTTTAGCAAGATGTTGCACTGTACCACTGTTTTTCTGTTTAGGCGCCGGGTTTCTGTTTTTCTTTTTGTGTGTGTGTGTGTGTTTTGTTCTGCGTTCTATTTTTTTGTTTGTTTGTTTGTTTGCTTTTGTTCATTTTGTTGTGTGATTTTGGTGGTTAAAACTTAAGGATATTGGACGTGAAAATGGGTAATAAAGAGAGTAAGCCTGACACCCGTTTGAACTGTGTATTAAGGAACTGCGATGAACTTTACCCCCCTTTGTTAAGCAGGATGATAGAAGCCCCTAGCTGGCTGCCTGGAGCACAACCATTGCAGAGGGCAATGTCTGCTGGGGACCTAAGAACTGAGTATCTCCCAGGTTAACAAGTGAAACTCCTTTAAAACCCCTTGTCCCTCCAGATCAAGAGAGTCACAACATTTGGCAGAGTCCCCTGTGTTTCTCCTTTGTTAGCAAAGCAATTAACTTCCCCTTTTCTTTTTCTCAGAACCCATTCCTCATTATTTAATTGGTATAAATTGGCTTCTAGGTCAGGAACCGAACTTTAAGTTACAAATTTGGTACCCCCCCTCCGCCCCAGAACTTTGTGAGAGCTGTCTACTGAAATGTTAGGAAATGGAGCTTGCATGGGGTGGAACTGAACCAGAGGAGCTAATCCTGTAAGTAAAAGGAGGGACTGAGGGACCCCCAGCAGCTGCTAAAGCCCTGTTGATTCAGGGAATACCCTCCTTCCTTCCGTGCACTGTAAGGATTATGCCACCTCTGTCTTGTTAAAAAAGAGAAAAAGAAAAAGGGGACACTAAATTCAGTAAAGTCACCATATAGACACTTTATTTTACATTTCAGGTTGCCCCTCTGTTAAAACATCTGGTCCCCCCCGTGGTGCCACTGGTGTAGTAGATTTTTCTCTTATCTGCTCTGGTTTAAAGGATTCTGTCTGACAACCATAGTCTCTACCTCCTTTCTGTCTGTCTTGTGTCTTTGTTTCTGGTCCTTTAAGACATGTGCAATAATGTGTTGATATTATAATTTTTTTCTTGGGAATGATCTTAGCTGAATGTGTGTCTAAATGATGATGTTTTATCATAACAAACTGGTATCTGAATGGGATTTTGAAGCATTGCACAATCTTGCAGTTAAAAGTCGGGTTTAGGTCATTGTTTAGTTTACGATTTCAGGTAATTGATGCCAGAGAACTTAAATACTTAGGATGGAAAACTGAAGAACTCTACTTCGAAGTTGGCAAGTAACTTCCCAATCATTCACTCTTTTTTTTTTTTTAACCAATTTTGAATTCGGTAGCCAGGGAAAATGTCACTGTGTGTACCAGTGCATTAATTTGGACAAGGATAGTAAACCATAGTATGGTATCTGTTGACAAAATAAGATGTAAAGACATAAAATTTTGTGAATTGTATCTTAAACTTGTATCATAATTTTCAACACCCGAACCGGAAAATTATGGTTAAAATGCCTTAGGCCTGAGGTGTCTGCTCATAATAGCAGTTTTTTCCTGCTCCTTCCAGACCTCAGCCATGACTTATGTTGAAATTCAAATGAAAGAAGCCTGCAAGCTTAGTAGGAGACTGATTTGATGCCTAACGGAAAAAAAAGTAAATTGTATGGTATTTACTAATTACTGGCCAGTCATTTTTTCTAGGACTCTTATTGTTTTCCTTAGATACTTTATTATTTTTGAGCTCATGATTCTGAGCATACAGACCTAGGTTAATGTTTTTCTGATCAGTTCTATCTTTGACCAACTGTGGACTTTTTGAAACATTGCAATAAAGATTTCACCTGCGAAAAACTACAAGGCCTTTACTATTATTATGTGTGCACAATTTTGTTATGTGTTGTCTGTCTATATAGACATATATCCGTATATCATATATATGATACACAAATTAACATATATAAGGAGCGCTCATAAAAAAAAAGCGCTCATAAAAACAAATTTTAAAAAGTGGATCCAAAGATCTTTAGTTCACGTGGTTTAAATGTTTCAATTTAAATCAGATAAACAGATAAAAATAAATGTTTTTAAATTTAAGCTTACAAATTTTTCTAGGTGATCAAAAATCTAATAATATATTAATATCTACAAAACGTGTAATGTGCCTTGGTTCTAGGACATTTTCTTCAACATAAAAATGGTTTACACTGTTCAATACATTTCTCTAATATTTTGATAAATAAGTAAAGTAAATTTAATATGGGATTACTCATTCGTGAGTACTTTTGTTAGATATCTGATTCATTTACTAAGGTCTGTATAAGTTTTTACTAGACTCTATATAAGGTTTTAAAAATCAGTCATGTGTTAATGAGACAAAAATTTTTTGAAACATAAGTTTACCCATAACATTGTGTTTATTAAGTTTTATTTTTTCTAGAGCAAAGAACCATAAAAATTAAAAAACTTATTAAATCAGAACTGTTATTTTAGAGCACTGTACTGCCATTTCATTAAAAGCTAAACTTGGTTAATGTAGAAACATCAATGTAATTGTGATGCTATTAATGTTTTCATATCTTACAGGTATGCAAGTCTGTAAGGTAGAAACTTTAAAAGAGCATTATATCAAGCTGGTGTTCTGAAGTTGTATGGTTAAAAAATATATTGGAGATTTATTTACCTGTTATCAATAAGATATGTAAAGTTTTATGTTACTTTTTACATTGTGGAGCAATCTAAATGTATTTTTAAGTTAATGAGAGCCTAATCTATGTAAAAGTTGAAAACTTTCAGGCTTTCTTTAATTCATGTTTTAAATGTGATATCATATGGTGTTAGCTAATGTTCATGAGACCGCAAACAATTTATGTAAACTTTGTCAAATGATATTTAAAAATAAAGATCAGCTTTAGAACTAAAATGCTTAAGATTTATAAAGAGCCCTGCCTTACCGGAGATAAGGCTGTGTGTCCCATCTTACTATATGTGAGAATGACTATGAAACCAGTAGGTCAGATAATATTTCTTTAAAGTTATGTTAAAAACATAAAAAATGTCAAGATTCCTAGGATCTCAAACAGGGGATATAATGTAATACTCAGCCAAAAAATTTAGGGTAGCTATTACACGAACTAAGTATTTTTACTTTTGTTAATTTTAGTTTGAAATTTTCTTATAAGTTATCTAAAAATTCCCTGTTAGTGTTTTACAAATGTGTTGCTTTAAGAACACAACATGGGTTTATTCAAGATAATAAGTCATCACCTAAAATACAGACAGAATAATACAGATCCCAATTAATAAAAAGATAATTATAAAGTTATAGACATGAAAGTCCAGTACTCTTAATATAAGGCTGTTAAAGTTTATTTGCTGGATGTTTAAGATTAGGATTTAAAATTAAAGTTAAATGAAAAGGGCCAAGTAAACAAATATTTGGCTCTTACCCTCTGAGTCAATCTGAATCCAGGGAACAGGGGACTTCTCTAAAGAGCTTTGCAACTCTGAGCCACATAACCTCCTGATCAGGGAGATTAATGAGACCACTGGAGAACAGAAAGCCAATCAGTGCATTTGTTACGAAGAGGAGAGTCATCAGAGAAAGGATATATCCCTGATGCTTCTGAGGGAAGCCAAATGGTCAAGCAAGACCTGGACCCACCTAGCGCAAATGGCACTAGCAGAATTGAAAATATGCTCATTTTTCCAGAATTGACTCCCATAAAGCTCAGCTGACTGTTAACAATAGATAGAAACAAAAGTCCGTTTGACTGCTTCATCTTAAAAACTTTGGAAAGACAGTTAAGACCAAAATACAGCCATTCCTGGGCATTTTAAATAATAATAATAATAATAATAATAATAATAATAATAATAATAATAATAATATTATTATTATTATTATTATTTTAAGGTATGCACTTTATTTTAGCCTCCCAAAATAAGTAAGACTGGAGGCTACAAAGAAGGATTCTCAGACAGGAATGCCTGATACTTATAAAAAGAGACTATCAAGAAGAGCTGCCACAGGCAGAAATTTCTAATTTAAGGCCTGCAGATATTCCTAACCAACACAGGTAGGCTTGGTGTTTGCTAGTACGATTATCCAGCCCTGAGTAACAGAATTAAAGGTTTCTCTATTAGACACAGAGGTCATACTAGAAAAAGGATTTTACAAGATCAGATGACATTACATTGTTAAACTGTATCTTATGGGGAAGGACAACTGTAACACTAAAAGTTAAATATTAATTTGATAGTCCTGATAACTGGGGATATTAAAGACTGGTGAGGGAACTTCTATACAGTAACATGTTTCGGCTGCTGCAACATTTATTCAGTACTCATGGTTTTTGTTTCTCTCATAGAAGAACCCATCCCCAGATGACTTTACAACCTGTTCTTCCTCAACCAGACTTCAATCCGAACTGACTTCTAAAAGGCAACTCATGTCCCCCAACTGACTTATAAAAGGCAACTCATGTCCCTCACACCATGCCCACTCACTTCACCCTGTCTCAGGTCAGAATAAGAAATAATGATTGATGACACTCTTCTTACAACAATGGAGAGAAAGATAAATAGACTATCAATATAAGTAATTAATTAAGTCAGGTAAAATCAGGGAGATCGGTTTTGGGTGAGTTCTAAAAATTTGGAGAATCTTACCTGAGGGATTAAAATTTCCTCAGTGCTCTTCCCCTAATCTATTAAATATTTGAAAGGGACACAGAGAAAAGGGGGAAATGATAGACCCAACCTGATCTTTTATTAAAATTGGGAGCCATCTTGCCACAAAGCCATGAAAAGATAATTTTGGCTTTACAATAAATTACTGCAAATTCTGAACCTGCTTGAAATGCCTGCCCATGCCTTGAACTCATGCATGCCCGGCTCTCTGACCAGATAGCAGACCTCTCTGAAACTTTAGTGACACATCATAAATATTTGCCTTCTCTGGCCAGACAACATCCCTCTCTGAGGCTCTAATGGTCCTCTGAATTCTGATGTAGAGACAGCAAAAAAAATCTAAACTACCATTAGTGTGATGCTTGTCAGAGATCTGTTATCTGTAACACCCTTTTTGTGTAACTTTCTGAGCTGTAAAGCTGGGCTGTAGGAAAGCTGGGGTTGCTGTCTTGTTCTGGCTGTTTTGGGAGGGGAGGCAGCATGAAAGGTGGAAATAATAAGATTAATTTAATTTGATTTTAATTAGAGTCAGTCGTCTTTTCTTGTGTCGTGGTCTAACAATTAACACTCCAAAAACATGGAGCTCTGACGGCCTAAAGACTTCTTGAGGAACTTCCTCTGAGGTTGGGCACTTGAAATATATGTTGTTGTAAGGAGCTTTAGCTTCCTTTCTAGTGAGACCATCAAAGCTGGGTTTGAATCTATGTGACCTGGAGGACATGGTTTCTTGTATTCTAATGAACATAAGGCAGCAGTGCTGATTTTTCTCTGTGTAGGTAAACTGTGGCCACTCGGTGCTAAGTGTCTCCCTGTGTGGATTGTGAAGCCATTTGTTCATCCTCCACTTTTTGTGGTGTTTCTTGCTGCTGCACTGGGAGTTTGGTATTTGCTTCATGAAATACAATGAGTTCAACTGGGACCCAGTTTTGGAGGGAGTTCTGTCACTTGTGGTGGGTCAGGGTCTGCAGGAGAATGCAACAACCAGGTTATATCTCACAGAGCGTGCCCCCTTGTACATAGAAATCTGACTCTGAACTTTGCCCTGGAACCTCTCCATGTAACAAGATGCCTTTACATAGAAGGTTCTGCTGGATGCACAATGTCAGTCACAAGCCATTTGGAAGGCAATGGCAAATCCTCATGGCCACACCACAGATGTATTATCACACACCTGCCCACCACTGCAATAAGCCCACTACTCAGCAGGCTCCAACTTACTGGCATCTTTGTTCTACACCATTTTCATGAAACCCGGTCAATCATGGCATTCTCTTGTACACTCATGATCAGCAACAAGACATCCAAAGGTTCTCCAGTGCCACCTGATTTTTGGAATTTCAAAAATTTCATTGTATTTATCTAGCCATTTTTCATGGATGAAGTTGGAGACACTGTGGGTTTCAGTTCATTCAGGAACCATTAAATGGTGACGAATCTCATTTCAATGAAAGCTCTGGAGAACTCTCACAGGCAAGTCTTCTCAGAGTCTTCAAAAGGTCACATGAAGCCAGGCCCATTGAGGTCTTCAATGTGACGTCCATGGGTGTTCTGACTCTCAACTATGGCTGGCAAATCTTTCAGAATAAAATCATGTGATATCCTAGCTGAGATTCCAAGGCTCTGTGGAAAGCGACCCTGTCCTTGATCTCAGTTTCCAAGGGCAAATCCCATGCGTGGCCTCCTAAAATCTGAACACAGTTCATGGCAATATTTCTCTGAGATCAGTTCCAGAACTCAGACTCTAAGGGGAATCACACCAGAGTTCAAGCCCAGGTAGACCCAGTCATCACTTCCAACCGCCACACAAATGACCACAATTAAAACCAAAGCACTCCCACAAGGCCCTCATCTTCTTCCATATAGACACTCATCATAAACTGTGGCTCGAGGTTTCCATGAGGGGATCAGTCCAAGACAGTGTACAAAATAACCTCCCTTGCCCCTCATTTGCCTAAAGTCAGGGTTGCCTGGACACCCTTCCTGAGAACCAGGAGTGATCAAATAGGCCTGCCATAAATACTGCTCTGCTTCCCGAATTTGAGGCCTACTGACTCTCGGGTATATATTCTTTATGTGAATTGGAATCATGAGAAAACCCAAGCACCTATGGGCTATCTTCTGCAGGGTTTGAAGAACTCATTTGACACAAAGGATCCCTATTTTCAATTGATGGAGGTCAGGAACCTTACCGAGGAAGGCGAGAGACTTCGTCCACAATGACTGCTTTTTTGGCCATTTTGGTTTTGGAAGCACACATGTAATCTTTCTTTAGATCCAGCAGGTTCTGAGAATCTATGCAACAGCCTCACACATTGCCACGAGTCTGATGCAGACACATCCCTTTCCAAAGCAATTAAGCAAAGAGCTACAGGTGATGCCCATTAATTTCCATTGAAAACCATTTTTTCAGGCTTCACAAAGGGGTGGACTGAGACAAAGACGTTTCTGACATTCAGGGCAACAGAACAATAGGTAAGCAAATGGCCCAAAGCAGGGTTTCTCGAATGATATCTGAGTTTTCTGAGATGATCCCATTCCCTTCAGCTATCCAGTACGTGGCCATGTCACAGAGCCTGGAGGTGGTACATATTGTGGACACCAAACCATGAGCCTATTCTGGAGAGTGGCCCGAATTCAAGAAGAAAACAGGAACTTAGGAAGATAGTAGTTGTTGTCCATCTATAAGGCAAGCCACAGTCCATTTATAAATTGGGCAGGATGAATGCTGTGAAGCTTTCTACAAGACAGGAAACATCCATTGATGCATTCTCTTTTCTAATGTCTACAACCACAGACACAGTGGGATAAACAGACATAGAAACACTCGCCTTATCAAAAGACTTACTAGAAACGATCCAATCCAAACCAAACAAAGCGACTTTCCTACCTATTCCCAGATCATGAGACAAAACCACAAACTCACACGCACACCCACAAAGTCACCGCCTTCCCCCAAGTAGGTCTGTAACTATCTGGAGTGTCCTCTGACTGATGGGCCATACTACGTTCCCCCAAAATGGGCTATCCTATGTCAGATCTGGTCTCCTTGCCAACAATGTGAAGTTGTCAGGTGCCAGTGGTGAGCCACTACCTGCTTTCTCAGGAAAGGCCCCTCTTCAGAGCTCTCTTGGCATTTGGCCATCTTCACATCAGTAGTTACCAAGAAAGACTGACTCTGTCCTTGGTAAATCCAGTCATGTGAGACCACTGGGACTGGGACTGGGACTGCCTCTGGGTGCCTGGCTTTTTGGATATCAAGTTCAGAGAGTTCCGTCACCAAGAACGTGATGTAGGTCACTTCCTTCTGGAACTGAATGAGGTCACTGCCTAGGCAATCACTTTTTCCTAACATTTGCTTCCAAGTGTCCCAATAGATGGAGGCTGCCCCTACTTCCTGTGACACTTTCACAAGTTAGAATGGTATATCAAACATAGCACCCAGAAGTAGCTCTCCACACAGGCCTGGTTTGGTCCATCTTCTCTACATTAAGAAGAGAGAGATTGCTTCAGACACACCCATTCATCCTGACCAGGTTGTTTGTCGTGGAAGATGACTTTTGCTCTCTCAGGTCCTTCATAGCTTCCTCTATCTTCCCCAGGGTTCATTTCTGCATGGACCTTTGAGGTTCTCAGAAGGTGGAAGATCTCTTATGTTCCTGTATTGTAAGACCAACTCTGTCCCTGCTCTTCTGTAAAGTTAGAATGAGGGCAAAGAGTATGGTTAGGGTTAATAACATGTTTGATTTGGGTTAGGAATCATTCTGCTGGATGAATAATGGTATTGGGAACCTGCGATATTTGTAAGTATATATAGAGGTGAAATATATGTATGAAAACAGAAATCTAGGTAAGATTTGAAGCCCAGAAGGGCTTTGGATCCTTGATTGGGATACTTAGCTTTGAATTATGTTCTGCACATGTGTCTCAGATAAATCTATACACAATGGTATAGGACCTTGTACCTTGGATGATTGAATGTCGAAGAGAACATCCAGTCTAAAAAGGATAGTTGGTAGGATTAGGAAGATAGTTGGTAGAATTAGAAAAAAAGAGTGAGTATAGGATTTGGAAAAAAAGTTCTTTAGCCATAGGGTTTCGGGTAGAGAGAAAATGTAAATGTCAGCACATGTGAAGAGTTGGTCACAATGATGAATTGGGGAAAATATGTAGGAAAGCAGATATCAATAGAGACATAGGAAATCAGGCAAATGATAAAGTGATTGATTGGATTAGACATTTTCAGCAGGCTTGAAGTTGAATATATAATCTTAGGAAGAAACACATATGTAGTCACCAATAGGATTGACATTTGAGAGCATTAGCCAACCTGGACACGGGTGATTTTTATAATCCATACTCATATTCCATTTAGGCTTTGGTACAATTGTAAGTGTGACTTTGCATTTTGTTGCCAGAATATTACTGTGATAAAATGTATATGTAGATCAGGTGACATGAGTATTTCTTGCACCATTTCTGGGAGCAATATTTTGAAGAGGTATAAATTAGTATTGGGGGCACAAATAGGTGTACCATGTGTGTATGAATATAGAGAGAATGATTGAATAGACCATACTGTGAATAAATAATATAACTTGTTCCAACTTTACAAATTGGAATAAATTAATATCTGAAAATACATAGCAAATCTTATATTGATATACATACATTCATTCCAACCAGTTATACATCTAATGGTAATATTAGGGTTGTAGTTTATCATAAATTCTGTGTGAGTTTTGCTTCAAAATTGATTATGGAAATCGAAAATAATGTGTTTGGAAAGAAGTCTCATGAAATGAGCAGTCAAAAACAAGGAGGAATATATGTGTTCTGAAGCAGGAAGTGATTGAATGTGTTACAAATGTCTTTAAATTTGTGAACTTGTGGATGAAATGTACATTTTATGATGTACAAAAACTGAAGAAATAGAAATGTACCAGTGTTGAATAAAATTGAACGTCAAAATACACATCATGTCCCATAGAAATCTACTAGCATTGATGTTAAAGTGGGTCAGTTACTGTAGAAATATAAGGATTTGTTTGCACCATTCACTGAAGAAAGTTTTCAGTACTAGAAAACAAATATGTATTTCAGGTGGATGAATGTTTCTGAAAATAATCTTATGAAAAGTTGATTATAAAACCACATACATGAACATTAGTGAATTTAGGGAGTGTATAATAAGACACATGTATTTCATATTTTGAAAAATCTAGAGTGTGTATATATATATATATATATATATATATATATATATATATATGCACACAAATACATTGGAAAGTAGAAAATATATGCCAATCAAAATTCATCATGAAATATATATCATCCACAGATCCAAAAATATTAATTTTACTGAACATGGATTTATGTATAATGTTGCTCAACTAAAAAGCTCACTCATAGTTTGAATTTTCAGTTCCAAAAGCATTTAGGAGGAGTGATTTCTTCTCATACTTTGTATCTGCCAAGTTAGCCACCTCACAAAAATGTACGTGTATTCCAGGTAGGATTTTATATGTGCATATAAAAATACATGTGCTGAATTGGCCACAGAAAAAGGGAGACAGGAATTCACATGTGTGTTAACTTTAAAAACACATGGAGAACAATTTCAAGAAAAAAATTGACAAGATTTATAACTCCTACCCTATATCATGCAAAAGGCAAGACCAACTATTCACCATGCCTCCTCTGAACAGCTTGTATTTCTATTCTTTTTGGGTTATTTTTCTCCATCATTTTAGGATTAGTAGTCAGAGTCTAGCAGGGTATGGGTTAGTGTCATGGTTTCAGTATTTCGAATGAAAAATTGGAAAATGTATCCAATGTGTATGTAAATATGTGCTACACAAAAATCTCCCCACTCTTATCCAGAACAATGCCTTGACAATACCTTTGCCCCAAGTAAGACACAATTAGAGGAAAAGAGTTAGAAATTCCGTGAATACATATCTGGAATGGAAAACGATCAGGATTTCACAATCTTGGAAGTGGTAGAGGAGTTTTCAAAAGTAAGGGATAGGGTTAACACTCTACAAACATGGAATTCTGCTGGCCTAGAGACTTCTTGGGAAACTGTCTGTGAGGTTGGGCACTTGAAATATATGTTGTTGTCAGGAGCTTTAGCTTCCTTTCTAGTGAGACCATAAAAGCTGGGTCTGCATCTATGTGACCTGGAGGACATTGTTTCTTTTTTTCCCAATGAACATGAGGCAGCATTGCTGAATTCTCCCTTTGTAGGTAAACTGTGGCCCCTGGGGGCTAAATGTCTCCCTATGTGGACTGTGAAGCCATATGGTCATCCTCTATTTTAGTGGTGTTTTTTGCTGCTGCACTGGAAGTTTGGTATTTGCTTCACGAAATACAAGGAGTTCAAATGGAACACAGTACGGGAGGGAGTTCTGTCATGTGTGGTGAGTCAGGGTCTGCAGTAGAATACAAGAACCAGGCTTCTATCCCACATAGCTTGCCCCCTTGACTATAGCAACCTGATATTGAACAGCGTCCTGAAACCTCTCCATATAACAAGATGCCTTTACATATAAGGGTCTGCTGGTTTGACCATGTCAGTCACAAGCCATTTGGAAGCCAATGGCAGATCCACATGGCCCCACCACAGATGTTTTATCACACACCTGCCCACCATTGCTCTAGGCCCACTACTCAGCAGGATCCAACTTTCTGGCATCTCTGTTAAACACCATTTTAATGAAAACCAGTCAATCAAGGCACTGTCTGGTATACTCATTGTTGGAAAAAGTATAAACGGCAGCCATACCCCAGAGAAAAACCCCAACATGGCGCCTAAGGACTTCTTCTTCCTACCTTCTTCTTTTCTGAAGTGGCGCGAAAAGTTCCCGCCCGTGTTAACTCTCCCACTGGCGCCAATTTCAAATCTCGCTCGCGGGGAACCTTAGCCCCAATGAGAACTAACTCCTGGGCTCCGGAGCTGATATCTGAAAGAACTTGCCAATAAACGGATTGCCTGCCATTTATCTAAGTCCTTCCATCTCCTCCTTAGTTCAATATAAGCACACAGCTTTTTGCAATAAAATTGGAATTCTCCCGGCGAAGTGCCTTTGCGTGGGGAGTTCTTTCATTCTGGTGCCCCGTTTGAGGATACGGGTGAGGTCTTTCCAACAAGAGCCCTGTCCCCCGTTCCGCCGAGACACTCCGTCCTGGTCCGCTCTTTTCAGACGCCAGCTTCCTGCACTCACCACTGATCTGATGTATGTAAGCCTCCCCTGACCCCGGCTCGCCAACTCCCTTCGGGCTACCGCTTGTTTTCTGACCGTGATCATCCGGCACACTCTAGACGCCCGGTAGGGGAGAGGGAATTCCTCCCACCAAGACCTTTACTTGTCACAGTGGACCCTCTGGTGATCCGTTTCCCTTTGGAGCATGAGGGTTCTGAGTTTACACGAGAGGCTCTGTGGTTTTTCCTCCTCTGCTGCCACTGCTGCTGCCGGCTAGATTTGCTGTTTCCTGCGGGGCTGCTGTGGCTGGCTGAAGCTGCCTCTCTGCTCAGGGAAAGCTGAACTCCCGTCCTAGAACTGCATTCTGCTGGAGCTGGAGTTCTGTTTTCATTACTGACTTCTTCAGCTGCATTCGAAAACTTTCCTGACGTCAGGTTGCCCGTGGCTCAAAACCCATTGGGTCTTCCAGATTGCACTTCACTGGTGACGACCAGGTAGTACCCTCTGTATTTCCTCGCGACAGCTGGTCATTTTGGGGACACCCACCTGACCCCCGTTCGCCCTGAGCTTCCTGGAAGCCGTTCCAGCTCGGGTTTTCTCTTTGTCTCTCTCGCTTACTCTTATTCTCTCTCTCTCTCTCTAACTCTCTCTCTCTCTCTCTCTCTCTCTCTCTCTCTCTCTCTCTCTCTAACTCTCTCTCTCTCTCTCTCTCTCTCTCTCTCTCTCTCTCTCTCTTCCATCTCTCCCTGTGACAATGGGCACCTCTTCATCTGTACCTGAAGCCTCACCTCTCAAATGTTTAATAAAAAATCTGGCCACACTCTCCCTCACACCAGACATCAAGCCCAAACTTTTAATTAAATTCTGTACCCAAGATTGGCCTCCATATCCACTGGATAATGGCAATCATTGGCCTCCAGAAGGCTCCTTAGATCCAAACCTCCCCTGGGACCTTTTTAACTACTGCCAGCATCTGGAAAAGTGGAGGGAGATTCCCTGCATTGAAGGTATTAGCCTTCCCACACAGCACCTTGTCTCTGCTCCTCCTGCGCTCCCCCTCAGGTCCTCCTTGCTTGCAATCCCCTCTCTTCCCCGACTTCTACTTCTGACTTCACAGAATCTTCCTCATTCGACCCAGCAGATGAACCCCCACCTTATCCCCAGCCCCATCTGCCCCTTCTCTTCTGCTATACCCTCCTCATCCTCTGCCTGATTCCATGGATCCTCAGCCTTACATTTAATCCCCCTCCTCTCCGTCCTCTTCTGCCTGCTCCACTTCCTCCTCTTCCAAAGAGACACTCCCTTCCCCTCTTTCTCCTTCCTGTCCTCCACCTGCCTCTCTCAGTCCTCCTGTTACTAGGTCTAAAGGACTCCTTCCCACCCCTAAGACAATTGCACCCCTTCATGAGGTAGCTGGTCCCGAGGGTGTCATCAGAGTCCACGTGCCTTTCTCCAGGTCAGACATTACTCAGCTAGAGAGGAAGTTAGGCTCAATCACCACTAAACCCACCACTTACATTCGGGAGTTTCAATGGGTCCTGCAAGCATATAGCCTCACTCATCATGACATATACATGCTCTTGGCGAATACACTTCTCCCCGAGGAAAGGCAATGGGTCTGGGAGCTAGCCCAAGCCCATGCTGATGAAAATCATAGGACCAATCCTAACCACCCCACGGGCCCTCATGCTGTCCCAGAGCAGGATCCCCTATGGGATTACAACACCCCTGAAGGCTTACAGACTCATGACCTTTTTACAGCCTGCCTCTTGGCGGGCCTGAAAAAGGTGACCCACAAGGCTGTTAACTTTAAAAAGGTGCAGGAGGTCATTCAAAGGAAGGAGGAAACACCTTCAGAATTCCTGGATAGACTAACCAAGGCCCTTCAACAGTGCACATAACTCGACCAAGAAACCCCTGATGGCCGTCATGTCTTAATGACATATGTTCTGGCCCAAAAATACTCTGACATTAAAGCCAAGCTTAAAAAGCTTGAACAGGGCCCTGCTACTCCTCAGACCGAAATCCTCGCTGTCTCTTTAAAGGTTTTTCATGCTAGAGAGGATGAAAGTGAATGCCGTAAGCAGAGAGCTGAAAATGCCAAATTCCAAATGTTGGACCAGGTCATTCAGAGAAGGCCATCACCACGCCGTCCCAATGTGACACCCCCTGGAGATTGCTTCAAATGTGGTAAGGATTGTCCTTCGCCGAGAACACCCTACAACCCCTGGCCAACATGCCATCAAAGGAGACACTGGGGGGCAGACTGCCCAACAACCCGGAAGGGAGGTTGGTCAGCCACCCGGCAACCCCAGCCTCTCCTGGGCTTGGCAGAGGAGGAATGATGGAGCCCTGGGCCTTCCCTCCAGACTATTACTATCAAGAATCAAGAACCTAGGGTCACCGTCCTGGTGGATGGACGCTTCATTACCTTCCTCTTGGATACTGGTGCCACTTTTTCAGTCTTGAGGGAGTATTGGGGTCCTACCACACCCTCAAAAACTCCTATTGTCGTGGTAGGAGGTAAACATATTTTCCCTCAAAATCCTTTTTGTCCTTCATTCATTCCTTTCTCGTTATGAGCCATTGCCCCATTCCCCTTCTGGAAAGGGACATACTCTCACTATTAAAAGTCACCATTCACATATCACCCCACACCTCTCCTACCTCTCATTTCCTCATGATGTTCCTAGGGGCAGATACACCTCCTTCATGCACTCTCCCACGACTATCTAAACCAGTTAACCCTGAGTTTTGGGACACAACTACACCTTTTATGGCTAAATGCAGTCCTATTCATATTGTCTTACTGGACCCATCAAGATATATTAGTCAACCATGATATCCACTCACAACCACAGCCTTCCTCGGATTAGAAGCCATCATCCAGTATTTATAATGAAAGGGGTATCTTAGGCCTACACACTCTCCTTTCAACACCCCCATTCTGGCAGTTAAGAAACCTAACGTGTCCTACAGGCTGGTTCTAGACCTTCCCCTTGTCTACTCCTCTGTGGTCCCCATCCACCCGCTAGTGTCCAACCCTTACACCCTCCTCTCTCAGATCCCTGCCACTACTACCCACTTCTTGGTTCTAAATTTAAAAAATGCATTCTTTTCTATTCCCTTGTTCTCAGAATCTCAGGATATCTTTGCTTTTACTTGCACTGACTCTCACACCCGCCATTCTCATCAGCTTACCTGGACTGTCCTCCCACAAGGATTCAGGGATAGCCCCCATCTCTTTGGCCAAGTTCTTGCCCAGGACCTCACATCCTTTCACCCGACCTGTCCTGTCTCTACTCTCCTTCAATATGTCGATGACCTTCTTCTATGCAGTCCCTCTGGGAACACTCTCAATCCCACACTGCTCAGCTTCTTAATTTCCTAGCAGACAAGGGAAATAGGGAGTCTCCCCACAAGGCCCAGGTTTCCCAGTCTTCTGTCACCTATCTTGGTTTTTGCCTTACACCCAGATAAAAGGAAATAACACTGGATAGGAGGCAACTCCTCTCTGATCTTCCAGTGCCCCAAACAAAAGCCAAAATACTATCATTCCTAGGACTAGCAGGTTATTTTAGGGCCTGGATCCCAAATTATTCTCTTCTATACAAATCCTGTATGACCTAGCAAAGAGACCCCCTAGTGAATCTCTTGCCTTCTCTCCAAACTACCACTTGCGCAGGCTTCAGCAACTTGTCTTAAAGGCACCTGCCCTTCACCTTCCTGATCTTTCAAGACCATTTCATGTATATGTCCATAAAAAAGGAAGGCAAGAACTTGGGGTCTTAGGTCAAAACTATGGGCCTACATTTGCACCTGTTCCATATTTGTCCAAGCAACTTGACCCTACCATCCGTGAGTGGGCCCCTTGCTTAAGAGCTCTGGCTGCTGGACAAATTTTACACAAAGAAGCCTCTAAGCTTACTTTTGGGGCCCCTTTAACTATCCACTCCCCACATCACTTGAAGGATCTTTTAGCTTATAAGGGCTTTCAAACCCTTCCTCCATCCAGAGTTCTGTCGCTCCTCACTTCCTTTCTGGAAAACCCTAATATTATTTTCCTCCCCTGCTCTGCACAGAACCCTGCCTCACTGCTCTCAATGACTCCCACGTCTAGCACACCAACTCATAATTGGTTGGAAACCTTAGATGATTTCCTCCCCTGTCATTCTTCCATTTCTGAGAGACTACTAGCCAAGCCTGACCTTATCTGGTTTACTGATGGCAGTTCCTTTAGGCAGAATGGCACTCATTACTTTGGATACACTGTAGTTTCAGCCACTGAGATTATAGAGGCCAAAGCTCTGCCTTCAGGAACTACCAACCAGCAGTCTGAACTTATAGTAGCCACTCGTGCCTGCCTTCTAGCACAAGGCAAATCCCTCACCTTTATACTGATTCAAAATATGTCTTCCATATCTTATCCCATGCTGCAATATGAAAGGAGCGAGGCCTGCTTACCACCAAAGGTAATGTGATCACTAATTCGGCTCTTATAACCAATCTGATAAAGGCCTCCCACTTACCCACCCAGGTGGGAGTTGTCCATTGTAGGTCTAATCAGAAGGACGGACGTCTCTCTTATCACTGAGGGCAATGCCAAAGCTGATCAGGCGGAACAAATGGCTGCTACCACTTCCAATGATGGACCCCCTGGGGGACATATAATGGCCACTTTAGACAGCTCATCTGAAGCCCCTACTTCTTCCAGTAAGAACAAGGATCTCTTCAAGTTCCTTCATACTCTATTCCTTTCCAATTCTCAGTCTTTGACCCTCTTTTTACAGAGCTTCTTCTCGCTCACCCTCTCTGACAAAGCCATGCTACAGAATATAGCCTCTAATTGTCAGATCTGTTAGCGGACCAACCCTCATACTCCTTTAAGGCCCAAACCTTTTCCTTCCCACCAAGCCCGGGGACACATTCCCACTGCTGACTGGCAGGTAGACTTCACCAACATGCTCACAGTATGGCGCACTAAATACCTCCTTATATTTGTGGACACTTTCTCTGGTTGGATTGAGGCATTTCCCACTTCCAATAAAACGGCTTCCACTGTAGCTTTAATCTTACTGACAGACATCATCCCCAGGTTTGTTATGCCCACTTCTCTACAATATGACAATGGCCCTGAGTTTATTTCTAGGATCACACAAAAGGTCTCTCAAGCCCTCTCCTTCAAGTGGCATTTCCACTGTCCATATTATCCCCAGGCTTCAGGGAAAGTGGAAAGGGTAAATCGTACTCTAAAGGAAGTCCTTACCAAATTGACAATGGAATTAAACTTAGACTGGGTCAAACTCCTTCCCTTGGATTTGCTTTGAATCAGAGCTCTCCCTAAAAACCATCTTTACTGTCTCCCTTTGAGATAATGTATGGAAGACCTCTTATACCCCCTGGGTTGGTCATTTCACAAGGACCTCTCACCCGAGATTTGTCTTTGCCTCTTTTGTATCATCTCCGCTCGGAACTCTGGAAATATCAGGACTGGCTTCATCCGGACCCAGTGTCCTCTCCAAACACTCCTCCCTTAACACCTGGGAGTCTAGTATATTATAATACCCCAGAGGAGAAAGGGACTCTTGCCCCAAAAAGGGAAGGCCCCTGTCCTGTCATTCTCTGTACCCCCACTGCCGCCAAACTCTCTTTACCAGACAACCGTCTAACTCCCTGGATTCACATTTCTAGGTTGAAGCCATATCACCAGGAGGCCCCACCTGCTGACGACAGGACTAACCCAGAGGAACTCCAAGAATCACCTACTGAACCTCCCCTTTACTCCTGCTCTCCACACTCATCTCACGCATTTAAGTTGAGGCTCACACGGTGTTCCATGCAGCCCAATTCCTCTTAAAAAAGTCACAATGAGCTCTCCCAACACCCTAATCTTCTGTAACTGCTTGTTTTTTGTGCTCTGCTTATTTTCTGTGCTCTATCGGGACTGGTCTTTACCCTCCTCTCCTACCATGTATTTATTCACTCTTCAGGAACGATACTCAGAACATGGCATGCAGAAGGTCCGCGCAGTGGATGCAACTACTTGCTTCATCCACAACTGCACCTCTATTTCCCTAAAATTGTCACCTTCAAGGACCTTCGTCCCTGGTAGCTGGAACTGGCTTTTCATTTGCTTCCTTTTTGATCAAACAAAAGACTATTGTCATTGGTGGCCTGAGATATATAATGGGTGCCCCTATTGGTCATGCAGGTTCCATGATGAACATGGTAGCTATTCTTACCACTCACTTGGTTACCCTAAAGTGTGGACTTCTAGTTACCTAAAGTGGGATAAAGGCTCTTCATCTGATAACAATGGATGGTATACTTTAGATATACCTGACCCCAAGGCCAAACGTTGGGACTATGTTGAGTTTGCTGTCTATGCTCGGACAACCTCAGCCAGACCCACAGGGTGGATGACAGTTGGCCACACCCTAATTATGCCACCTAAGGCAACCATCCAGGTAGTCGAACACATTAAGGAGTCAGAATCAAAACTTTGAGATCTTATCCATAGCTCATCCAAAAAGGATTCAGACCCTTCAACCCCCTCAGGTCACCCTGACACATGGCTCAATTTGTTTCACCAATCTCTTCGATTATTAAACTCCACCCCTCTTTCTGTGCCTCCTTCTCAGTGCTTTCTCTGTGCTTCACTTAGTCCCATTAGCGGCAGGAAATATTTCAGCAAAAACCTACAATTTCTCTAAGAAAGGACAACCCCTACATGTGACACGTATCCCACTGTGGGAAAGTTATTCCACCAATACTTTATTTGCTTTCATCTGTTTCCACCTGCCAATAATGAATCCTTTACCCATTTGTTCCTTGAGCTTAAGCACCCAATCAAGCCCTGTGTTTATGCAACCTGGACATTTCCTCTGGGGTAATAGGTCTTTAAGTACCTCAACGATCAATGTCTCTGGCACCTGTTTCTTGGTTACTGTAGTTCCTCAGCTGTCTTTGTATACTCCCACCAAATTCCGACAGTTGGCCCTACCTTCCTGAACCCGTAGGGCAGTGTTTCTGCCGGTTCTGGTAGGCCTCACTTTAACAACCTCAGTGGCGGGTCTCGGACTCTCTGGTGGAGCTATAGGTCATGCTCTATGGGCATCCAAAGACCTGCAACAAAAACTGCAGGAAGCACTCGATAACACTGCTGAGTCTCTGGGCTCCTTGCAGCGCCAGGTTACTTCATTGGCACAAGTGGCTTTACAGAACCAAAGGGCAATTGATCTTCTCACTGCAGAAAAAGGGGGTACATGCCTATTCCTCAGAGAGGAATGTTGCTATTATGTTAATGAATCTGGGCTGACAGAAAAAAATGTTGATAAATTGCAGGAATTATTGACCAAATTGCTCAAACCTAGCTCCTCCAATCCCATAACAGGGTTCTTCCAATCCTATCTTGCCATGTACTTACTACCTATCTTGAGGCCCCTTATTGGGATGCTCCATTTTTGTGCTCTCTTGCCATGCATAATGAAGTTCCTTCAAACCCATCTGCAAAAAATTTCTAATCAAAATTTCAACCAGCTTTTGCTTAGGCACTACCATCATCTGATGACTGATGAACCCCTAACATCTCCAAGAGAAGAGTTCATTCAGTGATGAAGCTCACTACCAGGCACGATGGAATGCAACGTACATCAGACAGCGGGAGGCAACGAGCTTGGAGAACCTCTTAATCTGCCATCCTGGATTCATGAGTCTTTATGACCTTCTAAGCTTCCTCATGGCCCTTGGCCTCTTCTATGTCAGTCCCCCAACATGGAACTTCTGCCAAAAATTGACCTTTGCTTTAATTTTTATCTTCATTCTGTTTTTTTCGCTCTGATCTTCTTCAGGTGCTGGTGACGCCATGTCCAGGCAACGCTTCCAGTATTTCCTAGAGTCTCTGTTACAGGACCAGTAGCTGATACCAACAATCTCCTCCATCCAAGACTGGTTTCATGCCATCGACAACTTGTGGCATCAGGGAACTTTCATAGACTTTAACCCTACTGAAGTAGCTATCTATACCACTGGGTTTTATTTCTGACTGCCATGATATCCCCAGACCTGGCCCCCGAGCATTTGTCCACTTCCCTTTCTAGGCCCCACAGCACCCCCACACAGCAGGAAGCAGCCAGAAATGACAAACAATGCCCCACTTTCTAAGAAAACAAAAAGGGAGGAATGTTAGGAAAAGTATAAATGGCAGCCATACCCCAGAGAAAAACCCCAACATGGCACCTAAGGACTTCTTCTTCCTACCTTCTTCTTTTCTGCAGTGGCGTTAAAAGTCCCCGCCCTTGTTAACTCTGCAGCCAGCGCCAATTTCAAATCTCACTGGTGTGGAACCTTAGCCCCAATGAGAATTAATTCCTGGGCTCTGGAGCTGATATCTGAAAAAACTTATTCTCAGAACATGAGACCAGACCACAAACCCACAACCACACCCACAAAGGCACCTCCTTCCCCCAAGTAGGTCTGTGACTATTCGGAGTGTTCTCTGACTGCTGGGCCATACTATGTTCCTCCGAAATGGCCTGTCTTGTCTCAGATCTGGTCTCCTTGGTCAACTCTGTGAAGTTGACAGAAACCAGCGGTGAGCCACTACCTTCTTTCTCAGGAAAGGCCCCTCTTCAGAGCTCTTCTGGCATTTGGACATCTTCAAATCAGTAGGTACCAAGAAAGACTGACGCTGTGCTTGGTAAATCCAAACAAGTGATACAACTGGGACTGGGACTGGGACTGGCTTGGGGTGCCTGGCTTCCTGGATCCCAAGTTCAGAGAGTTCCAACACCAAGGAAATGAGGTGAGGTCACTTTCTTCAGGAACTGAATGAGGTCACTGCCTTGGCAACCACTTTGTTTTAGCAGTTGCTTCTTATGGTCCCTTTAGATGGAGGCTGCCCCTACTTCCTGTGACCCTTTCATAAGTTAGAATGGGATATAATCCATAGGCTCTCAGGAACAGCTCTCCAAAAGGCCTGGTTTGGTCCGTCTTCTCTACATTAAGAAGACAGAGGCTGATTCAAACACCAAACTTCATCCTACCAGGTTGTTTTCCTTGGAAGATGACTTTTGCTCTCTCAGGTCCTTCATACCTGCCTACATCTTCTCCAGGGATCATTTCTGCACATACCTTTGAGGTTCTCATCAGGTGGAAGATCCCATACATTCCTGTATAGTAAGACCAACACTGTCACTGCTTTTCTGTAAAGTTAGATTGAGGGAACAGTGTATGGTTAGTGTTAATAACATTTTCAATTTTGATTAGGAACCATTCTGCTCGATGAACAATGGTATTGGGAACCTGCGATATTTATAAGAATATAGAGGTGAAATATATGAAAGAAAAGAGAAATCTAAGTAAGATTTGAAGCCCAGAAGGTCATTGGGTCCTTGATTGGGATACTTAGCATTGAATAACGTTCTGCACAGATGTCTCAGATAAATCGATATACAATGGCATAGGACCTTGTACCTTGGATGATTGAATGTAGAAGAGAACATCCAGTCAAAAAGGGATAGTCGGTAGGATTAGGAAGACAGTAGGTAGGTTTAGGAAGAAGAGTGAATATAGGATTTGGACCAAAGTTTTTTAGCAATAGGGTTTCGGTTAGAGAGTGAATGTTAGTGATAGCACATGTGAAGATTCAGTCACAATGATGAACTGGGGAAAATATGTAGGAAAGCAGATATCAATAGACACATTACAAAATCATTCAAAGTGTAAAGTGAGTGACAGCTTTAGACATATTCAACAGGGTTGAGTTTGAATATATAATCTTTGGAAGAAACAAATATGTAGTCATCAATAGGATTTTCATTTGAGATCATTAGGCAACCTGGACATGGATGTTTTTAGTAATCCAGGATCACTTTTCATTTAGGTATGGTACAATCATAAGTGAGAACTTTGCTTTTTCTGTTCAGAATATTACTGTGATAAAATGTATATGTAGATCAGGTTACATGTATTTGTTCCACCATTTCTGGGAGCAATATTTTGAAGACGTATAAATTAGTATTGGGGGTACAAAGAGGTGTACCCTGTGTCTATGAATATAGAGATAATACATGAATAGACCATACTGTGAATAAATAATATAACTGGTTCCACTTTAAATAATGGATTGAATTGATATCTGTAACTAAGTAAGAAATCTTATATTGATATACAATCATTCTTTTCAACCACTTATACATTTAAAGGTAATATTAGGGTTATGGTTTATCATGACGGGTGTTTTGCTTCAAATATGATAATGGAAATCGAAAATAATGTGTTTGTAATGAAGTCTCATGAAAAGAGCAGTTAAGAAACATGGAGGAATACATGGGTTCTGAAGCAGGAAGTGATTTGAAGTTAAACAAATGCGTATAAATTTGCTAAATTGTGGATGAAATATGTATCTTATGATGTGGATAAACTGAAGAAATAGTAATGTTCCAGTGTTGAATAAAAATGAACATCAAAATGCACATCATGTCCCATAGGAATCTACTCGCATTGATGTTAAACTCGTGTCAGTTACTGTAGAAATATTATGATTTGGCTTTTTTTTTGGTGTTATAATACAATTTATTTTAGTACTAGCATGCCACAGAATGTAGAGGAAGGAACAATGCATTTTTAGTTATAGCAATAATGATCTAATATAATAATATAATAGTCATTTAATGACTATTTTGGGGAGTCTAGAAATTACATAAGGCTATGTAACATATTGTTTTTTATTTAACATTCAAAAAAGCTTGGAATTTTGGTGATATTTCTACTTTTTTATTTTTTATTTTTCAGTTGTTGATGGACCTTCATTTTGTTTATTTTTATGTGGTGCTGAGAATAGAACCCAGTGCTTCACACATGCTAGACAATCATGTTACCACTGAGCCACAAACCCAGCCCCTCCACCTTTTTCTTAAGATCGAATATGCCTCTCCCTCTTCTTTACTCACTTTCTTCCTCATTTTTCCCCTTCTCTCTCTTCCTTTTTCATTTTCCATCCATATCAATTTTTCTCTCATGTCATTACAAACAGTATCTTGCTATGAAATTTAAATTTAAGGCTGTTTTTTATAGTCATTCTTTTTTCTTGAGAAAATTTTAAAATTATAATCACCTGATAGATATATTACTATACATTTATTATATATATGTATCTACATTCATGCATATGCATTACATATATTATATATGTATATATACATTTATATTTAAAAGTACTTTGATTAGCCTGTTAGATATAATATAGACCATATCTTTCTTAATTCTCAAGTCTTCCAGAATTAATATCTTACAGTGAAAATCAATTAAACATATTTAAGTAAACAGGTATCTTTCTTATTTATCTATACTGATAATTTAAGGTTTTATATCACATCAAGCTATAATATGGCATAATATATCTTATGAATTAGAGAAAATTTTTTTTAAAAACCTATTATTTAAGGACTATATGCACTGACAATTTAAATGGCTTTCTCGTGATTTCAATTTCTATCAATTGTGTATTAATTGCCAAATATTTATTTTAGTACTTTTCATATTCATAATTGATATAAAGTCAATTGTTTAATTCTTCTTGCAAGTAGTTACTTATTACAGCAGGGACATTATTAATAATTCTAAATCTTTATAAGAAAAATGGTACAAAGATATTTTCACGCAAAATTAAGAATAATTGCATGCTCTGAATGTTTGATTGTTAATACATATAACAAAGAGCTTTTGATGAGTCTCTTCCCCAGTAAAACATAAAATGCAAAGATATAGTTGGGTATGTATGTCCAAATAAAGATAAGAAGAAATACACATTATTAGCTAGAAACAATTAATTAAAAGATGAAAAGAAAAATCCAATACATTGCACGAACTTGTCAGATGAGGTAGTATTCTGGAAGAATAGCCTAAGGCTAGACCTGGTCCATGACAAAATATTAACTAAAGAAATGAAATAAGAAAAATATAGGAAATGCTATGAATTTTTCATGAAGGTAGGTGAATTATCCTTTAATCTCAATTTATGTGCATTTTCAAAAGCCAAATTTCTGGTAAAATAAATTTGTGATAGTTACAACTACACAAAACAAAGTTTCTGCTTAGCAAAATGAATGCATCTCAACCCTTTTTTAGCTGATTTCTTCCCACTCAATTTTAAACCTTTATTTATTTATTTATTTTTATTGGTTGTTCAAAACATTACAAAGCTCATGATATATCATCTTTGATACATTTTTCTCATTTGGTTTATGAACTCCCATTTTTTCCCCAAATAAGAATTGCAGAAACACATTGCTTACACATTCACATTTTTACATAATGGCATATTAGTGACTGTTGTATTCTTCTACCTTTCCTATCCCCTACTATCCCCCCTCCCCTCCCCTCCCATCTTCCCTCTCTACCTCATGTGCTGTTGTTTAATTCTCTACATTATTTCGGCCCCATTTCCCCTCACAACCTATTATGTGTAATTTTGTGTATCATTGAGGGTATTCTACCATTTCCATATGCTTTCTGTTCTCTCTCCCTTTCTCTCCCCCCACTCATCTTTGTATAATGTTAATCTTTTCCTCATGCTCTTCCTCCCTTTCTGTTCTTAGTTGCTCTCTTTATATCAAAGAAGACATTTGGCATTTGTTTTTTAAGGATTGGCTAGCTTTGCTTAGCATACTCTGCTCTAATGCCATACATTTCCCTGCAAATTCTATGATTTTGTAATTTTTTAGTGCTGAGTAATACTCCATTGTGTGTAGATTCCACATTTTTTTTAATCCATTCATCTATTGAAGCGCATCTAAGTTGGTTCCACAGTCTAGCTGTTGTGAATTGTGCCGCTATGATCATTCATGTGGCAGTATCCCAATAGTACGCTGTTTTAAGATCCTCAGGGAATAGTCTAAGAAGGGTGATAGCTTGGTCAAATGGTGGATCCATTCCCAGCTTTCCCAGGAATCTCCATACTGCTTTCCAAATTGGCTGCACCAATTTGCAGTCCCACCAGCAGTGTACAAGTGTCCCCTTTTCCCCACATCCTCGCCAACACTTACTGTTTGACTTCCTAATGGCTGCCGATCTTACTGGAGTGAGATGGTATCCTAGGGTGGTTTTGATTTGCATTTCTCTGACTGCTAGAGATTGTGAGCATTTTTTTATGTACTTGTTGATTGATTGTATGTCCTCCTCTGTGAAGTGTCTGTTCAGGTCCTTGGCCCATTTGTTGATTGGGTTATTTGTTATCTTATTTTTTAATTTTTTGAGTTCTTTGTATATTTTGGATATTAGGGCTTTATCTGAAGTGAGAGGGGTAAAAATTTGTTCCCAGGATGTAGGTTCTCTATTTTCCTCTCTTATTGTTTCTCTTGCTGAGAAAAAAAAATCTTTTTAGTTTAAGTAAGTACCATTAATTTATTCTTGTTATTAACTCTTGGGCTATGGGTGTCCTATTAAGGAATTTGGAGCCCGACCCCACAGTATGTAGATCGTAGCCAACTTTTTCTTCTATCAGATGCAGTGTCTCTGATTTGATATCTAGCTCCTTGATCCATTTTGAGTTAACTTCCTTGCTTGGCGAGAGAAAGGGATTCAGTGTCATTGTGTTGCATATCGATTTCCAATTTTTCTAGCACCATTTGTCCTTCGTATATTGCAGGTTTTTAGCCCCTTTTATCAAATATAAGAAAGTTGTAATTTTGTGGAATGGTTTCTGTGTCCTCTATTCTGTACCATTGGTCCACCTGCCTGTTTTGGTACCAGTACCATGCTGTTTTTGTTACTATTGCTTTGTAGTACAGTTTGAACACTGGTATCGCTATACCTCCAGATTCAAACATCCTGCTTAGAATTGCTGTTGCTATTCTGGGTCTTTTGTTTTTCCATATGAATTTCATGATTGCTTTATCATTTCTACAAGAAATGTCGTTGGGATTTTGATTGGCATCAATTTAAACCTGTAGAGAATTTGGGTAATATCGCCATTTTGATGATGCTAGTTCTGCCTATCCATGAATTGGGTATATTTTTCCATATTTTAAGATCTTCTTCTATCTCTTTAGGTTTCTGTAGTTTTCATTTATAAATCTTTCACCTCTTTTGTTAGGTTGATTCCCAACTATTTAGTTGTTTTTCCAATTATCTTATTTTCATTGAGGATATTTTGAATGGAGTGGTTTTCCTCATTTCCATTTCAGAAGTTTTGCTGCTGATATACAGGAATGCCTTTGATTTATGCATGTTGATTGTATATCCTGCCACTTTGCTGAATTTATTTATTAACTCTAGCAGTTCCTCTGTAGACCCTTTTGGGTCTGTTAAATATATTATCATGTCATCCGCAAATAGCGATAATTTAAGTTCTTCTTTTCCTAGTTTTATGCCTTTAATTTCTTTTGTCTGTCTAATTGCTATGCCTAGTATTTCAAGAACTGAATTAAATAGAAGTGGTGATAGAGGGCATCCCTCTTGTTCCAGATTTTAGAGGGAATACCTTCAGCTTTTCTCAATTTAGGATGATGCCAGCCTGAGGTTTAGCATATATAGCTTTTACAATCTTGAGGTAAGTTCCTGTTATCCCTAGTTTTTCTAGTGTTGTCAACATAAAGGGATGCTGAACTTTGTCGAATGTTTTTTCTGAATCTATCGATATGATCATATGGTTGTTGTCTTTAAGTCTATTGATGTGGTGAATAGCATTCATTGATTTGCATATAATGAACCAGCCTTGCATCCCAGGGATGAATCCTACATGATCATGGTGCATAATTTTTTTGATATGCTTTTGTATTCGATTCACCAAGATTTTATTGAGAATTTTTGCATCCAAGTTTATTAGAGATATTGGTCTGTAGTTTTCTTTCTTTGAAGTGTCTTTGTCTGGTTTTGGGATCAGGGTGATATTGGCCTCATAGAATGAATTTGGAAGAGTTCCTTCTTTTTCTATTTCTTGAAATAGCTTGAAAAGTATTGGTATTAATTCCTTTTTGAAGGTTTTGTAGATCTCTGCTGTATACCCATCCGGTCCATGGCTTTTTTTTGGTTGGTAGTATTTTGATGGCTTCTTCTATTTCTTCCTTTGTTATTGGTCTGTTTAAATTGTGTGTGTCTTCCTGACTCAATCTGGGCAGATCGCATGACTTAAGAAGTTTATTGATATCTTCACTATCATCTATTTTATTGGAACATAGGTTTTCCATATACTTTCTAATTATCTTCTTATTTCTGTAGTGTCTGTTGTGATATTGCCTTTTTCATCCCGTATGTTAGTAATTTGAGTTCTCTCTTTTCTTCTCCTCCTTAGCATGGCTAAGGGCCTGTAAATCTTATTTATTTTTTCAAAGAACCAACTTTTAGTTTTATCAATATTTTCAATGTTTTTTTTTGTTTCAATTTCGTTGATTTCTGCTCTAATTTTAATTATTTCTTGTCTTCTACTACATTTGCTGTTGTTTTGCTCTTCCATTTCTAGGTTTTTGAGGTGTAGTGTGAGTTCATTTATTTGCTGTTTTTTTCTTTTTTTTTTTGAGGAAAGAACTCCAAGACATGAATTTCCCTCTTAAAACTGCTTTCATTGTGTCCCATAGATTCCAGTATGTTGTGTCTGTATTGTCATTTGTCTCTACGAATTTTTTTTTATCTCCTACTTTATGTCTTCTGTAAACCATTGATCATTCAGTAGCATGTTGTTCATTTTCCATGTGATGTAGGATTTTTCCTTCCTTCTTTTATCATTGATTTCCAGATTCATTCCATTATGATCAGATATGGTGCATGGTATTTTCTCCACGACTTTATATTTACTAAGAATTGCCCTATGGCATAATATATGGTCTATTTGAGTAGGATCCATGTGCTGCTGAGAAGAACGTGTATCCACTTTTTGATGGTTGATATATTCTATATATGTCGGTGAAGTCTAGGTTACTGATTTTGCTGTTGAATTCTATAGTTTCTTTATTCAGTTTTTGTCTAGAGGATCTGTCTAATGGCTAGAGCGGTGTGTTGAAGTCACCCATAATTATTGTGTTGTAGTTTATATGACTCTTGAACTTGAGGCGAGTTTGTTTTATGAGTGTTGCAGCTCAATTGTTTGGTGCATACAAATTGATAATGGTTATGCATTGTTGGTGCTAGGTTCCTTTTAACAGTATATAGTGTCCTTCTTTATCCCTTTTGATTAACGTCGGTACGAAGTTGATTTTATTCGATATGAGTATGGCCACTCCTGCTTGCTTCCGAGGGTCATGTGAGTGGTATGATTTTTCCCAAACTTTTAATTTCAGCCTCTGTATGTCTTTACCTATCATATGAGTCTCCTGAAGGCAGCATATTGTTGGATTTTTTTTTTTGATCAAGGTTCCTAGCTTATGTCTCTTGATTGGTGAGTTTAGGCCATTAACATTTAAGGTTACAATTGAAATATGATTTCTACTTCCAGTCATGTTTGTTTATTTATTTATTTATTTATTTATTTATTTATTTATTTATTTATTTTGGTTAGTTTTTACTTTTTGGTTATTTTCCTCTCCCTTTACTGAGATACCTCCCACTGCTAGTTTCAGGCATTACTTTTCAAATCCTCTTCTTGTAGTATTTTGCTCAAAATGCTTTGCACTGCTGGTGTTCTGGCTGTGAATTCTTTTAGCTTTTGTTTATCGTGAAAGACTTAACTTTCATTGTCAAATCTGAAGCTTAATTTTGCTGGATACAGTATTCTTGGTTGAAATTCATTATTTTTGAGCGTTTGAAATACTTTGTTCCAGGATCTTCTTGCTTTCAAAGTTTGTGATGAAAAATCAGTCGTTAACTTAATTGGTTTACCCCTGAATGTAATCTGCCTACTTTCTCTCGTAGCTTTTAATATTCTCTCTTTGTTCTGTATGTCCTTGTTCTGGCTATCTTCATAATTATTTGTCTTGGAGTTGGTCTATTATGGTTTTGAATGCTTGGGGTCCTGTAGGCTTCCAGGATTTGGCAATCCATTCCATCTTTCATCTCTGGGAAATTTTCTAGAATTATTTCATTTAATATGTTGTCCATTCCTTTGGTTTGAATCTCTATGCCTTCTTCTATCCCGATGACTCTCAAATTTGTTTTTTTTATGATATCCCATATCTCTTGAATAGATTGCTCATGGGATTTAAGCATCTTTTCTGTGTTTACTATATTCTTTTCAAGTTGATAAACTTTGTCTTCATTATCTGACGTTCTAACTTCTACTTGATCTAGTCTATTTGTAATATTCTTCGTTTGAGTTTTTAATTTGGTTTATAATTTCCTGCATTTCTAGGATTACTGTTTGATATTTCTTTTTAAGGTCTCTATCTCCTGGTAAAGCTCGTTCTTTGCCATTTGAATGTTTGCTTATTTGATTTTCAAAATATACTTTTATTGCTTGGACTTGCTGCCTCATGTCTTCTCTAATATTCCTTTCCATCTGAGTTAGGTATGCCTTGAGTTTTTTCCCTATCCCTATTTCTGATGCTTCATGGTCCTCCTGTAGAATTTAGTTGTCCTGCATTTTTTGCACACCTTTTTTTCCCTTGTTTTTTCATGATGTTCACGTTACTTTTCAGCTCTATTTGATTGCTGTGTTTCTTCTTTCTTCAATAGATTTGTTTTGGTTTTATATATCTCTGTTGTCTCTCTTTTGTGTTTGTAGACTATGCCTGCAAAAGTGGATTCCACTTGGAAGGAATTCCGACAGCTGAGCTCCAGTGATGTCACCTGTCTGCTATGGCGGGCCCCAGGCTCCTTGCCGGGGTGTTTGAATGGGGGGGTGGGACTGGACTGTCTCTGGTTGGTTTCGCCTCCCGGTCGCTGGCGGGCGGGCGGTCTCCAGCCATCCAGTCGTGCAATCAGCGAATGGGCTGTCACCGCCGGGCGGGTTATCTCTAGCTGCCCAATTGTGCAGGCAGCCAGCGGGTGATTGGTTGCTGGTGGGCAGGCGTTCTCCAGCCTCCTAGTCACGCGTGTCTGTCCTCTGGTCCCCTGGTTTCCTCTGGAAGTCCTGATTTCCCCTGCTACACCAGATTTCCCCTGAGTGATGCCTCTTGGCAGCTCAAACTGTACTCTTTGCCTGCCGTTTCTTGAGTGTGGAGGGTGTCTATTGGGAACCCTGGCACTCCATTTTCCACTGAACATGAGCAGCAGTGCTGAATTTGCTATTTGTAGCTAAACTGTGGCCCCTGGGGCCTAAGTGTCTCCCCGAGTGGACTGTGAAGCCATTTTGTGATCCTAAAATTTTCATGGTGTTTCTTGCGACTTCACTGGGAGTTTGGTATTTGCTTCACAAAATACAAAGAGGTCAACTGGGACACAGTGCTGGAGGGAGTTCTGTCACGTGTGGTGCATCAGTTTCTGCAGGACAATGCACCAACCATGCTTCTATCCCACATAGCTTTCCCCATTGACCATAGCAACTTGATTCTGAAACTTGCCCTGAAACTTCTCAATATTACAAGATGCCTTTACATAGAAGGGACTGCTTGCTGCACCATGTCAGTCACAAGACATTTGGAAGCTAATGGCAGATCCACATGGCCCCACCACAAATGTTTTATCACACACCTGCCCACTACTGCTCTAGGCCCAGTACTCAGCAGGCTCCAATTTATTGGCATCTCTGTTCTACACCATTTTCATGAAACCCAGTCAATCAAGGCACTGTCTGGTATACTCATGATCAGCAAGAGGACATCCAAAGGTTCTCCAGTGCCACCTGGTCATGGGAATTTCAAAAAATTCTTGGTATTTATCTAGCCATTTTTGAAAGATGAAGTTGGAGGCACTGTACGTTTCAAATCAATCCAGAACCATTAAATTTTGAGGAAGCTCATGTCAATGTAAGCTATGGAGAATTCTCACAGGCAAGGCTTCCCAAAGAGTGGTCTAAATGGTCACGTAAATCCAGGCCCATTGAGGTCTACAATGTGAGGTCCATGTGTGTTTTGACTCTCAACTATGGCTGCCAAGTCTTTCAGAATAAAATCATGTGATATCTTGGCTGTGATTCCCAGTGCTTTGTGGAAATACAACCTGGGCATACATTTCAGTTTCCAAGGACGACTCTCATGCGTGGACTCTTAACATCCCAACACAATTCATGGCAATACATCTCTGAGGTCAGTTCCAGAACTCAGTCTCTTAGGGGAATCACACCAGAGTTCATGTCAAGGTGGACCCAGTCATCTCTTCCAACCACCACACAAATGACCACAATTAAAACCAACACACTCCCACATGGCCCTCATGATCTTTCATATAAACACTCTTCATAACCTCTGGTTGGATGTTTCTATGAGGGGTGCAGACCAAGACAGTCTTCAAAATAATCTCCCCTGCCCCTAATGTGCCTAAAAACAGGGTGGCTTGAACACCCTTCCTGTGAACCTGGTGTGATCACATAGGCCTGCTGTTAATACTTCTCTGCTTCTCCAATTTGAGGACTACTGACTGTGGGGTTTAGATTCTTTGTCTGAATTGGAGACATGAGGAAACCCAAGCTCCTATGGGCTAGCCTCTGCAGGGCTTTGAAGAAATTATTTGACCCAAAGCATTCCTATTCTAACTTGATGTAGGTCTGGAACCTCACAAAGGAAGGGGAGAGACTTTATCCAGAATTACTGCTCTTTTGGCTAGTTTGGTTTTGGATGCACGCATGGGATCTTTCTTTAGATCCATCAGGTGCTGAGAATCTAAGCCTAAGCCTCACACAGGGCCAAAAGACTGATTCAGACACATCCTTTCCAAAGGAATTAAGCAAAAAGCCTCAGGTGATGCCCATTCATTTCCATGTGAAAACAGTTTTTTTCAGGCTTCAAAAAGGGGTGGCCTGAGGCAAAGACCTTTCAGACATTCAGGGCAGCAGAACAATTGGTAATTAAAAAGCCCAAAGCAGGGTTTCTCCACTGAGACTCTCCTGATCACACTGATATCTGAGTTTTCTGAGATGCTCGCCATTCCCTTCAGCTATCCAGTACATGGCAATGTCACAGGGCTTGGAAGTGGTACATATATTGGACACAAAACCATGAGCCTATTCTGGAGAGTGGCCAGAATTCAGGAAGAAAGCAGAAACTTTGAAAGATAGCAAGTGTTGCCCATCGATAAGGCAAGCTGAAATCCATTCATAAATTGGGCAGGATGAATGCTGGGAAGCTTTCAACTAGACAGGACATATCAAATGATGCATTCTCTTTTCTAATGTCTACAACCATGGACACCGTGGGATACACAGACATAGAAACACTCGCCTTGTCAAACGACTTACTCAAAACAGTCTACACCAAACCAAACATACCGACTTTCCTACCTATTCTGAGAACATGAGACAAATCCACAAACTCACACCCACACCCACAAAGGCACCTCCTTCCCCGAAGTAGGTCTGTGACTATCCAGAGTTTCTCTAATTGTGGACCATATTTTATTCCCCCAAAATGGCCTGTCCTGTCTCAGATCTGGTCTCTTTGGTCAACATTTTGAAGTACTGAGGTGCCAGCGGTGATCCAATACCTGCTTTCTCAGTAAAGGCGACTTTTCAGAGCTTTCTGGCATTTGGCCATCCTCACATCAGTAGGTACCAAGAAAGACTAAATCTGTCCTTGGTAAATCCAAGCAAGTGAGACCCCTGGGAGTGGGACTGGGACTGGATTTGGGTGACTGGCTTCCTGGATCCCAAGTTCAGAGAGTTCTGTCACCCAGGTTGTGAGGTGAGGTCACTTCCTTCAGGAAGTGAATAAGGTCACTGCCTTGGCAACCACGTTGTCCTAACAGTTGCTTCAAAGAGTCCCATGAAATGGAGGCTGCCCCTACTTCCTGTGACACTTTCACAACTTAGAATGGTATATCAACCATAGGCACCCAGGAACAGCTCTCAACACAGGCCTGGTTGGGTCCTTCTTCTCTAAATTAAGAAGACAGAGGCTGATTCAGACACATTCCTTCATCCTGACCAGGTTTTTTACAATGGAAGATGACTTTTGCTCTCTCAGTTCCTACATAGCTGCCTACAACTTCTGCAGGGATCATTTTTGCATGGACCTTTGAGTTTCTCAGTAGTTGGAAGGAATCCTACATTTTTGTATTGTAAGACCATCTCTGTCCCTGCTCTTCTGTAAAGTTAGAATGAGGCAACAGTGTATGGTTAGGGTTAATAACAGGTTTGATTTGGGTTAGGAATCATTCAGCTGGATGAATAATGGTATTGATGACCTGCGATAATTACAAGAATATATAGGTAAAATATAAGTACGAAAACAGAAATCTAGGTAAGATTTAAAACCCAGAAGTGTATTAGGACCTTGATTATGATACTTAGCTTTGATTTATTTTCTGCACAGATGTCTCAGGTACATCGATATACAATTGCATTGGACCTTGTGCCTTGGATGATTGATTGTCAAAGATAACTTCCAGTCAAAAAGTGATAGTCGGTAAGATTAAGAAGATAGTCGGTAGTTTAGAAAGGAGAGTGAGTATAGAATTTGCACCAAAAGTTCTTTAGCTATAGCTTTTCGGGTATAGAGTAAATGTGAATGTCAGCACATGTGAAGAGTCAGTCACAATGATGAACTGGGAAAAATATGTAGGAAAATAGATATCAATAGAGACATTAGGAAATCTGGCAAAGTATAGTCGTTACTGAAAAGTTAGTAAAATAGGTAGTTGTCTCTTCATGTTTTTCTGTATACTTAACTTCCCTCCCTGCCGTCCCCAAGGAAAGTATATAAGCCCTGTTTAAGCTGTTCTCAGGACTCTCTGCTCTATTGAAGTGAGCTCTGAGCCCCAGCATGCTGGACCCCCAATAAACCCTTTGCTTTTGCATGAGACAGTCTCTTGGAGGTCTCTTCGCCTGACACTCGTCCGACCTTTACATATGGAGGTTCCACCGAGTTCTGGCAGCAGCGGACGAGAGACCCCAACTGGCTCCTCTCTGGATTTGTTAGGCGCCTCTTTCTGGTGTCAGGTTTCAGGTTAGAGCTTGGCAAAATGGCTGTCAATGAAGAGTGTGAGCTCTCTCTCACGGTGGCTGACAGATGTGTCACAGAGCCACAGGCCACCACCCTGAGGGACACCCCAGAGGACTCTGAAAATCGAGGAACAATAGTCTCCTCAACTCAGTGATATTTTGTTTCAGATTCGGTATTGCCAGCCCATCAGGTATTGCCGGCTACTCAGTCCTCGTCTCAGAGTTGGACGTCCATTTCCTGTCTTTATTGTCTTGTCTTGTCTGTGTCATGTGTCGTTGCTTTTACTGTTTGTGCATTTTTCATTATGGAAAAGAGCACTTCAATGCCTCTGTCCCTGACCCTTGATCACTGGACCAAATTCGGCTTAAGGGCTCAGAATCTTTGTTTTTCAGTAAACTGCTGGACCTGGCAGACTCTCTGTGCCTCAGAATGGCCCACCTTTGGATTCGGATGGCCCTTAGAAGGATTTTTCTACTTCTCACTAATTTAAAAAGTCAGAGATATTGTGTTTCAGGAAGGGCCACATAGCCATCCAGATCAAAAGCCATATATCTTAACCCGGCATTACCTCTGCAAATCTCCTCCATGGGTGAAGCCTTTCTTTGCCCCTGCCCCCGCTCCTAATCCTTCCCCCACGATCTCTCAAACCCTCTGCTCCTCCTCCTCCTCCACCCTCTTTTCTGCCTAAGTCGCAAGATTTAACTCTACTGGACTCTCATCCCTCTCCTTATCCCTTGCCCTGGTCTCCCAACCCCCAACACCCTCTAAGTGATTCCCCTGCTGCTGACTCAGCCTCTCCGCCATTGGAGGAAGCTAAGCCAGCCCAGCACCCTCCAGAAAACTCCCCTGCGGCACACACAGCCCCTCCTCCCCTGGAGGAACCTGGCCCGGCTAAAGGAACTCACCGGCAATGAAAGATTGAAAACCCTAGAACTCCCGTGATGCTCCCCCTCCGTCCCTATGTGCCAATGATTGATGATGGCCATGGGGAAAAAATGCAAGCCTACCAGTCTTGGCCTTTCTCCTCTTCAGACCTATATAACTGGAAAAATAGCAATCCCCCTTTTAAAGAGGACCCCACTCGTCTCTCAGGTGTGGTTGATTCATAGATGTTTTCACACCAGCCTACTTGGAATGACTGCCAACAACACCTAGGGACTCTCTTCATGACAGAGGAACAAAAGAGAATCCTCCTGGAAGCTAGAAAATAATATCCTTGGACCAGATGGGTGACTGACACAACTTCCCAACATATTCAACCCGGCTTTCCCTAGAATCGACGAAACTGGGACCCCAAAACCTTTGAAGGTAGGGAGCATCTGTCCACTTATCTCCGGGCTCTAATAGCGGGTATCTTAGTGGCTTCTAGGCGACCAACTAATTTGGCCAAGCTAATAGAGTTTATTCAAGGGCCTGATGTATCTCCCTCTATGTTTCTAGAGAGAATTATGGAGGCATATAGGAGATATACTCCTTTTGATACTCAGGCAGAGGCTCAAAAGGCATCTGTCATGATGGCCTTTATTGGGCAAGCTGCCCTGGATATTTAAAGAAAGTTACAACACTTAGATGGATTACAAGATATGACTTTGAGAGATTTAGTCAGAGAAGCCAAAAACGTATACTATACGAGAGAAACTGAGGAAGATAAGGAAGCAAAGGGAGGATAAAAGAAACAAAAGACAGACTAAGGAATTGACTCAGGTCCTGGTCACAACAACAAATAGACCAGAAATAAGAAACATGGAGACAGGAAGGGAAACCTGGGCCCAAACTAGAGGCCACCCCTGGCCTCAGATCAATGTGCCTATTGTAAAGAAAAAGGACACTGGGCCAAAGAGAGCACTAGAAAGAGACAGCCACGCCAGCCAGCCATCCTGACTCTGGAGGATGACTAAGAAAGTTGGGGATCAGATCCCCTCCCCGAGCTCAGGTTAACTTTTGAAGTGGAGGGCACCCCAGTAAACATTGAAGTGGATACAGGGGCAATATACTCAGCCATTAAGGCTCCATTTTGCCCTCTATCAAATAAAAGGTCTCTAATTCAAGGGGCTAATTGCAGTAAATATCGGGCTTGGACAACTAAGAGGACCTGGGACCAGGGGAAAGGAAAAATCCATCACTGCTTCCAAGTAATCCCAGAATGCCCGGCCCCATTGATGGGCAGAGTTCTGCTCACCAAGCTCCGGGCCAAAATAACTTTTAACCCTGAAGGCCCCCAAGTGGAATTTCTAAATCCTTCAGTAAAAACTCCTATATTCACAGCTCTAACTATGTCAGTAGATAATGTACACCAAATCACTCACCTTAGTTTAAAGAAACTACATTCATTTATGAAGGATCAAGAACAGAGTTTTCCACTAACCGACTCACAGTTAAAGGAAATAACTGAATGGTTAACAAAAGCCTGTCAGGTCCATCAAATGGTTAATTCTTATCCTTCCAAGCTTCCTGCAGGAAAGCACCTATGACAAACCAGACAAGGACAATTCTGGGAAGTGTACTTTACTGAAATAAAGCCAGCAAGTTATGGACTTAAATATCTCCTAGTCTTTGTAGATACATTTTCAGGATGGATTGAAGCCTTTCCCACCAAAAAAAAAGAAAAGGAAAAAAAGAAAAAAAAAAGAAACAGTGCAAATTGTGGTGAAGAAGATCCTGGGAGATATTTTTCCAAGATACGGCCTGCCTAAAGTAATAGGGTGTGATAATGGACCGGCATTCATAACCCACATAAGTCAGGGGTTAGCCAGGACCTTGGGGATTTATTGAAAGTTACATTGTGCTTATAGACCCCCGAGTTCAGGACAGGTAGAATGAATGAATAGAACCATTAAAGAGACCATAACGAAATTAAGCTTAGAGACCAGCATAAAATATTGGACTATGCTCCTGCCTTATGAACTGTTTCATGCAAGAAATACTCCCTCTGTTTCTTTGTGTAACCTCACCCCCTATGAAATTTTCTATCGTGCCCCTCCTCCAGTAAGGGACCTAACCCCAACTCTAAGACCTAACGATTTCTTTCACACCCCCTTGCTTGACAGACTTAAAGCTCTTGAAAGAACTAAGGATACCTGTGAAAACAGATGGCCACTGCCTAACAACCTTGGGACGAGAGGACTCCAAATCAACATCAAGTAAGATACTTCTTCTATGTAAGACGACATCAGGTGTCATCCCTGGAACCCCGCTTGAAAGGACCATACCAGGTGCTACTTATAACACCTACAGCGGTAAAGGTAGAAAGAATCATTTCCTGGATCCATACCTCTCATCTCAAGCCTGCGGCCTGTTGAGACTCTGGCTGGAAACTGGAAAAGACTGGTAACCCTTTCAAATTGTGTATTCGCCATGTGGATAAAGCTATAGACTCTCCCCTTGACCACCAGTAGTCCTAACCCTCATCAGCCCGTTCAGCAGCGATGGCTGATCACAAATCCTACTGGAAAAGAAGTATGGTCTATCTCGTATACAGCCCACTTAGGTAACTAGTGACCATCTCTCCACCCAGACATTTATCAGCTGGCTATACGTCTTTCCTATTGGGATATCCCTGATGAAGAGGATGCCACTAAAATTCCATTAAATCCCTTCCAAACCATAGACAATGGAAACAAACATAATGGATGTAGGGACAAGCAAGCCAGATGCAGGTTGGCTAGCCTAGATTACTATGATTGCCTGGTGGACTATCAAAGCCACATGAAATCACGGCTGTGTGGGGGGAAAGCCGACTTCTTCTGTAAGTCATGGGGATGTGAGCATACAGGGACTGCCTGATGGATCTCAAGCTTCTCATCAAATTCTGTAGAGAAAAGGGAAAGAAAAGAGAAATTGGATGGAAATGGAAGGAGACCCTCATTGTTATACAAAATTACATATAAGAGGTTGTGAGGGGAATGGGAAAAAAAATAAGGAGAGAAATGAATTACAGTAGTTGGGGTAGAGAGAGAAGATGGAAGGGGAGGGGAGGGGGGATAGTAGAGGATAGGAAAGGTAACAGAATACAACAGTTACTATTATGGAATTATGTAAAAATATGGATGTGTAACCAATGTGATTCTGCAATCTTTGTAATGTTTTGAATAACCAATAAAAAAAAATTCTGTACACATCATTGGCCATATTACCAATTAGATAACCAAAACCGATGGCCCACAGTGGGGTCTCTAGATCCTCAAATTCTGCGTGACATTTTTAACTTCTGCAAATGCTCAAAAGGGTGAAAGGAGATTCCCCTATGTGGAGGCCTTTTCCCTCCTTCGCTCACATCCTGACCTATGTTTCTCCAATAGATCCTCACCCTTAGCCTTCTGCTCCAGACTCTCTGTTGTCACTATCACCTCAGCAACATGATTTCTCCCCTCCAATTACTAGATCAAAAATCCAAACCTCTGCCAGTTCTCAGACCATTGCCCAATTGCTGAGGTAGCAGGTAATGAAGTACCCCTCCACCAACTCCCTCCTCTCTTCTCCTATCAGTGTCCACACCGGATCCCACCAGGTCCTCTTACCAGCTAACCCAAATCTCAAACCAGCTGAGGAGAGCCCTCAGACCCCTATCCAAGATGTAATGAAAATGGACTTAAAAGTTTCTTTGTCATCACTGAAAAAAGGTTACTCAGAATTTAAAGTCCCTTACAGGCTTTTAGTGATACTAACTCCAGTCTTCTCCTCTGCTCTACCTGTTCTACTCCTCAAGTTTTTGTTGCTAGGAAAATCCCAAACCCCTTTCCCATTATTCCTTTACATCTCTCCTTCCTCATTCTCAGATCTTCAGAACTGCTCTCAGCCCCACCTACCCCATCTGCCCCCTCTGTACCCGACCCACCGAAAAGTCTTATCTGACCTTCTTCAGAAGTCTTCATCATGGCTGACTTTAGGACTTTCAGCAAAAGAGTCCCTATAAAAGACTTCAGAGTAGATAAAATTCCTCTTTTCGTGTTGCCCTGTTCTACTTGGCCACTGGCTAAAAAAATCTGCACTCCTAATGTAGACACCCCCTTACTAGTTTTTCACAAAATATGTGTACAAGGCCTCTGGCCATGAGCTAGGGATTCACAGAGATGGCTACATTTCTAAGATACAGAAGTTACAAACTGGTCTCCATGGTAACAGCTGGCAGGGTGAAAATTAAAGGGAAGAAAGAGCTCTCCCTAACCCAGGTGTCCTTGAAAAGTTAACTTGCCAAGAACAGAGAAAAAAAAACAGAAAAATAAACTGCTTTTTGTGAACTTCTGCAGACTGTGAACTTCTGCGCCCCTTCCTTTACATGTTGGGTACAAAATTCTGAAACTACCTAAACTTGGGTTTCAGGGGATTTATTGATTACAACAGAAGTAATGCCCTCTGAATCTGGTTGCAAACAAATAGGACTGTTTCCCTGTCTTCGGTACTATCTTAGGCGCCTTGCCTTGTCTGTCCCTACAGCAGTATAATTCTATATACTTAAACATTTTTTATGTTTTCATGAAATTGTCAACAGATATGATTAATTGTGTAATGGTGCAGATATTTCCCAGAGTGCTTTATCCTGATGCAGGTTCATTTGAAATTCAAATAGAGGGAAATAAAACCCGGTTCCACTGGGAACATATATCCCTCACTTTAGCCATCCTATTAGAAATAGGAATTGCAGCAGAGGTGGGCACAAGAACCACTGCCTTGGTCCATGGGACACAACAAATGACACAATTAGAAGCAGCAATAGACCAAAACTTAAAGATATTAGAAACCTCCATCACTGCTTTGCAGAAATCTTTAACCTCTCTCTCTGAAGGTGTTTTACAGAACAGTCGAGGGTTGAACCTCCTCTTCATGAGAGAAGGGGGCCTTTGTTCTGCATTGATGGAAGAATGTTGTGTTTATGCTGACCATTCTGGAGTTGTAAAAAAATCTATGAGTAAATTAAAAGGACAACTTGAAGAGTGTCAACGAGAGAGAGAGGCCAAAAAAGGGTGGTTTGAGTCTTGGTTCACACATTCCCCCTGGTTAACTACGTATTTATCAACCCTGGCTGGTCCAATAATAATCCTCATATTATTGCTAACTATAAACTCTGTTTGTTCAACCATGTAATTTCTTTTCTCCAATCTCAAATTGGACAAGTTAAACTTATGTTAATACCCCACTAGCAGACATAAAATGTGACACCCCCCAATGATCACTTTTATGACTAAAAGTAGCCAGAAGAAAAAGTGGGGAATGAAAGGTTAATAAAATAGGCACTTGTCACTTCCTGTTTTTCTGTACGCTTAACAAAACACTGTTGAAATCTTGAGAAATGTTTGCTAATCTTGTTCCCAGAATGTGCTATCCCCAACTGCCAAACTACAGAATGCACTCCCTCACCCGGTTGCTCGCAAACTGTCCACTCGCCTTGATCCATTAATAAAATTCCCAGCCTGCCCTCTCCAAGGAAAGTATATAAGCTCTGCTTAAGCTGTTCTCAGGGCTCTCTGCTCTATTCAAGTGAGCTATGAGCACCAGCACGCTGGACCCCCAATAAACCCTTTGCTGTTGCATGAGGTAGATTCTGGGTGGTCTCTTCCTCCGACGCTCACCTGACATTTACTTGGATGACTGAATGTAGAAAAGAACATCCATTCAAAACGGGATAGTCAGTAAGATTAGGAATATAGTTGGTAGGTTTAGGAAGAAGAGTGAATATAGGATTTGGAAAAAAAGTCCTTTAGCAATAGGGTTTCATATAGAGAGTGAATGTAAATGTCAGCACATGTGAAGAGTCAGTCACAATGATGAACTGGAGAAAACATGTAGTAAAGCAGATATCAATAGAGACATTATGAAATCAGGCAAAGCATAAAGTTAGTGATAGGATTACACATTCAACATGTTTGACTTTAATTATATAATCTTAGGAAAAAAGAAATATGTAGTCGTCAATAGGATTGACATTTGAGAGCATTAGGCAAGTGGACATGGATGATTTTAGTAATGCAAGTTCACTTTCCATTTAGGTTTTGGTACAATCATAAGTGTGACCTTTGCATTTTGTGTTCAGAATATTGCTGTGATACAATGTATATGTAGATCAGGTGACATGAGTATTTCTTGTACCATTTCTGGGAGCAATATTTTGAAGACGTATAAATTAGTATTGGGGGTACAAAGAGTTGTGCCCTGTGTCTATGAATATAGAGGTTTCCTGGCCTAAAGACATTTTGAGAAACTGCCTCTGAGGCTGGGCACTTGAAATATATGTTGTTGTCAGGAGCTTTAGCTTCCTTTGTTTTGAGACCATCAAAGCTAGATATGCATCTATGTGACCTGAAGGACATGTGTTCTTATTTTCCAATGAAAATGGTGCAGCAGTGATGAATTCTCTTTTTGTAGGTAAACAATGGCCATTGGGGCTAAGTGTCTCCCCGTGTGGACTGTGAAGCCCTTTGGTCATACTCCACTTTTAATGGTCTTTCTTGCTGCTACAATGGGAGTTTGGTATTTGCTTCACAAAATACAAGGAGTTCAAATGGGTCACAGTGCTGCACGGCATTCTGTCACATGTGGTTGGTCAGTGTCTGCTGGAGAACGCACCAACCAGGCTTCTATCCCACATAGCTTGCACTCTTTTCCATAGCAACCTGATTCTGAACATTGCCCAGGAACGTCTCCATATAACAAGATGCCTTTTCATATAATTGTCTGCTGGCTGCACCATGTCAGTCACAGGACATTTGGAAGCCAATGGCAGATCTACATGGCCACAGCACAGATGTATTATCACACACTTGCTAACCACTACTCTAGGCTCACTACTCAGGAGGCTCCAACTTACTGACATCTCTGTTCTACAGCATTTTCATGAAACCAAGTCAATCAAGGCACTGTCTGGTATACTCCTGATCAGCAATAGGACATGGAAATGTTTTCCAGTGCCACCTGGTCAAGGGAATGTCCAAAATTTCATGGTATTTATCTCGCCATTTTTCAAGGATGAATTTGGAGCCACTGTGTGTTTCCCATTCATTCAGGAACCATAAAATTTTGAGGAAGCTCATTTGAATGAAACCTCTGGAGAACTCTCACAGGCAAGGCTTCCCGAAGAGGGGGCAAAAGGTCACATGAAGCCAGGCCCATTGAGATCTACAATGTGAGATCCATGTGTGTTTTGTCTCTTAATTATGGCTGCCAACTCATTAAAAATAAAATCATGTAATATCCTGGATGAGATTCCCATGGCGATGTGGAAAGCCATCCGGGCCTAGAACTCAGTTTCCAAGGGTGACTCTCATGTGTGGCCTCCTAAAATCCCAACACGACTTCATGGCAATACTTCTCTTAGTTCGGTTCCAGAACTCAGTCTTATGGGAAATCATACCAGTGTTCAAGCCCAGGTGGACCCAGTCATCTCTTCCAATCACAAACAAATGACCACAATTAAAACCAAAACACTCTCAAATGGCCTTCAGCTTCTTCCATATAGACACTCAACATAAATTATATAACTGGTACCAACTTTAAATAATGGATTGAATTGTTATCTGAAAATATACAGGAAATCTTATATTGATATACAATCATTCATTCCAACAAGTTATACATCTAATGGTAATATTAGGGATATGGTTTATCATGAAGAGTGTGGGAGTTTTGCTTCAAATTTTTATGGAAATCGAAAATAATGTGTTTGGAAAGAAGTCTCATGAGAAGAACAGTCAAGAAACCTGGAGGAATACATGTGTTCTGAAGCAGGAAATGATTGAAAGTGAAACAAATGCCTATTAATTTGTGAACCTGTGGATGAAATATATATCCTATGGTGTGCATAAACTGAAGAAATAGTAATGTACCAGTGTTAAATAAAATGAACTTCAAAATACACATCATGTCCCATAGGAATCTATTTGCATTGATGTTAAACTGGGTCAGTTACTGTAGAAATATTAGGATTGTATGCACCATTCACTGAAGTTACTTTTCAGTACTAGGAAACAAATATGTATTTCAGGTGGATGTATATTTCTGAGAATAATCTTGTGAAAAGTTGATTATGAATCCACATACATGAACATGAATGAATTTAGGTAGTGTATATAGGACACATATATTTTATATTTTGAAAAATTTGGATATATATATATATATATATATATATATATATATATATATATACACACACACAAAACACAAACACCAACAATAAAAAGTAGCAATATATATGCCAATCGAAATTCTTCATGAAATATATATCATCCACTGATGCAAAAATATTAATTTTACTTAACATGGATTTATGTATAATGTTTTTCTACTAGGAGGCTCCCCCATAGGTTGAATTTTCAGTTCCAACAGCGTTTAGGAGAAGTGATCTCTTCTCACAATTTGAATCTGCTAAGTCAGCCACCTCACAAGAATATACGTGTGATACCACGTAGGATTCTATATGTGCATATAAAATACATGTGGCGAATAGGCTACAGAGAAAGGGAGACAGGTATTCACATATTTTTTAACTTTAAAAACACATGGAGAACTATTTCAATTAAAAATTAGCTAGATTTATAACACCTACCCTAGATCATGCAAAAGGCAACTCCAACTATACACCATGCCTCCTCTGAACTGCTTGTATTTCTATTCTATTTGGGTTATTTTTCTCCATCATATTAGGATTAGTAGTCATAGTCTAGTAGGGTATGGGTTAGTGCCAGGTGTCCCGGCCGGCAGGACACATCAACGTGGGCATCGAACATAGTTGGGAAGGAATGAAGGGACAAGAGACAGGACAGATGACAGCCAGACAGGAGTTCTGATCAAGCTGCAAACTTTTATTGTTCTCACAGGGTGTTTATATGCTGCTGATGGGAAAGCTCTCTTATCGGCCGTTGCTGGATGGCTTCACAGGGTTAGATAACCTCAGGATACTTCAGGAAGACAGATGGTGACAGGATGTCTCAGGGAGATAGATGGTTGTGGGATATCTCCCAGGCAGGATGTCTCCCAGGGGGCTGTTTCTTGTAAGTGTCAGGCTATTCTTTGAAGGAGAACTTCCTTTTAGCCCCTGACATCTCCCCCTTTCTTATATAAAATATTTGACCTACCTTACCAGCCATGTTTTTAGGGTGGGTTAGAGGCTCTGTTTCTCTAGGAGGCCTTAGAATATCTCCTGATCCGAGCGAGCATCTTTACTAGCAGATTTCGTGGTGGCCTTGGCATGTTTTTGGAGGAGATGGCCTTGAAGGGGAAGCATGCCAACTGTCATGCACCAGAGCATGTCACTCAGAGGTCTTGTGTTTGGGCATCCGTGTATCCATCCTTTTGCAATCCTTCCTGCACCCTCCGATATTATGGCCTAACGTCCTCACTCCATGGGTGCGTCTTCCCCCAAGCCGAAGGGCCCATGTAGACGAACCCTTATGGCAAGGGCAGAAGATGGTTTGTCAGAGCTGTTACTTATAGTTTTATGTAAGAAAGAGAGATCTGTGGGGATGTAAACTTAAGAAATAAGCCTGTGAGAAGGGTAGAACATCCTTTTAAAAGTTGACAGCGTGGTCTTCCATCTCCAGATGATGATAGTGGATTTGTATGGGCTTAGAGGCCATAATATTAATGTGTTCTTTAATAAATTGTACCACACTGTTTATAATGCAGGGTCCTATGGTCACCATTAAACGTAAACCAAACAAACGGCCTAATAGGGGAAGAAGGTGGGGTAGAAATCCATTAAGCTTAGTCCAGAGGGGATTTTCAAATAGTTCCCTTCATTTCTTTTCTAGATCTTCTTGAAGCTGCTTAAATTTAGTGCATACTATGACTGATTTATTGGCATAAAAGCAGCATCGTTCCCCTAAGGCCAATCAAATATCTCCCTGGTTAGCAGTCAGCAAATCTAAGCCACGTCTGTTTTGAAGGAACACTTTTGCCAGGAAGTCTATTTGGTCCTACAAATCTTTAATGGTTTCTGATAGAGTTTGTACATCATTTTAAGTTGTTGAGACAGGCGATGGTAAGGGTGTATTGCCGTGCCTAAGCCAGAGTACCTGTGCCCACAGCAGCTGTTATTCCAAGGCTGGCAATAAGTGGTAAGGCCTGTATCGCCCGCCTCTGTCTTTTGACTAAGGTGTCTAGGTTAGAGGTTCGTCTCCTGGGACAATATTTATATCAGGGAGTAATAAGGCAAGAACACAGCCACTGTTCCAATTCGCAGGAAGCCTGGGGAAGGCCACATTTCCTCCACACATAACAACTGTGCCATTGGGGGGACAAAGAGATGCGATGGGTGAGCAATAATTTTGTACTGTTGAGCAATTTCCAAAGGAAATAATTCCAAAATCCATATCATAGGTATTATTCTGCATCACGCCTAAAAGACATAATATAAAAGTGCCTATAGGCTGTACTTTAAAGGGAAATCCGGGTTGGCATGTATTATCATTGTCCATAGTAGAATTAATAGGAACTGCCATAGGCATGCTTGCCCCTGTTGTCATGCAGAGCCAGCAATTACCAGCAAGGGTGGGGTTGGAATTATTAAGGAAGGAGAAGGTAGTTTGCAAAATATCTAATGTATTGGTATCTAAACCTGGGAACTGGGATTTCGGCTACATTAAGGGATGATATGTGAGCTCAGGGATTTGGGGTTTCAAAAGTTTGATTATCTGAGGATGCTTGACAGCATCAGTGGGTCCTCTACCATCAGAGACCCCTGTAGGGGCCTTAATGGGCCAGTAGGAAGGTTTTCCGACAGTGCCTTGGCACCCAGCTGACTGTAGCTTGGTGTATTTGCCTTCTCCTCCCTGGTCAAAGAGAACGGGGGTATAATGAATAGTGGTCCCCCCTGCTTCATGAGTTTTAGTTAGGGAGGCTTCAAAAAATCATTCTCCCTGCTTGTTAACACAAATTGAGGCCGACACATAACAAGAGACATGCATCGCCTGGGTATGTGTACGGGTTGCAGAACAATTTTGGAGAGCTTTACTTGTACTAGGGGGAATAATCTTTGGCTTGTTAACACATACCCATTTAGGCTGATGAACTCCTCTGAATTTATGGTCAACCTCGGCACGGAGGTAAGCCACCTTAGTCATGCAGTCAGCAGTCTGGGTCCAACTAGTGGGAGCCTGAGTCCAAGATCCTCCCTTGCCTTCACGGGGGGGCGGGGAAGGTACTCCATGATGTTGGAAGGTGGAGGGCCCAGGCCTCTGTGCACAAACCTGTTCAGCAGAAGTGCCTTAAGCAGGATCCTCACACAGATTGTTGGATAGATCCGAAAAAGAGGAAAATTTGTACTCAGGGAGAGGGCCTCCGTCCCCGGTTTGAGGTAAGTTATTAACCTGTTTAACCAGGCGTTCTGGTAACCATCTTGGGGCTGCTAGCTCTTGGTCCAAAACACAAACTGAGCCTCGTTCCCAGATGAGGACAGGATGTGGGCGTTTCCATTTATTTGTAAGGGGATTTCGCCACATAACAGGTGGCTGATCAGAATTGGAAAAGGGATGCCAGTGTCTGTCTGCAGCCGAAAGGCCTTCACTGTCTAGGGTAAGAAAAAAAAGGGCAAATAATGCATGGTTAAGGCAATGCCTGTGAGTGGTAAATACAAGGGTGGAAGCCTTAAGGCGAGATAGCCAAGTCTTTAAGATAAGGTGGAACATTCCACAATGCCTTGGCCCTGAGGTTTGTATTGAATTCCAGTAGTATGACAAAATTGCAAGGTAGCACAAAACTGTTTAAACTTGGCACTGGTATATGGAGGACAATTATCTGTTTTAATATGTATTGGTTTACCCATTATGGACAAGGCTGAAAAAAGATGAGAAAGGACATCTTTGGTAGCCTCTCCAGAATGTGGTGATGCAAAAATAAAGCTGCTGAAGGTATCGATAGAAACGTGTATATATTTGGTTTTTCCAAATTCAGCAAAATGAGTAACATCCATTTGCCAAACCTGATTTGGCAGTAATCCTCGGGGGTTAACTCCCAAGTGTTGAATGGGGAGGGAGAGAGCGCAAGCAGGGCATTCTTTTACTATTTCCCGTTTCTGTTGCCTGGTAATTTTACAAAGTAATCGAAGGCTCTGGGAATTTAGTTGGTGAAGATTGTTTAGCTCCGTGGCCTATTGAATGGAGCCACCAAAAATTGGAAAGATGGTAGGAGTTGCTGCATCAGCTTGAGCATTACCTGTGTTAGAGGGCCGGAAAGATCAGAGTGTGCCCTGATGTGTCCTAAGAAAAATGGGTGTTTTCTGGCCTGAATTAGCTGCTGAAGCTGGTGAAACAGAAAGGCCGCATTGGAAGAAGCTTTAATGGCGGGTGAAATCTCCAGCAGGGGCACAGAATGAGCAATGTAGGCACTGTCTGTATGAATATTAACAGGATTATCACAAAATGTTATAAAAACTTGTGTTATGGCAAACAATTCCACAAACTGTGCTGAATGATAGACAGTATCAAAGGTGGTAGGCTGGTTATTGACAACAAAGACCGCACAGCCATTACTGGAACCGTCTGTAAAGACAGTAAGGGCTTGGAACTGGGAGCCTTTTGAGTAATTTTGGGAAAACTAAATGGATGTATCTGGACAAAATGTAAAAGGGTGTCATTGGGGACGTGGTTATCAATTGTTCCCAAATGGCCTGATTGGGCAATACCCCATTCATCCCCTCTCTGTAGTAAAAATTGGATTTGGTCAATAGTATATGGAATTAAAATATTATCAGGGTCTTTGCCAAAATGTTGTCGAGAAAGCAAACGACCTTTAATAATAATAGAAGCTACCTGAGCAAGATAAACGGTAATAAACTTGGAGGATGTGGTGGATAAATGGACCCAAAGCAAGGGGAAGCCTTTATTTTTAAAATATGGATATCACTGCCAAAATTTTCCTGAGGGTATATGAGGAGTGTGTAAAAGAACCAGAACCAGAGTAAGGTTATAAGAAATTTGTGTAACAAACTGTTTGGCAATGGCCTCTGTGACTTGGTTTAATGCCTGTCATGCCTCGGGAGTAAGCTTTTGAGGGGAGGAGGGGTAGAAATCACCTCTCAAAATATCATTAAGGGGCAAAAGTACACAAGTGGATAATTTTAAATATGTTCTTAGCCTTTGAATATCTCCCAGTAATTTTTGAGAATCATTAAGGGTGTGAAGATGGTTCACACGTAGTTGTATTTTAGGAATTTGGATCTGATTATCTTGAAGTTTAAGGCCCAAATAGGTATTAGGGTCCTGTGTTTAAACCTTATCAGGAGCTATCTGTAGTCTCAAGGTAGTGAGGGTTTTCTAAAGGTCCAAGTAACAATTATTAAGGTCATGGTAATTAGGTTCAGCAATTAAAAAATCATCCATATTATGTAAAACATAAAATTGTGGTCATCACTCTCTCACAGGGTCTACTGCTTGAACAACTTATTTTTAGCAAAGACTAGGGCTGTTGGCCATACCTTGGGGAAGAACCTTCCATTGAAATCTCTGCATAGGTCCATGGAAATTAATGCAAGGGAGACTAAAGGCAAAATAGGGTCTATCCTCAGGATGTAAAGGAATGGTAAAAAAGCAAACTTTTAAGTCAATAACCATTTTACAATAGTTTTTGGGAATAGCCATTGGTGTGGGAATTCGAGGCAGTAGTGCTCCCATCAGGCACATAACTTTATTAATGGCACACAAATATTGTAAAAGACGCCGCTTTTCTGATTTTTTCTTGATAACAAAAATAGGAGTAATCCATGGTGAGGTTGAGGGCTCTACATGGCCGGCTGCCAGCTGTTCCTGCACTAACATGGAGGCAGCCTCCAATTTTTTTGGGGGGTAAGGGGCCACTGATCCACCCACACAAGGGTCTGAGTCTCCCAAATAATTTTATCTGCATGGGGTACAGGAGGGTCAGGAACCAACACTAAAAATCAGAATACCCAAGTCCATATGTATTTGTTTTTTTTATGGGTTTTATAGTCCCCACCAGTCCTTGTCTCAGTCTCACAAGGCCTGTACCAGGGACAAAATTTATACGAAGCATTTGATGAGTCACCATGGAATTGGGACTGGCAAGAATGACTTCCATTTGACTCAAAATATCTTGGCCCCATAGGTTAACAGGGAGGTCAGGAACAATGAAAGGAGTGACAGTCACCTTATTACCCTCTTTATCAGTCCAGCTAAGAGCCCTAGAACTGACATGGGGATTTTTTGACTCTTAACCCTTTTAGGTCATTCAAGGATGGGGTGATGAGCCAACCTGATGGCCAGTATTTGTGAGAAATAATTGTGGCATCAGCTCCAGTATCTAGAATTCCTTGGAATTCCTTTTTTTCAATAAGTAAGGTAAGGGTGGGTCTATTGTGAGAAATGGGCTGAACCCAATATACATCAGAGGAGCAGAGGGAGGCTGTCCCCCATTGTAGGTTTGGGCAGTGGAAGTGCCTCCTGAATCCAAGGAAAGGAATATTAATTGTGCAAGTCTTGTTCCTGCTGGGATGGCCGCAACTCCATTAATAGCTGTTGCTAGTATTTTTTATTTCTCCAGTGAAATCATTATCATTAATGCCAGGGAAGACCTGAACACCATTTAAGGTAGCAGAGGCTCTTCCAAGAATAAGGGCATTCGTATGAGATGAAGGGGGACCCATAATTCTAGTGGGTATTATCTGGTGCCCTTGCATTGAGTCTAATATTGTATCGGTGGTGGCACAGAGGTCCAATCCTGCGCTGCCTGGGGTGGCTAGTTGGAGGGAGGCAATTGTGGAGAAGAATTTTGTGGTAGGTTTGGAGTTTGGGAGGGAATAAACCTTATTGCCCCTGGTTTTGTCCTGGGGGAGGTCGTGGCCAGGGGCTGGCCCCACAGGGGGTTTCCTGAGAAGCAGGAAGAAATAGGCTGTCTGAGGCCATTTGTCTTAGATCTACACTTACTGGCCCAGTGATCACATTTACCACATCTAGAACAAAGGGTAGCTGGGGGCGGTTTAGCCCCAGTTTGAGGAGACGATATTCCTAGGCTTTGTTTGCCTTTCGGACACTTGCGTGCAAAATGGCCAGGTTGTTTACAAGTAAAGCAAGTACATGAGCCAGGATTGTGAAAGGCCTTGGTAAAGGGGGCATGTAGGGCGAGACCCATGGCATGGGCTGCACCCACCCCTGCACAGAGTCTAATAAAGTCAGAAAGTTTCCCTTTTTCCTTATGTGGTTGAAGAACATCCTGACATGCCGCGTTGGCGTTTTCAAAGGCAAGATGTTTTACAAAAGTTCTTTCGCTTTCGCTTGGTCCAAGCAAGCATTCTGCAGCTAGGTTAAGCTGGGGAACAAGGTTTCTATAAGGGTCTTTGGGTCCTTGTCAAATTTTTGCCAAAGAAGTGGTAGCCGAGCCCGTTTGAGGGAGGGATCTCCAAGCATGTAAGCCAGCCATCTGAATCTGCGCCAAAATTCCAGCAGGGAAACGTGCCTATTTAGTTTTAGTGTCAAATGGTGCATAGCACACTAGCTTAACATAAGTTCAGGATTTAGAGGAGGCCTTAGTTAATTTTTTTGAGCAGTTTCCTGACAGTGCTCCTTGAAATATGCATTGCATAACAGAAAATCTCCGGCACTGAGGGTAGCTCGGTCTAAAAATTTCCAATCATTGGGAGTAAGCCATTGTATGCTGTGGCTTTCTAATAAAGTCAACTTGTAGGGCACAGTGGGGCCATTGTGAGCACAAGTCTTTTTATGTTTTTCAAGAAAACGCAGGCTTAATTTTTTGTAGACACTCTGGGTTCCTTCCTGCCTAGGGGTGAACTCCTCATCCTCTGAGTCCTGATCTCCTTGATCCATTTCCCCCGCTTCCTCCTCTTGATACTCGTCTAAGTCTTTGACCTCAGCCTGGGCAGGCTTATCTATCTGACTGCAGGTGACTGGGAAGGCGAGAACAGGCTGATGGAGCGGCTTAGCCTTTGTATTAGACCGCTGTGGGCCAGCTTGCATTGACTCCGTGCCTAAGGCTAATGAACAGAGCTCAGAGTCTAGGGATCTTAATTCTTTTAAAGTTTGATCTGTTCCCTTTCTATGTTGGAGAGACTCTCACAAGGGAGCCAGGCTAGGCAAGGGAAGTGGGGAAAAATATGTGGGTGGCATTTTGCTCCTGAAAGGCTGGAGCACAAAAGGCAGGAGGGATATAGGAGGTAGGTAGATGTGTAAGTCCTATAGGCTGTGGCAGGGTCCTGAGAGGTGGCGCATCTTCTGAATGGTAGCTTGCTGCTTCCTTCTCCAAGTAGCCTCCATCCCAGGGGTCAATGTGTCTCTGGAATTTAAAACTCGATAAAGGTGTTTGGTAACCATTGAAGCCTTATTCATTAGGGTGGTATTTTGAGGGGGACTAGGAAGGTTCCCAGGGTCCTAGGGAGACTGAGAAGGGTCAATGTCTATACTAACTGATGGGCATGCCGTGGGGATATGAGAGGTGTTTTGCATAGTCTCTTCTCTAATCCTGACAAGTTGTAAGGTACCATTGTCAAAGGTTGAACTTTTAAGAATTTCATTAATTAAGTTCCAGTAAGAAAAGGTGGGAACTGGCACTTTTTCTGGGCCAAAGGTTTCATAATAATCTTTTAAACAGTCTCTTACTCTAAGCCATCTTTTGCCATCAATGGTCACTTCAAGGTGAAACCATGGACACAATTCTCCTATGTATTAGAAGAAAAATTTTAAGTCCTTTTTCTTAACACGCACCCCCTATGTCTTGAAGGACTCCTTGAGGCCTGACAAAAACAAATCATGTGACGAAACTGCTTGTCCCATGGTGGGTCACTCACCGTGCGTCATCCCCACTCTCCTCCTGGATCTGTCTCTTTGTGGTGTCTGCTGAGGCAATCACGAGCTCCAATTGATGAAGTCTTCCAGGAGGACGGGGTTCCCAATGAGTCAAAGGCTCGAGCCCCAGTCAGTGGGTGCCAGTAGTCCCTGCTGGAAAGACACATCAACAGGGGCAGCGAACCTAGATGCGGAGGAATGAAGGGACAAGAGACACGAGAGATGACAGCAAGACAGGAGTTCTGATCAAGCTGCAAACTTTTATTTTTCACATAGGGGCATTTATATGCTGGAGATGGGAAAGCTCTCTTATCCGAAGTTCCTGGATGTCTTCACAAGGTGAGATAAACTCAGGATGTTTCAGGAAGACAGATGGCAACAGGATGTCTCAGAGACACAGTTGGCTACAGGATGTCTCCCAGACAGGATGTCTCCATGGGGGCTGTTTCTTGTAAGTGTCAGGCTATTCTTTGAAGGTGAATTCCTTTTACCCCTGACAGTCAGGGATTCAGTATTTCGAATGGAAAATTGGAAAAAGAATCCAATGTGTATTCAGAACAATGTCTTGACATTACCTTCATCCCAAGTAAGACACAATTAGAGGAGAAGAGTTAGAAAATCTGTGAATACACATCTGGAATGGAAAATGCTTAGGAGTTCACAACCTTGGAGGTGGTATAGGAGTTTCCAAAAGTAAGGGACAGGGTAAAAACTCCACAAACATGGAGCTCTGCGGGCCTAAAGAATTCTTGAGAAACTTCATCTGAGGTTGTTTTTAGGAGCTTTAGCTTCCTTTATAGTGAAACGATCAAAGCTGGGTCAGCATCTATGTGACCTAGAGGACATTGTTTCTTATTTTCCAATGAACATGAGGCAGCAGTGCTGAATTCTCTCTTTGTAGGGAAACTGTGGCCACTGGTGGCTAAGTGTCTCCCAGTGTGGAATGTGAAGCCATTGGTCATCCTCCAATTTTTGTGGTATTTCTTGCAGCTGCACTGGGAGTTTGATATTTGCTTCACAAAATACAATAAGTTCAACTGGTACACAGTGATGGAGGGAGTTCTGTCACGTGTGGTGGGTAAGGGTCTGCAGGAGAATGCACCAACAAGGCTTCTATCCCACATAGCTTGCCCTCTTGACCATAGCAATCTGATTGTAAACATTGCCCTGAATCCTCTCCATATAACAAGATGCCTTTACGTACAAGGATCTGGGGCTTGTACCATGTCACTCACAACCCATTTGGAAGCGAAGGGCAGATGCAGATGACCCGACCACAGATGTTTTAACACACACCTGCACACCACTGCTCTAGGCCGACTACTCAGCAGGCTCCAAATTACTGGCATCTCCGTTCTACACCATTTTCATGAAACCCAGTCAATCAAGGCACTGTCTGGTAAACTGATGGTCATCAATAGGACATCCAAAGGTTCTCCAGGGCCACCTGGTCATGGGAATGTCAAAAATTTAAAGGTATTTATCTAGCCATTTTTCAAGGGTGAAGTTGGAGGCACTGTGGGTTTCAATTCATTCAGGAATGATTAAATGGAGAGGAAGCTCATTTCAATGAAAGCTCTGGAGAACTATCACACGCAAGGCTTCCCAAAGAAATGCCAAAAGGTCCCATGAAGCCAGACCTATTGAGGTCTACAATTTGAGGTCCATGTGTGTTTTGACTTGCAACTATGGCTGCCAAGTCTTTAAGAATAAAATCATGTGATATCCTTCCCAAGATTCCCAGTGCTCTGTGGAAAGCCAACCTGGGCATAGATCTCAGTTTCCAAGGGCGACTCTCATGCATGGCCTCCTAAAATCCCAACACAATACAAGGCAATACTTCTTTGAGGAAAGTTCCAGAACTCAGTCTCTAAGGAGAATCACACCAGTGTTCAAGCCCAGGTGGACCCAGTCATCTATTCCAACTGCCACACAAATGACCGCAATTAAAATCAAGACACTCCCACATGGCCCTCAATTTCTTCCATATAGACACTCATCATAACCTCTGGCTGGAGGTTTCCATGAGGGGCACAGCCCAACACAGTGTGCAAAATAAGCTCCCTTGAATCCATTTGCCTAAAGTCAGTGTGGCCGGACATCCTTCCTGTGAACCAGGAGTGTTCAAAGAGGCCTGCCGTTAATATTGCTCTTATTCTCAATTTTGAGGCCTACTGACTGTGGTGTTTAGATTCTTTATGTTAATTGGAGTCATGAGAAAACCCAAGAACCTATGGTCTAGTGTCTGCAGGGCTTTGAAGAACTCATTTGACCCAAAGGATCCATATTCTCAATGATGGAAGTCAGAAACCTTACAGAGGAAGGCGAGAAACTTCATCCAAAATGACTGCTCTTTTGACATTTTGATTTGCATGCACACATGGGATTTTTCTTTAGATCCATCAGGTGCTGAGAATCTAAGCCACAGCCTCACACAGGACCAAGAGGCTGATTCAGACACATCCCTTTCCAAAGCAATTAAGAAAGAGCCACAGGTAAGGTTTATACATTTCCATTTGAAAACTGTTTTCTTCAGGCTTCAAAAAGGCGTAGCCTGAGGCAAAGACCTTCCTGACATTCAGGGCAACAGAAGGATATGTAAGCAAAAGGCCCAAAGCGGGGTTTCTCCATTGAGACTTTCCTGGTCACACTGATATCTGAGTTTTCTGAGACGCTCATCATTTCCTTCAGCTCTCTAGTACATGGCCATATCACAGAGCGTGGAGGTGGTTCATATCTTGGACACAATACCATGAGCGTATTCTGGAGGTTGCCCATAATTCAGGTAGAAAACAGGAACTTAAGAAGATATTAGGTGTTGCCCATCCATTAGGCAAGCCGCAGACCATTCATAAATTGGGCAGAATGAATGCTGGGAAGATTTCTACTAGAAAGGACACATGTATTTATGCATTCTCTTTTCTATTGTCTACAACCATGGACACAGTGGGATACACACATATAGAAAGACTAGCCTTGTCAAACGACTTACTAGAATCAGTTCACACCAAACCAAACAAACCGACTTTCTTACCTATTCTCAGAACATGAGACAAAACCACAAACCAATACCCACACCCACACCCACACAGACCCCCAAGTACGTCTGTGACAATACGGAGTGTCGTTTGATGGTGGGCCATAATAAATTCCCTCATAATGGGCTGTCCTGTCTCAGATCTAGTCTCTGTGGCTAACTTTGTGAATCTGTAAGGAACCAGTGGTGAGCCACTATCTGCTTTCTCAGGAAAGGCCCCTCTTCAGACCTTCCTGGCATTTGGCCATCCTCATATAAGTAGGTACCAAGAAAGACTGACTCTGTCTTTGGTAAATCCGAAAAAGTTTGACCACTGGGACTGGGACTGGGACTGCCTCTGGATGCCTGGCTTTCTGGATCCCAAGTTCAGAGAATTCCATCACCAAGGAAGTGAGGTGAGGTCACTTCCGTCAGGAACTGAATGAGGTCCCTACCTTGGAAACCACTTTGTCCTAACAGTTGCTACCAACGGTCCCATGAGATGGAGGCTACACCTACTTACTCTGACATTTTCACAAGTTAGAATGGTATAAAACCATAGGCACCCAGGAACAGCTCTCCACACAGGCCTGGTTTGCTGCATCTTCTTTACATTAAGAAGAGAGAGGCTGATTCCGACACAACCCTTCATCGTGACCAGGTTGTTTGCAATGAAAGATGACTTTTGCTTTCTGAGGTCCTTAATAGCTGCCTACATCTTCTCCAGGGATCATCTTTAATTACCTTTGAGGTTCTCAGCAGGTGAAAGATCCCTTAATTTCTGTCTTGTAAGACCAACTCTGTCCCTGCTCTTCTGTAAAGTTAGATTGAGGGAAGAATGTATGGTTAGGGTTAATAACATGTTCAATCTGTGTTAGGAACTATTCTGCTGGATGAATAATGTTATTGGGAACCTACGATATTTATAAGAATATGTAGGTGAAATATATGTATGAAAACAGAAATCTAAGATTTGAAACCCTGAAGGGCATTGGGCCCTTCATTGGGATACTTAGTGTTGACTTACTTTCTGCACAGATGTCTCAGATAAATCCATATACAATGGCATAGGACCTTGTACATTGAATGATTGAATGTGGAAGAGAACATCCAGTCAAAAAGGGATTGTAGGTAAGATTAGGAAGATAGTTGGTAGGTTTTGGAAGGTGAGTGAGTATAGGATTTGGAAAAAAAAAAAACTTCTTTAGCAATAAGGTTTCTGTTAGAGGGTGAAGGTAAATGTCAGCACATATAAAGATTCAGTCACAATGATGAAGTTTGGAAAATATGTAGGAAATCAGATAATAATAGAGACATTACAAAATCAGGGAAAGTACAAAGTGAGTGATAGGATTAGACATTTTGAACAGGGTTGAGTTTGAATATATAATCTTAGGAAGAAACAAATATGTAGTCACCAATAGGATTGACATTTGAGAGCATTAGGCAATGTGGACATGGATGTTTTTAGTAATCCCTGTTCACTTTCCTTTTAGGCTTTGGTACAATCATAAGTGTGACCTTTGCATTTTGTGTCCAGAATATTATTGTGATAAAATGTATATGTAGATCGCGTGACATGAGTATTTCTTCCAGCATTTCTGGGAGCAATGTTTTGAAGTCCTATAAATTAGTATTGGTGGTACAAAGAGGTGTACACTGTGTCTATGAATATAGAGACAGTGCATGAATAGACCACATTGTGAATAAATAATATAACTGGTCACACTTTAAATAATAGATTGAATTCATATCTGAAAATATATAAGAAATCTTATATCGATATACCATCATTCATTCCAACCAGCAATACATCTAATGGTAATATTAGGGTTATGGTTTATCACCAAGTGTCTTTGAGTTTTGCTTCAAAAGTGATCATGGAAATCGAAAATAATGTGTTTGGAAAGAAGTCTCATGAAAAGACCCATCAAAAACATGGAGGAATACATGTGTTCTGTAGAATAAAGTGATTGAAAGTGAACAAAATGCCTATAAATTTGCAAACTTTTGGATGAAATATATTTGCTATGATGAGCATAAACTGAAGAAATAGTAATGTACCAGTGTTGAATAAAATAAATGTCAAAATGCACAACATGTCCCATAGGAATCTACTTGCATTGATGTTAAACTGGTTCAGTTACTGTGGAAATATTAGGATTTGTATGCACCATTCACTGAAGATAGTTTTCAGTACTATGAAACAAATATGTATTTCAGGTGAATGAATAATTTTGAGAATACTCTTGTGAAAATTTGATTATAAATACAGATACTTGAATATGAATGAGTTTAGGGAGTGTATAACAAGACATATATTTCATATTTTGAAAAATCTGGAGAGTGTGTATATATATATATACATACACAAACAACAGACATTAAAAATAGCATAATATATTCCAATTGAAATTCACCATGAAATATATGTCATCTACAGATCCAAATATATTTATTTTATTGAATATGGATTTATGTATAATGTTGTTAAACAAGGAAGCTCACTCATAGATTGAATTTTCAGTTCCAACAGCGTTTAGGAGGAGTGATCTCTTACAATTTGTATCTGCCAAGTCAGTCACCTCACAAGAATGTACGTGTGGTATCAGGTAAGGTTCTATAATTGCATGTAAAAATACATGTGCTGAATAGGCTACAGAGAAAGGGATGCCTTGACATTACAATCACCGAGACTAAGGCACAATTAGAGGAGAAGAGTTAGAAAATCTGTGAATAAATATCTGGAATGGAATATGCTCAGGAGTTCACAACCTTGAAGACGGTAGAGGAGATTTCAAAAGTAAGGGACAGGGAAAACAGTTCACAAACATGGAGCTCTGGTTCCCTAAATCCTTCTTGAGAAACTGACTCTGAGTTTGGGCACTTGAAATATATGTTGTTGTCGGGAGATTTAGCTTCCATTGTAGTGAGACAATCAAAGCTGTGTCTGCATCTATGTTACCTCGAGGACATGGTTTCTTATTTTCCACTGAATATGTGGCAGCAGTGCTGAATTCTCTTTTGTAGATAAACTGTGGCAACTGGGGGATAAGTGTATCCACATGTGGACTGTGAGGCCATTTGGTCATCCTCCACTTTTCGTGGTGTTTCTTGCTGCTGCACTGGGATTTTGGTATTTGCTTCATGATATACAAAGAATTCAACTGTTACCCAGTGCGTGAGTGAGTTCTGTCACTTTTGGTAGGTCAGGGTCTGCAGGAGAATGCACCAACAAGGCTTTTATCCCACATGACTTGCCCCCTTGACAATAGCAACCTGATTCTAAACATTGCCCTGAATCCTGTCCATATAACAAGATGCCTTTACATACAAGGGTCTGCTGGCTGCACCATGTCAGTCACAAGCCATTTGGAAGCCAATGGAAGATCCACATGGCCCCATCACAGTTGTTTTATTACACACCTGCCCAGCACTGCTGTAGGCCCACTCCTCAGCAGGCTCCAACTTCCTGGTATCTCTGTTCTGAACCATTTTTATGAAAACCAGTCAATTAAAGCACTGTCTTGTAATCTCATGATCAGCCACAGGATATCCAAAGATTCTCCAGTGCCACCTGGTCATGGGAAGTTTAAAAATTTCTTGGTATTTATCTAGCCATTTTTCAAGGTTGAAGTTGGAGGCACTGTGTGTTTCATTTCATTCTGGAACTATTAAATGGTTAGGAAGCTAATTTCAATGAAATCTCTGCAGAAGTCTCACAGGCAAGGCTTCCCAAACAGTGACCAAATGATCACATAAATCCAGGCCCATTGGGATCTACATTGTGACATCCATGTGTGTTTTGACTGTCATGTATGGCTGCCAAGTCTTTCAGAATAAAATCATGTGGTAACCTGGCTGAGATTCCCAGTGCTCTGTGAACAGCCACCCTGGGCCTAGATCTCATTTTACAAGGGTGACTCTCATGTGAATCCTCCTAAAATCCCAACACAATTCATGGCAATACTTTTCTGAGGTGAGGTCCACAACTCAGTCTATAAGGGGAATCACAACAGAGTTCAAGCCAAGGTGGACCCAGTCATCCCTTCCAACGGCCACACATGACCACAATTAAAACCAAAACACTCCCACATGGCCCTCAGCTTCTTCCATATGGACACTCATCATTACCTCTGGCTTGAGGTGTCCATGAGGGACACAGCCCAAGACAGGGTCCAAAATAACCTCCATTGCCCCTCATTTGCCTAAAGTCAGGGTGTCCTGGACACTCGTCCGGGGAACCAGGAGTGATCAAATAGGCCTGCTGTTAATATTGCTTTGCTCCACCAATTTGAGGCCTACTGACTGTCAGGTATAGATTCTTTATGTGATTTTGATTCTGGAGAAAACCCAAGCACCTATGGGATAGCCTCTAAAGGGCTTTGAAGAACTCATTTGTTCCAAAGGTTCCTATTCTCACTTGATGGAGGTCAGGAACCTTACAGGGGAAGGCGAGAGACTTCTTCCATAATGACTGCTCTTTTGGCCAATTTAGTTTTGGATGAAAACGTGGGATTTTCTTTACATCCATCATGTGCTGAGAATCTAAGCCAAAGCCTAACACAGGACCTAGAGCCTGATTCAGACATATCCCTTTCCAATGCAATTAAGCAAAGAGTCACAGGTGATGCCCATTGATTTCCATTTGAAAACTGTTTTCTTTAGGCTTCTCAAAGGGGTGGCCAGAGGCAAAGACCTTCCTCACATTGAGGGCAACAGAACAATAGGTAACCAAAGCAGTATTTCTCCACTGAGACTTTCCTGATTACACTGATATCTGAGTTTTCTGAGATGCTCGCCATTCCCTTCAGCTATCCAGTACATGGCCATGTCACAGAGCTTGGTGGTGGTACACATCTTGGACACAAAACCATGAGCCTATTCTGGAAAGTGGCCAGAATTCAGAAAGAAAACAGGAACTTAGGAAGATATCAGGGGTTGCCCATCAATAATGCAAGCCACAGTCCATTCATTAATGGGAAGTATGAATCCGGGGAAGCTTTCTACTAGACAGGACACATCCATTGAAGCATTCTCTTTTCTAATGTCTACAACCACGGACACAGTGGGATACACAGACCTAGAAACACTCGCCTTTTCAAACGACTTACTAGAATCAATTAACTCCAATCAAAACAAACTGCTTTTCTTACCTATTCTCAGAACATGAGACAAAACCACAAACCCACACCCACACCCACAAATGCACCTCCTTCCCCCAAGAAGGTATTGACTATTCGGAGTGTCCTCTGACTGGTGGGCCATACTATGTTTCCATGAAATGGCCTGTTCTGTCTCAGATCTGTTCTCCTTGTCCAACTCTGTGAAGTTGACAGGAGCCAGCGGTGAGCCACAACCTGGTTTCTCAGGAAAGGGGCCTCTTCAGAGCTTTACTGGCATTTGGCCATCCTCACATCAGTAGGTACCAAGAAAGACTGACTCTGTCCTTGGTAAATCCAAACAAGTGAGATCACTGGGACTGGGATTGGGACTGGCTCTGGGTGCCTGGCTTCCTGGACCACATGTTCAGAGATTTCGAAAACCAAGGAAGTGTGGTGAGGTCACTTCCTTCAGGAACTGAATGAGGTCACTGCCTTGGCAAAGACATTGTCCTAATAGTTGCTTCCAAGGCCCCATGAGATGGAGGGTGCCCCTACTTCCTGTGACACTTTCACAAGTTAGAATGGTATATCATCCATAGGCACTCCAGAACAGCTCTCCACACTGGCCTGTTTTGGTCCATCTTCTCTACATTAAGAAGAGAGAGGCAGATTCAGACACAACCCTTCATCCTGACGAGGTTGTTGGCCATGGAAGGTGACTCTTACTCTCTCAGGTCCTTCATAGCTGCCTACATCTTCTACAGGGATCATTTCTGCATGGACATTTGAGGTTCTCAGTGGGTGGAAGATCCCCTAAATTCCTGTATTGTAAGACCAACTCTTTCCCTGCTCTTCTGTAAAGTTAGATTGAGGGAACAGTGTATGGTTAGGATTAATAACATGTTCGATTTGGGTTAGGAATTGTTCTGCTGTATGAATAATGTTATTGGGAACCTGCGATATTTATAAGACTATAGAGGTGAAATATAATTATAAAAACAGAAATGTTCTAAGGTTGTATGGTAATTCTAGGCTTAAAATAAAAACATGTTGGAGATTTATGTGTATCATTTGTGTTGTATAATTGGACTTGTTATCAAAAAGATATGTACAGTTACATGTTACTTTTTACACTTAGATACAATTTAAAAGTATTTTTAAGTTAATGAGAGCCTAATCTCTGTGAAGGTTTAATTGTAAAACACAAAGGTAATGCCCATTCATTTCCATGTGAAAACTGTTTTCTTCAGGCTTCAGGAAGGAGTAGCCTGAGGAAAAAATGTTCCTGATATTCAGGGCAACATAACAATAGGTAATTAAAAGGCCCAAAGCAGGGTTTCTCCACTGAGACTTTACTGGTCACACTGATATGAGAGTTTTCTGAGATGCTTGCCATTCCCTTCAGCTATCCAGAACATGGCCATGTCACATAGCTTGGAAGTGGTACACATCTTGTACACAAAACCATGAGCCTATTTTGGAGAGTGGCCAGAATTCAGGAAGGATACAGGAACGTAAGAAAATAATAGGTGTTGCCCAATGATAAGGCAAGCCACAGTCCATTTATAAAATGGGCAGGATGAATGCTTGAAAGTTTTCTCTTTGACAGGACACACCCATTGAGGCATTCTCGTTTCTAATGTCTACAACCATGGACACAGTGGGATACACAGACTTAGAAACACTCGCCTTGTCAAAGGACTAGCTAGAAACAGTTCACTCCAAACCAAACAAACCCCCTTTCCTAACTATTCTCAGAACATGAGAAAAAACCACAAACCCACTCAAACACCCACGAAGTCACCTCCTTCCCCCAAGTAGGTCTGAAACTATCCAGAGTGTCCTCTGACTGGAGGGCAATACTATGTTCCCCAGAAATGGCCTGTCCTGTCTCAGATCTGGTCTCCTGGGTCAACTCTGTGAAGTTGTCAGGAGACAGCAGTGAGCCTCTAACTTCTTTCTCTGGAAGGGCCCCTCTTCAGAACTTTCCTGGCATTTGGCCATCCTCACATCACTAGGTATCACAAAAGACTGACTCTGTCCTTGGTAAATCCAAACAAGTGAGACCACTGTGACTGGATCTTGGACTGGGTCTGGATGCCTGGCTTCCTGGAACCCAAATTCGGAGAGTTTCATCAACAAGGATGTGAGGTGAGGTCACTTCCTTCAGGAACTGAATGTGGTCACTGCCTTTGCAACCACTTTGTCCTAACATTTGCTTCCTAGGGTCTCATAATATGGAGGATGCCCCTACTTCCTGTGACACTTTCACAAGTTCGAATGGTATAGATACCATAGGCACCTGGGAACAGCTCTCCACACAGGCCTAGTTTGGTCAATCTTCCCTACATTAAGAAGAGAGAGGATGATTCAGACACATGCTTTTAACCTGACCGGGTTGTTTGCCATGGAAGATGACTTTTGCTCTCTCAGGTCTTTCATAGCTGCCTGCATCTTCTCCAGGGATCATATCTGCATGGACCTTTGAGGTTGTCAACAGGTGGAAGATCCCCCACACCCCTGTATTGTAAGACCAACTCTGTCCCTGCTCTTCTGTAAAGTTGGATTGAGGGAACAGTGTATAGTTAGGATTAATAACATGTTCGATTTGTGTTAGGAATCATTCTGCTGGATGAATAATGGTATTGGGAACCTGCAATATTTATAAGAATATACAGGTGAAATATTATTATGAAAACTGAAATCTAGGTAATATTTGAAGACCAGAAAGGCATTGGGCCCATCATTGGGATAATTAGCTTTGAATTATGTTCTGCACAGATGTCTCAGATAAATCAATATACAATGGCATAGGACCTTGTACCTTGGATGATTGATTGTTGAAGAGATCATCCAGTCAAAAAGGGATAGTCGGTAGGATTAGGTAGATAGTCGGTAGGTTTAGAAAAAAGAGTGAGTATAGTATTTGGACAAAAAGTTCTTTAGCAATAGGGTTTCGGATAAAGAGTGAATGTAAATGTCAGCACATGTGAAGAATCAGTCACTATGATGAACTGGGGAAAATATGTAGGAAAAGAGATATCAATAGAGACATTAGGAAATCAGACAAAATATAAAGTGAGTGATAGGATTAGACATTTTCAACATGGTTGAGGTTGAATATATAATCTTGGGAAGAAACAAATATGTACTCACCAATAGGATTGACATTTGAGAGAATTAGGCATCCAAGACATGGATGTTTTTAGTAATCCATGTTCACTTTCCATTTAGGCTTTGGGACAATCCTAAGTGTGACCTTTGCATTTTGTGTCCAGAATATTACTGTGATAAAATGTATATGTAGATCAGTTGACATGAGTATTTCTTCCACCATTTCTGGGAGCAAAATTTTGAAGATATACAAATTATTATTGGGGGTACACAGAGGTGTACCCTGTGTCTATCAATATAGAGATAATGCATGAATAGACCATACTGTGAATAAATAATATAACTGGTTCCACTTTAAACAATGGATTGAATTGATATTTGAAAGTATACAAGAAATCTTATATTGATATACAATCATTCATTCCCACCAGTTTTACATCTAATGGTAATATTAGGGTTACGGTTTATCATGACGGGTGTGTGAGTTTTGCTTCAAAAATGATAATGGAAATCAAAAATAATGTCTTTGGAAAAAAGTCTCATGAAAGGAGCAGTCAAGAAACGTGGAGGAATACATGTGTTCTGAAGCAGGAAGTGATTGAAAGTAAAACAAATGCGTATAAATTTGCTAAATTGTGAATGAAATATACATACTATGATGTGCATAAACTGGACAAATAGTAATGTACCAGTGTTGAATAAAAATGAACGTCAAAATACAATTATATCCCATAGGAATCTTCTTGCATTTATGTTAAACTGGGTCAGTTACTGTAGAAATATTAGAATTTTTTTGGTGTTATAATACAATTTATTTTAGCACTAGCATGCCACAGAATGTCGAGGAAAGAGCAATGGATTTTTAGTTATGGCACTAGTAATCTATCATTAAATGACTATTTTGGGGAGTCTAGAAATTACATAAGGCTATGTAACATTTTTTTTATTTAGCATTCATAAAAACTTGGAATTTTGGTAATATTTCTACTTTTTTATTTTTTTTATTTTTTCATTTGTTGATCGACCTTATTTTATTTATTTATATGTGGTGCTGAGAATATAACCCAGTGCCTCACACATGCTAGCCAAACATGTTACCACTGAGCCAGACACCGAGACCCTCCACATTTATCTTATAATCAAACACTCCTCTCCCTCTTCTTTACTCACTTTCTTCCTCATTTTCCCCCTTCTCTCTCTTCCTTTTTCATTTTCCCTCCATAGGAGTTTTTCTCTCATGTAATTACAAACAGTAATATGCTATGAAATTTACATTCAAGAATGTTTTTTTATAGTCATTCTTTTTTCTTGAGAAAATTTAATAATTATAATAACCTATAGATATATTACAATACATTTATTATACATATGTATCTATATTCATGCATATGTATTACATATGTTATATATATATACATTTATATTTAAAAGTACTTTGATTAGCCTGTTAGAAATAATATAGACCAAGTCTTCCTTAATTTTCAAGTCTTCCAGAATTAACAACTTACAGTGAACATCAAATAAACATATTTAAGTAAACAGGTATCATTCTTATTTATCAATACTTATCATTTAAGTTTTTATATTACATTAAGCTGTGATATGGCATATTAACTCTTTTGAATTAGTAAAATTTCATTTGAACAACCTATTATTTAAGGACCATATGCACTGACATTTTAAATGGCTTTCTCGTGATTTTAATTTCTATCAATTGCATATTTATTGCCAAATACTTATTTTATTAATTTTCATATTCATGATTGATATAAAGTCAATTGTTTAATTCTTCTTGTAAGTAGTTACTTATTACAGTAGGGACAGTATTAATAATTCTACATCTTTATAAGAAAAATGGTACAAAGATATTTTCATGCAAAATTAAGAATGATTGCATGCTCTAAATGTTTCATTGTTGATACATATAATAAAGAGCTTTTGATGAGTCTCTTCCCTAGTAAAACATAAAATGCAAAGATATAGTTGGGTATGTATGTCCAAATAAAGATAAGGAAAAATGCACATTATCAGCTAGAAACTATCAAATAAAAGATGAGAAGAACAATCCAACACACTGTACGAACTTGTCAGATGAGGTAGCCTAAGACTAGACCTGGTCCATGACAAAATATTCACGAAAAAAATGAAATATGAAAAATATAGGAAATGATATGAATTTTTCATGAAGGTAGGTGGATTATTCTTTAATCTCAATATATGTTCATTTTCAAAAGCCAGTTTTCTGGTAAAATAAATTTGTGATATTTACAACTACACAAAACAAACTTTCTGCTTATCAAAATGAATGCATCTCAAATCCTTTTTAGCTGATTTCTTCCCACTCAATTTTAAACCTTTGTTTATTTATTTTTATTGGTTTTTCAAAACATTACAAAGCTCATGATATATCATCTTTCATACATTTGACTCAAATGGGTTATGAACTCCCAATTTTCCCCAAATACGAATTGCAGAATCACATCAGTTACACATTCACATTTTTACATAATGTCATATTAGTGACTGTTGTCCTCTGCTACCTTTATTATCCCCTACTATCCCCCCTCCCCTTTCATCCTATCTTCCCTCTCTTCCTCATCTGCTATTTTTCACTTCTCTCTCTTGTTCCCGCCTTTCCCCTCACAACGTCTTATATGTAATTTTGTGTAACAATGAGGGTCTCCTACCATTTCCATATGCTTTCCCTTCTCTCTCCCTTTCTCTCTCCCACTTGTCTTTGTTTAATATTAATCTTTTCCTCATGCTCTTCCTCCCTGTTCTATTCTTAGTTACTCTCTTTTTATCAAAGAAGACATTTGGCATTTGTTTTTTTAAGGATTGGCTAGCTTCTCTTAGCATAATCTGCTCTAATGCCATCCATTTCCCTGCAAATTCTATGATTTTGTCATTTTTTAGTGCTGCATCCATCGTGTATAGATGCCACATTTTTTTTTTATCCATTCATCTATTGAATTGCATCTAGGTTGGTTCCACAGTCTAGCTATTGTGAATTGTGCCACTATGATCATTGATGTGGCAGTATCCCTTTAGTACACTCTTTTAAGATCCTCAGGGAATAGTCCGAGAAGGGCGATAGCTGGTTCAAATGGTGGATCCATTCCTAGCTTTCCCAGGAATCCCCATACTGCTTTCCATGTTGGCCTCACCAATTTGCAGTCCCACCAGCAATGTACAAGTGTCAAGAACTAAATTGAATAGAAGTGGTGATAGAGGGCATCCCTGTCTTGTTCCAGATTTTAGAAGGAATGCCTTCAGTTTTTTCTCCATTTAGGATGAAGCTAGCCTGAGGTTTAGCATATATAGCTTTTACAATGTTGAGGTAAGTTCCTGTTATCCCTAGTTTTTATTGAGTTTTGAACATAAAGGGATGCAGAACTTTGTCAAATGCTTTTTCTGCATCTATCGAGATGATCATATGGTTCTTGTCTTTAAGTCTATTGATGTGGTGAATGGCATTTATTGATTTTCGTATATTGAACCATCCTTGCATCACAGGGATGAATCCTCCTTGATGATGGTGCACAATTATTTTGATATGCTTTTGTATTCGATTTGTCAGAATTTTATTGAGAATTTTTGCATCCAAGTTCATTAGAGATATTGGTCTGTAGTATTCTTTCTTTGAAGTGTCTTTGTCTGGTTTCGGGATCAGGGTGATGTTGGCCTCATAGAATGAATTTGGAAGAGCTCCTTCTTTTTCTATTTCTTGAAAAAGCTTGAAAAATATTGGTTTTAATTCTTCTTTGAAGGTTTTGTAGAAATCCGTGGTGTTCCCATCCGGTCCAGCGCTTTTTTTTGGTTGGCAGTCTTTTGATTGCTTCTTCTATTTCTTCCTTTGTTATTGGCCTGTTTAAATTGTTTGTGTCTTTCTGACTCAATCTGGGCAGATCGTTTGACTTAAGAAATTTATCAATATCTTCACAATATTCTAATTTATTGGAATATAGTGTTTCAAAATACTTTCTAATTATCTTCTGTATTTCTGTAGTGTCTGTTGTGATATTGCCTTTTTTATCCCATGTGTTAGTAATTTGAATTCTCTTTCTTCCTCTCTTCCTTAGCATGGCTAAGGTCCTGTCGATCTTATTTATTTTTTCAAAGAACCAACTTTTAGTTTTATCAATTTTTTCAACTTTTTTTTGTTTCAATTTCGTTGATTTCTGCTCTAAATTTAATTATTTCTGGTCTTCTACTACATTTGCTGTTGTTTTGCTCTTCCTTTTCTAGGTTTTTGTGGTGTATTTTAAGTTCATTTATTTGTTTTTTTTTCTTTTTTTGAGGAAAGAACTCGAAGAAATGAATTTCCCTCTTAAAATTGCTTTCATTGTGTCCCATAGATTCCGGTATGTTGTGTCTGTATTGTCATTTGTCTCTAAGAATTTTTTTATCTCCTTCTTTATGTCTTCTGTAACCCATTGATCATTCAGTAGCATGTTGTTCATTTTCCATGTGATGTAGGATTTTTCCTTCCTTCTTTTTTCATTGATTTCCAGTTTCATTTAATTATGATCAGATATGGTGCACGGTATAATCTCCATGCCTTTATATTTACTAAGAATTGCCCTATGGCATAATATATGGTGTATCTTTTAGTAGGATCCATGTGCTGCTGAGAAGAACATGTATCCACTTGATGATGGTTGATATATTCTATATATGTCGGTTAAGTCTAGGTTATTGATTGTGCTGTTGAGTTCTATAGTTTTTTTTATTCAGTTTTTGTTTAGAGGATCTCTCTAATGCCGAGAGTGATGTGTTGAAGTCACCAATAATTATTGTGTTGTAGTCTATTTGACTCTTGAACTTGAGGAGAGTTTGTTTTATGAACGTTGCACCTCCATTGCTTGGTGCATACAAATTGATAATTGTTTTTTTCTTGTTGGTGGATGATTCCTTTTAACAGAATACAGTGTCATTCTTTATCCCGTTTCATTAACTTAGGTTTGAAGTTGATATTATTCCATATGAGTATGGCAAATCCTTCTTGCTTCCGAGGGCCATGTGAGTGTTATGATTTTTCCCAACCTTTTACCTTCAGCCTGTGTATGTCTTTTCCTATCATATGAGTCTCCTGAAGGCAGAATATTGTTGAATTTGTTTTTTGATCCAGGTTACTAGCACATGTCTCTTGATTGGTGAATTTAGGCCATTAACATTTAAGGTTACAATTGAAATATGATTTGTACTTCCAGTCATGTTTATTTATTTATTATATTTTAGTTTGGATAATTTTTACTTTTTTGGTTACTTTCCTCCCGCTTTACTGAGATATTTCCCAATGTTAGTTTTGGGCACTAATTTTTAACTCTTCTTCTTGTAGTATTTTGCACAAAATGCTTTGCAGTGCTGGTTTTCTGGCTGAGAATAGTTTTAGCTTTTGTTTATCGTGAAAGACTTTAATTTCATTGTCAAATCTGAAGCTTAATTTTGCTTTATATGGTATTCTTGGTTGGAATTCTTTTTTTTTTTTCAGCATTTGAATTACGTTGTTCCAGGATCTTCTCACTTTCAAAGTATGTGATGAAAAATCAGTTGGTAACCTAATTGGTTTACCCCTGAATGTAATCTGCCTCCTTTCTCTTATAGCTTTTAATATTCTCTTTTTGTTCTGTATGTTGGCTATCTTCATAGTAATATGTCTTGGAGTTGGTCTATTTTGGTTTTGAATTTTGGGGTGCTGTAGGCTTCCAGGAATTGGCAATCCAATCCATCGTTCATCTCTGGGAATTTTTATAGAATTATTTCTTTAATATGTTGTCCATTCCTTTGGTTTGAATCTCTATGCCTTCTTCTATCCTGATGACTCTTAAATTTGTTTTTTTTTTATGACATCCCATATCTTTTGAATAGATTCCTGGTGGGATTTAAGCATCTTTTCTGTGTTGACTATATTCTTTTCAAGTTGATAAACTTTATCTTCATTATCTGATGTTCTGACTTCTACTTGATCTAGTCTATTTGTAATATTCTCGTTTGAGCTTTTAATTTGTTTTATATTTTCCTGCATTTCTAGGATTACTGTTTAATATTTCTTTTTAAGATCTCTATCTCCTGGTAAAGCTCATTCTTTGCCATTTGAATTTGTTTGTTTAATTCATTTTCAAAATATACTTTTATTGCTTGGACTTGCTGCCTCATGTCTTCTCTAATATTCCTTTCCATCTGAGTTCGGTATGCCTTGAGTTCTTTCCCTATCCTTGTTTCTGATGCTTCAAGGTCCTCCTGTAGAATTAAGTTGTCCTACATTGTTTGTACTCCTTTTTTGCCCTTGTTTTTTCATGATGTTCACGTTACTTTCCAGCTCTATTTGATTGCTGTGTTTCTGCTATTTCTTTAGATTTGTTTTGGTGTTGTATATCTCTGTTGTCTCTCCTTTGTGTTGGTAAACTATGCCTGCTAAAGTGGATTCCACTTGGAAGTAATTCCGAAGGCCGAGCTCCAGTGATGTCACCTCTCTGCTTTGGCAGGCCCCAGGCTCCTTGCCGAGGTGTCTGAATTGGGGGGTGGGACTTGACTGTCTCTGGTTTGTTTCAGCTCCGGGTCACTGGCAGGCGGGCGGTCTCCAGCCGCCCAATTGCGCGGTTGGTCGCCAGTGGGCAGGCGGTCTCCAGCCGCCCAGTCACGCAGGCAGCAGGTGGGCTTTCGACGGTGGGTTGGCAATCTCTAGCCACCCAGTCTCATGCTCGGTTGCAGGGGGCGGGCATTCCTCAGCCGCCCAGTCACTCAGGCAGTGGGTGGAATGTCACCTGCGAGCCTGTGGTCTCCAGCCGCCCAGTCACAAGGGCCTGGCTTCTAGTCCTTTGGTTTCTCCTGCTTGTCCTGGTTTCTTTTTCTAGACCAGATTTCCCCTGAGTGATGCCCCTCGGCAGTTCAAACTGTACTCTGGGCCTGCCGTTTGTTGGGTGTGGAGGGTGTCTATTGGGAACCCAGACACTCTATTGTTTTAATTTTTTCCGCTTGCCCCTCCCCCAGCACTGGCTATACACGTTTTGTTATCGCCACTGATGGTAGGGGGAGTCGAAAGTCAGGTGTCTCTAGTTTTTCTGGCGTCTTTATGCAGGCTTGCTCTGATAATCCCTCCCCCGGAAAGCCTAGGAGAGATTTTATGCGAATTCCCCGCTGTATGAGAGATGAGCTGAGTAACACACACCTGTTTTACTGTTGCAATCTATTGGAGAGGGGCGGTGGTTACTTCAGATCTCAAAGATGGTGGCCGCTTGTTTCCTTGGTGGAGTTTCTTTTGTGGGGGATAGAACTATACCACTTTCTTCCCTGTCTGAATTCCCGAACTCAGCCCGGGGATCAGTGGGAGCTCAGCCGGCAGGATTCCACAGAATCCGCAGCAACATTTCTCCCTGCTTGCAGGTCACTTCTCAGTGGTGCCCCGCCATCTGTAACAGCAAGCCTGACTGCATGATTCAATCAGCCCGGATCTCTGATTGCACATTTGGCTATTGGGAAACCCGGCACTCTATTGTTTTGATTTTTTTTTCCGCTTGCCCCTCCCTCAGCGCTGGCTAGACAGGTTTTTTTCACCGCTGATGGGAGGGGGAGTTGAAAGTCAGGTGCCTCTAGATTTCCCCTATCTTTATGCAAGCTTGCTCTGATAATCTCTCCCCCAGAAAGCCTAGGAGAGATTTGATGCAAATTCCCAGAAGTATGGGAAATGAGCTGAGTAACAGCACCTGTTTTATTGTTGCAATCTGTAGGAGAGTGGCTGTCGTTACTTCAGCTCACCAAGATGGTGGCCGTTGGTTTCCTTTGTGCAGTTTCCATTGTGGGGGTTAGAACTGTACCACTTCCTTCCCCATCTGAAACCCTGAACTCAGCCCAGGGCTCAGTGGGGACTCTACTGGCAGAATTCCACAGAATCTGCATCAACGATTCTCCGTGCTTATTGATCGCATCTCGGTGGTGCCCCGCCATCTGTAGCCACTGGACGGATTGCGCGGATCAGTCAGACAGGATTTCCGGTCGCAGAGTTGGCTCGTGTTTGAGACTCATTTACCGGACCTCAGTGCTAGAAATCCTTCTTCTAGGTTTTAGTGCACCCCCATTTTGCTGTAAGTTCCTAACAAGATAGTTTTTTGTCGTTCTTAGTCATTAGTCACCTGCGCAGTGGCGCGGTACACTGGGTATGATGCTCTCTATTCGCGGCCATCTTGCAATCTCAAAATATTTGATTTGTATGCACCATTCACTGAAGTTAGTTTTCAGTATTAAGAAACAAATATGTAATTCAGGTGAATGAATATTTCTGAGAATAATCTTGTGAAAAGTTCATTATAAATCCTCATACATGAATATGAATAATTTTAGGAAGTGTATAATAAGACACATATATTTCATATTTTGAAAAATCTGGAGAGTATATATATATATATATATATATATATATATATATATATATATATACACACACACACAAACACACACACTGAGACATTAAAAAGTAGCAATATATATGCCAATCGAAATTCATCATTAAATATATAACATCCACTTATCCAAAAATATACATTTTACTGAAAATGGATTTATGCATAATGTTGGTCAACTAGGAAGCTCACCCATAGGTTGAATTTTCTGTTCCAACAGAGGTTAGGAGGAGTGATCTCTTCTCACAATTTTTATCTGCCATGTCAGCCACCTCAGAAGAATGTACATGTGATACCAGGTAGGATTCTATTTGTGCATATAAAAATACATGTGCTTAATAGGCTACAGAAAAAGGGAGAGAGGAATTCACATATTTGTTAATTTTAAAAACACATTGAGAACTATGTCAATAAACATTAACTATATTTATAATTCCTACACAATATAATGCAAAATGGATGTCCAACTACATACCATGCCTTCTCTGAATTGCTGGTATTTGTATTCTGTTTGGGTTACTATTCTCCATCATATAAGGATTAGTAGTCAGAGTCTAGTAGGGTATGGGTTAGTGTCAGAGATTCAGTATTTCGAATGGAAAATAGGAAAGTAAACCCAATGTGTTTGCAAATATGTGCTACACAAAAATCTTCCCACTCACATTAAAAACAATCCCTTGATATTACCCTCGCTGGAAGAAATACACAATTAGAGGATAAGAGTTAGAAAATCTGTGAATACTTACCCGGAATGGAATATGTTCAGGAGTTCACAACCTTGGAGGTGGTAGATGAGTTTCCAAAAGTAAAAGACAAGGTAAACACTCCACAACATGAAGCTCTGCAGGCCTAAAGACTTCTTGAGATACTGCCTCTGAGTTGGAACACTTAAAATGTATGTTGTTGTCGGTAGCTTTAGCATCCTATGTAGTGAGACCATCAAACCTGGGTCAACATCTATGTGACCTGGAGGACATGGTATCTTATTTTCCAATGAAAATGTGGCAGCATTGCTGAATTCTCACTTTGTGGTTAATCTGTGGCAACTGGAGGATAAGTGTCTCTCCGTGTGGACTGTGAAGCCATTTGGTCATACTCTACTTTTTGTGGTGATTCTTGCTGCTGCACTGGGAGTTTGGCATTGGCTTCATGAAATACAAGGAGTTCAACTGGGACACAGTGCTGGAGGGAGTTCTGTCACGTGTGGTGGGACAGGGTCTCCAGGAGAATGCACCAACCAGGCTTATGTCCAACATAGCTTGCCCCCTTGACCATATCAACCTGATTCTGAACATTGCCCAGAAACCTATCCATATAACAAGATGCCTTTACATATAAGGGTCTGCTGGCTGCATCATGTCAGTCACAAGCCATTTGAAAGCCAATGGCCAATCCACATGAAACCACCAGAGATGTTTTATCTCACACCTACCAACCTTTGCTGTAGGCCCACTACTCAGCAGGTTCCAAGTTACTGGCATCTCTGTTCTACACCATTATTGTGAAACCCAGTCAATCAAGGCACTTTCTCGTAAGCTCATGATCAGCAACAGGATCGCCAATGGTTTTCCAGTGCCACCTGGTCATGGGAATTTCAAAAATTTCATGGTATTTATCGAGCCCATTTTTTAAGGTTGAAGTTGGAGGCACTGAGGGTTTCATTTAATTCAGTAACCATTAAAAGGTGAGGAAGCCCATTTCAATGAAAGCTCTGGAGGACTCTCACAGGCAAGGCTTCCCAAAGAGTTGCCAAATGGTCACATGAAGCCAGGCCCATTGAGGTCTACAATGTAAAATCCTTGCGTGTTTTGACTCTCAACTATGGCTGCTAATTCTTTCAGAAATAAATTATGTGATAACCTGGCTGAGATTCCCTGTGCTCTGTGGAAAGCCTTCCTGGGCACAGATCTCAGTTTCCAAGGGTGACTCTCATGCATGGCCTCCTAAAATCCCAACAAAACTCATGGCAATACTTCTCTGAGATTAGTTCCAGAACTCAGTCTCTAAGGGGAATCATACTAGAGTTCAAGACCAGGTGGAGCCAGTCATATTTTCCAACAACCACACTAATAACCACAATTAAAACCGGAACACTTCCACATGGCCGTCATCTTCTTCCATATAGACACTCATTTTAACCTCTGGCTGGAGGTTTCCGTGAGGGGCACAGCCCAAGACAGTGTCCAAAATAAGCTCCCTTGCCCCTCATTTGCTTAACGTTGGAGTGGCCTGAACACCTTGACTGATCAAATAGGCCTGCCGTTAATACTGCTCTGCTTCTCCAATTTGAGGACTACTGACTGTGGGGTTTAGATTCTTCATGTGAATTGGAATCATTGGAATCACCTATGGGCTAGCCTCTGAAGGGCTTTGAAAAACTCATTTGACCCAAAGGCACCCTATTCTCACTTGATAGAGGACAGGAACCTTACAGCGGTAGGGAGAGACTTCATCCACAAGGACTGCTCTTTTGGCCATTTTGGTTTTGGATGAACACGTGGGATGTATAAGGTGCTGAGTATCTAACCACAGCCTCACACAGGGCCAAGAGGCTGTTTCAGAAACATCCATTTCCAAAGCAATTAAGCAAAGAGCCACAGGTGATGCCCATTAATTTCCATTTGAAAACTGTTTTCTTCTGGCCTCACAAATTAGTGTCCTGAGGTAAAGACCTTCCTGAAATTCAGGGCAACAGAACAATAGGTAAGCAAAAGGCCCAAAGAAGGGTTTCTCCACTGAGACTTTCCAGGTCCCACTGATATTTCTTAGATGCTCGCCATTCCCTTCAGCAATCCAGTACATCACCATATCACAGAGCTTGGAGGTGGTACATATCTTGGACACAAAACCATGAGGCTATTCTGGAGAGTTTCCAGAATTCAGGAAGAAAACAGAAACTACTGAGAGCAGATGTTGCCCTTCAATAAGACAAGCTGCAGTCCATTTGTAAATTGGGCAGGATGAATGCTTGGAAGCTTTCTACTAGACAGGACTTATCCATTGATGCATTCTCTTTTCTAATGTCTACAATGACGGACAGAGTGGGATACACAGACATAGAAGCATTCGCCTTGTCAAACGACTTACTGGAAACAGTCCACACCAATCCAAACAAAGAGCCTTTCCTACCTATTCTCAGAACATGAGACAAAACCACAAACCCACACACACACACTCAAAGGCACCTCCTTTGCTCAAATAAGTCTGTGACTATCCAGAATGTCCTCGGAATGGTGGGCCATTGTATGTTCCCCAAAAATGGCCTGTCCTGGATCAGATCTGGTCTCCTTGGCCAACACTTTGAAGTTGTTAGGAGCCATGGGTGAGCCACTACCTGCTTTCCCAGGAAAAGCTCCTCTTCAGAGCTTCCCTGTCATTTGGCCATCGTCACATCAGTAGGTACTAAGAAAGACTGACTCTGTTCTTGGTAAATCAAAACAAGTGAGACCACTGGGGCTGGGACTGTGACTGGCTCTTGGTGCCTGTCTTCCAGGATCAAACGTCCAGAGAGTTCCATAACCAAGGCAGTGAGGTGAGGTCATTTCCTTCAGGAACTGAATGAGGTCACTGACTTGGCAACCACTTTGTCCTAACAGTTACTTCTAAGGGTCCCATGAGATGGAGGCTGTCCCTACTTCCTGTCACACTTTCACAGTTAGAATGGTATACCAACCATAGGTACCTGAGAACAGCTCTCCACACAGGCCTGGTTTGGTCCATCTTCTATACATTAAGAAGGTAGAGGCTGATTCAGACACATCCCTTCATCCTGACCAGATAGTTTGCCATGGAAGATGTCTTTTGCTCTCTCAGGTCCTTCATAGCTTCCTACATCATCTCAGGGGATAATTTCTGCATATACCTTTGATGTTCTCAGCCGGTGGAAGATCCCTTACATTCCTGTATTGTAAGACCAACTCTGTCCCTCCTCTTCTGTAAAGTTAGTTTGAGGGAAAAGTGTATGTTTAGGGTTAATAACATGTTTGATTTGCGTTAGGAATCTTTCTGCCGGATGAATAATGGTATTGGGAGCCTGTGATATTTACAAGAATATATAGGTAAAATATAGGTATAAAAACAGAAATCTAGGTAAGATTTGAAGCCAGAAGGGAACTGGGCCCTTGAGTGGGATACTTAGGTTTGAATTATGTTCTGCACATGTGTCTCAGATAAATTGATATACAATGGCATAGGACCTTATACCTTAGATGATTGATTGTCGAAGAGACCATCGAGTCAAAAAACTATAGTCAGTAGCATTAGGAAGATAGTCAGTAGGTTTAGAAAGAAGAGTGAGTATAGGATTTGGACCAAAAGTTCTTTAGCAATAGGGTTTTGGGTAGAGAGTGAATGTAAATGTCAGCATATGTGAAGTGTCAGTCACAATGATGAACTGGGGGAAATATGTATGAAAGCAGGTATCAATAAAGATATTAGGAAATCAGGCAAAGTATGAAGTGAGTGATAGGATTAGACATTTTCAACATGGTTGAGGTTGAATATATAATCTTAGGAAGAAACAAATATGTAGTCACCAATTTGATTTACATTTGAGAGCATTAGGCAACCTGGACATGGTTCTTTTTAGTAATCCACGCTCCCTTGGCATTTAGGCTTTGATACAATCATGAGTGTGACCTTCGCTTTTTGTGTCCAGAATATTCCTGTGATAAAATCTATATATAGATAAGGTGACATGAGTATTTCTTCCACCATTTCTGGGAGCAATATTTTGAAGACGTATAAATTAGTATTGAAGGGACAAAGAGGAGTACACTGTATCTATTAATATAGAGATAATGCATTAATAGACAATACTGTGAATAAAAAACATAACTGGTTCCAACTTTAAATAATGGATTGAATTGAATCGTGAACATATAGAGGAAATCTTATATTGATATACAATTATTCATTCCAACCAGTTATACATCTAATGTTAATATTAATGTTATGGTTCATCATGATGAGTGTGTGAGTTTAGCTTTGAAATTGATTATGGAAATTGAAAATAATGTATTTGGAAAGAAGTCTCATTAAAAGACCAGTCAAGTAACATGGAGGAATACATGTGTTCTGAATCAAGAAGTGTTTGAAAGTGAAACAAATTCCTATATATTTGTAAACTTGTGGAAGAAATACATATCCTATGATGTGCAAAAACTGAAGAAATAGTAATGTACCAGTGTTGGATTAAAATGAAGGTCAATATAGACATCATGTCCCATAGGAATCTACTGGCATTGATGTTAAACTGGGTCAGTTAATGTAGAAATATTAGGATTTGAAAACACCATTGATTGAAATTAGTTTTCAGTACTGGGAAACAAAAATGTATTTCAGGTGGATGAATATTTCTGAGAATTATCTTCTGAAAAGTTGATTATAAATCCATATACATGAACATGAATGAATTTACAGAGTGTGTATAAGTCACATATATTTCATATTTTGAGAAATCTGGAGTGTATATATATATATATATATATATATATATATATATATATATATATTTAAATAAACACAAATATACATTAAAAAGTATCAATATATATGCTAATCGTAATTCATCATGTAATATACATCATTCACAGATGCAAAAATATTTATTATACTGAACATGGATTTATGTATAATATTTTTCTACTGGGAAGCTCACACATAGTTTGAATTTTCAGTTCCCACAGGGTTTAGGAGGACTGATCTCTTCTCACAATTTGTATCTGCCAATTCAGCCAACTCATGAAAATGTACGTGTGATACCAGGTAGGATTCTGTATGTGCATATAAAAATACATGTGCTGAGTAGGCTACAGAGAAAGGGAGACAGGAATTCACATATTTGTGAACTTTAAAAACACATGGAGGACTATTTCAATTAAAAATTGAGTAGATTTATAACACCTACCCTTAATCATGCAAAAGGGAAGTCCAACTGTACACCATGCCTCCTCTGAACTGCTTGTATTTTCATTCTGTTTGGGTATTATTCTTCATCATATTAGGATTAGTAGTCAGAGAATAGTAGGGTATGAGTTACTGTCAGGGATTCAGTATTTCGAATGGAAAATTGGAAATGGATCAATGTGTATGCAAATTAGTGTTACACAAAAATTTTCCCACTCTCATTTAGAACAGTAACTTGACATTACCTTCACCCCAAGTAAGACACAATTAGAGAAAAGAGTTAGAAAATCTTTGAATTCATACCTGAAATGAAAACTGCTCCGGATTTCACAACCTTGTAGATGGTAGAGGAGTTTCCAAAAGTAAGAGACTATGTAAAAACTCCACAAACATGAAGATTTGCCAGCCTAAAGACGTCTGGAGAAACTGCCTCTAAGATGGACAGTTGAAATATATGTAGTTTTCAGGAGCTTTAGCTTTTTTTCTAGTAAGACCATCAAAGCTCTTTATGCGTCTCTGTGACCTGGAGGACATGGTTTATAATTTTCCAATGAACATGAAACAGCAGTGCTGAATTCTCTCTTTGTAGGTAAACTATGGCCACTGGGGGCTATGTGTCTCCCCATGTGGACTGTGAAGCCATTTCATCATCCTCCACTTTTTATAATGTCTCCTGCTGCACTCACAGTTTTGTATTTGCTTCATGAAATACAAGGAGTTAAACTTGACCACAGTGCTGGAGGGAGTTCTGTCACATGTGGTGGGTCAGGGTCTGCAGGAGAATGCACCAACAGGGCTTGTATACCACATAGGTTGCCTCCGTGACCATAGCAACCTGATTCTGAACATTGCCCTTAAACCTCTCCATATAACATGATGCGTTTACATACAATGTTCTGCTGGCTGCACCATGTCAGTCACAAGCCATTTGGAAGACAATGGCAGATCCACATGACCCCACCACAGATGTTTTATCACAAACTTAATCACCTCTGCTCTATGCCCACTATTTTGCAGGCTCCAAATTACTGGCATCTCTGATCTACACCATATTCATGAAAACCAGTTAATCAAGGCACTGTGTGGTACACTCATGATCAGCAACAGGACATCCAAAGGTTCTTCAGTGCCACCTGGTCATTGGAATTTTAAAAATTTAATGGTATTTATCTAGCCAATTTTCAAGGATGAAGTTGGAGGCACTGTTTATTTCAATTCATTCAGGAATCATTCAATGTTGAGGAAGATCATTTCAATGAAAGCTCTGGAGAACTCTCACAGGCAAGGCTTCCCAAAGAGTGGCCAAAAGGTCACATGAAGCCACGCCCATTGAGGTCTAAAATTGAGGTCCATGTGTGTTTTGACTATCAAATATGGCTGCCAAGTCTTTCAGAATTAAATCATGTGATATCCTGTCTGAGATTCCCAGTGCTCTGTGGAAAGCCACCGTGGGCATAGATCTCAGTTTCCAAGGGCGACTCTCATGCGTGGCCTCTTAAAATCCCCACACAATTTATGGCAATTCTTCTTTGATGTATGTTACAGAACTCAGTCTCTAAGGGGAATGACACCAGAGTTCAAGCCCAGGTGGATCCAGTCATCTCTTCCAATTGCCACAAGAATGACCACAATTAAAACCAAAATACACCCACATGGCCCTCATCTTCTTAAATATAGACATTCATCATAACCTCTGGCTGGAGGTTACCATGCAGGATGCATCCCAAGAGAGTGTCCAAAATAATGTCGCTTGCCCCTCATTTGCCTAAAGTCAGGGTGACATGGACACCCTTCCTGTGAACCAGGAGTGATCAAATAGGCCTGCCATTAATACTGCTCTCCTTCTCCAATTTGAGGCCTACTGACTCTCAGGTATAGATTCTTTATGTGATATGGAATCTTGAGAAAACACAAGCACCTCTGCAGGGATTTGAAGAACTCGTTTGACCTAAAGGATTCCTATTCACACTTGATGGAGGTAAAGAACCTAACAGAGGAAGGCAAGAGACTCATCCACAATGAGTGATTTTTTGCCATTTTTGTTTTGATTGCAAACATGGAATCTATCTTTAGATCTATCATGTGCTGAGAATCTAAGCCACAACCTCACACAGGCCCAAGAGGCTGATTCGGACATGTCCCTTTTCAAAGCAATTAAGCAAAGAGCCACATGTTATGCCCATTTATTTCCATTTGAAAACAGTTTTCTTCAGGCTTCACAAAGGGGTGGCCTGAGGCAAAGACCTTCTTGATATTCAGGGCAACATAACCATAAGTATGCAAATGAACCAAAGCAGGGTTTCTCCACTGAGAGTTTACTGGTCACACAGATATTTGAGTTTTCTAAGATGTTCCCATTCCCTACAGCTATCAAGCACATGGCCATGTCACAGAGCTTGGAGGTGGTACATATCTTGGACTCAAAACCATGGGCCTATTCTTGAGGTTTGCCGGAATTCAGGAAGAAAACAGGAACTTAGAAAGTTAGTAGGTGTTTCCCATGCATAAGGCGAGCCACAGTCCATTCCTAAATCGGGCAGGAAGAATGCTGGGAAGCATTCTACTAGACAGGACACATCCTTGATGCATTCTCTTTTCTAATGTCTACAACCACTGACAGAGTGGGAAATACAGACATAGAAGCACTCGCCTTGTCTAACGACTTACTAGAAACACTCCACTCCATTCCAAACAAACTGCCTTTCCTACCTATTCTCAGAACAAGAGACAAAACCACAAACTCACACCCACACCCACAAAGGCACCTCCTTTACTCAAGTAGGTCTGTGAATATCCAGAGTGTCCTCTGACTGGTGGACCATACTATGTTCCCCTGAAATGGCCTGACCTGTGTCAGATCTGGTCTCCTTGGCTAACTCTGTGAAGGTGTCAGGAGCCAGAGGTGAGCCACTAACTGCTTTCTCAGAAACGGCTCCTCTTCAAAGCTTTCCTGGCATCTGGCCATCCTCACATCAGTAGTTACCAAGAAAGACTGACTGTGTCTTTGGTAAATCCAAACAAGTGTGACCACTGGGACTGGGACTGGGACTGGCTATGGGTGACTGGCTTCATGAATCCCAAGTTCAGAGATTTTAATCACCAAGGAAGTGAGGTGAGGTCACTTCCTTCAGGAACTGAATGAGGTTACTGCCTTGGCAACCACTTTGTCCTACCAGTGGCTTCCAAGTGTCACATGAGAAGGAGGCTGCCCCTACTTCCTGATACACTTTCACAAGATAGAACGGTATATCAATCATAGGCGCCCTGGAACAGCTACCCACACAGGCTGGGTTTGGTCCATTTTCTCTACATTAAGAAGAGAGAGGCTGATTCAGTCAGAACTCTTCATCCTGACCAGGTTGTTTGCCATTGAAGATGACTTTTGCTCTCTCAGGTCTTTTATAGCTGCCTTCATGTTCTTCAGAGATCATTTATGCATGTACCTTTGAGGTTTTCATCAGGTGAAAGATCTCATACATTCCTGTGTTTTAAGACGAACTCTATCCCTGCTCTTCCGTAAAGTTAGATTGATGGAACAGTGAATGGTTAAGGTTAACAACATGTTTGATTTGGGTTAGAAATCATTCTGCTGGATGAATGATGGTATTTAGAACCTAAAATATTTAAAAGAATATAGAGGTGAAATATAATTATGAAAACAGAAATCTAGTTTAGATTCGAAGCCCAGAATGGCATTGGGACCTTGACTGGGATAATTAGCATTGAATTACTTTCTGCACAGATGTCTAAGATGAATCTATAATCAATGGCATAGGATCTTCTACCTTGGATGATTGAATGTACAAGAGAACATCCAGTCAAACAGGGATAGTTGGTAGGATTAGGAAGATAGTCCGTAGGTATAGGAAGAAGAGTGAGTATAGTATTTGGAACAAAAGTTCTTTAGCAATAGGGTTTTGGTTAGAGAGTGAATATATTTGTCAGCACATGTGAAGAGTCAATCACAATGATGAACTTGGGAAATATGTAGGAAAGCAGATATCAATAGAGACATTACAAAATCAGGCAAACTATAAAGTGATAGGATTAGACATTTTCAAAGGATTCAGGTTGAATATATAATCTTAGGAAGAAACACATATGTAGTCACGAATAGGATTGACATTTGAGAGAATTAGGCAATGTGGACATGGATGTTTTTAGTAATCCATGCTCACTTTCCATTTAGGCTTTGGTACAATAATAAGTGTGACCTTTGCATTTGGTGTCCAGAATATTACTGTAATAAAATGTATATGTAGATCAGGTGGCATGCGTATTTCTTCCACCATTTCCGGGAGCAATATTGTGAAGACGAATAAATTAGTATTGGGGGTACAAAGAGGTGTATGCTGTGTCTATGAATATAGAGATAATGCATACATAGATCATACTGGGAAAAAATATAACTGGTTCCACTTAAATAATGGATTGAATTGATATCTGAAAATATATAGGAAATCTTATATTGATATACAATCATTCATTCCAAAGAGTTATACATCTAATGGTAATCTTAGAGTTATGGTTAATAATGAAGGGTGTGTGAGTTTTGTTTCAAAAGTGATTACGGAAATAGAAAATAATGTGTTTGGAAAGAAGTCTCATGAGAAGACCAGTCAAGAAACATGGAGGAATACATGTGTTCTGAAGCAGAAAGTGATTGAAAGTGAAACAAATGCCTATAAACTTCCTAACTTGTGGAATCAATATATATCCTATTATGTGCATAAACTGAAGAAATAGTAATGTAACAGTGTTGAATAAAAATGAACTTCAAAATACACATCATGTTCCATAGGAATCTACTTGCATTGATGTAAAACTAGGTCAGTTACTGTAGAATGGAAAATTGCAAAATAAATCCAATCTGGAATGGGAAATTCTCAGGAGTTCACAACTTTGGATGTGGTGGAGGAGTTTCCCAAAGTAAGGGACATTGTAAACACAACCCAAACATGGAGCTCTGCTGGCCTAAAGACTTCTTGAGAAACTGGCTAAGAGGTTGGGCACTTAAATTTATATTGTTGTCTGGAGCTATAGCTTCTTTTGTAGTGAGACCATCAAAGCTGGGTGTGCATCTATGTGACCTGGAGGACATGGTATCTTATTTTATAATGAAAATATGGCAGCAGTACTGAATTCCCTCTTTGTAGGTAAACTGTGGCCACTGGGGGCTAAGTGTCTCCCCATGTGGACTGTGAAGCCATTTGTTCATTCTCCATTTTCGTGGTGTTTCTTGCTGCTGCACTGGGAGTTTGGTATTTGCTTAACGAAATACAAGGAGTTCAACGGGGACAAGTGCTGGTGGCTACCCCTAGTTCATGTGACACTTTCACAAGTTAGAATGGTATATCAACCATAGGCACCCGGGAACAGCTCTCCACACAGGCCTTGTTTGGTCCTTCATATCTGCCTACATTTTCTCCAGGGGTCATATCTGCATGGACCTTTGAGGTTCTCAGCAGGTGGAAGATCCCCTATATTCCTGTATTGTAAGACCAACTCGGTCCCGCTCTTCTGTAAAGTTAGATTGAGGGAACAGTGTATGGTTAACATTAATAACTTGTTCAATTTGGGTTAGGAATTATTCTGAGGAATGAATAATGATATTGGGAATCTGCTATATTTATAAGAACATAGAGGTTAAATATATGTATGAAAACAGAAATCTAGGTAAGATTTGAAGCCCAGAAGGGAATTGGGCCCTTGATTGGGATACTTAGCATTGAATTACCTTCAGCAGAGATTTCTTGGATAAATCAATATACAATGGCATAAGACTTTGTACCTTGGATGATTGAATTTAGAAGGGAACATCAACTCCAAAAGGGATAGTCGGTAAGATTAGAAAGATAGTCGGTAGTTTTCGGAAGAAGTGTGAGTATAGAATTTGGAAAAAAAAAATTCTTTAGCAACAGGGTTTCGATTAGAGAGTGAATGCCAATGTCAGCACATGTGAAGAGTCATTCACAATGAAGAACTAGGGAAAAAATGTAGGAAAGCAAATATCAAGGAAGACAATAGGAAATTAGGCAAAGTACAAAGTGATTGTTAGGATTAGACATTTTCAACAGGATTGAGTTTGAATATATAATCTTAGGAAGAAAAAAATATGTAGTCACCAAAGAATGACATTTGAGAGCATTAGGCAACCTGGACATGGATGTTTTTAGTAATCCATGTTCACTTTCCATTTAGGCTTTGAAAAATCATAAGTGTGACCTTTGCAGTTTTGTCAAGAATATTACTGTGATAAAATGTATATGTAGATCAGGTGACATGAGTATTTCTTCCACCATTTCCGGGAGCAATATTGAGAAGACGTATAAATTAGTATTGGGGGTACAAAGAGGTGTACGCTGTGTCTGTGAATATAGAGATAATGCACGAATAGACCATACTGTGAATAAATAATATAACTGGTTCCACTTTGAATAATTCATTTAATTGATATCTGAAAATATACAGGAAATCTAATATTGATATACAATCATTCATTCCAACCAGTTATACATCTAATGGTAATATTAGGTTATGGTTTATCATGAAGGGTGTGTGAGATTTTCTTCAAAAGGATTATGGAAATCGAAAATAATGTGTTTGGAAAGAAGTCTCAAAAAATTCCAGTCAAGAAACCTGGAGGAATACATGTGTTCTAAAGCAGGAAGGGATTTCAAGTGAACCAAATGCCTCTAAATATGTGAACTTGTGGATGAAATATATATGCTATGATGGGCTAAACGTGAAGAAATAGTAATGTAGCAGTGTTGAATAGAAATGAAGTTCAAAATAGACATCATGTCCCATAGGAATCTACTTGCATTGATGTTAAACTGGGTCAGTTAATGTAGAAATGTTAGGATTTGTATGAACCATTAACTGAAGTCAGATTTCAGTAATGGGAAACAAATATGTATTCAAGGTGGATGAATATTTCTGAGAATAATCTTCTGAAAAGTTGATTATAAATCCACATATATGAACATGAATGAATTTAGGGAGTGTATATAATACACATATATTTCATATTTTAAAAAACTTGGAGAGTCTCACACACACACACAGACACACACAGACACACGCACAGACATTAAAAGTAGCAATATATATGCCAATCGCATTTCATCATGAAATATATATAATCCACATATCGAAAAATATTCATTTTGCTTAACATGGATTCATGTATAATGTTGTTCTACTAAGAAGCTGACATAGGTTGAATTTTCAGTTCCAACAGCGTTTAGGAGGAATGATCTCTACTCACAATTTTTATCTTCCAAGTCAGTAGCCTCAAAAGAAATTATGTGTGATACCAGGTAGGATTCTATATGTGCGTATAAAAACACATGTGCTGAATAGGCTACAGAGAAAAGGAGACAGGAAGTCACATATTTGTTACCTTTAAAAACACATGTAGAACTATTTCAATTAAAAATTGACAATTTTTATAATACCTACCCTTTATCATGCAAAAGGCAAGACCTAGTATACACCATGCCTCCTCTGAACTGCTTGTATTTCTATTCTCTTTGGGTTATTTTTCTTCACCATATTAGGATTAATCGTCAAAGTCTAGTAGGGTATGGAATAGTGTCAGAGATTCAGTATTTTGGATGGAAAATAGGAAAATGAATCCAATGTGTACGCAAACATATGCTACACAAAAATCTTCCAACTCTCATCAAGAACAATGCCTTGTCATTACCTTCGACCCTAGTAAAACACAATTAGAGGAGAAGAGTTAGAAATTCTGTGAATTCATATGTGGAATAAAATATACTCAGTAGTTCAAAAAATTGGAGGTGGTAAAGGAGTTTCCAAAAGTAAGGGAAAGGTTAAACAGTCCACACACATGGAGCTCTGCTGGCCTAAAGACTTCTTGAGAAAGTCCCTCTGAGGTTGGGCACTTGAAATATATTTTGTTGTAAGGAGCTTTAGCTTCCTTTGTAGTGAGACCATCAAAGATGGGTCTGCATCTATGTGACCTGGAGGACATGGTTTCTTATTTTCCAATGAACATGAGACCATAGTGCTGAATTCTCTCTTCCTAAGTAAACTGTGGACACTGGAACCTAAGTGTCTCCCCGTGTGAACTGTGAAGCCATTTGGTCATCCTCCACTTTTCGTGGTGTTTCTTGCTGCTGCACTGGGAGTTTGGTATTTGCATCACGAAATACAAGGAGTTCAACTGGGACACAGTGCTGGAGGGAGTTCTGTCACGTGTGTATGGTCAGGGTCTGCAGGAGAATGCACCATCCAATATTCTATCTCTCATAGTTTGCCCCCGTGTCCATAGCAACCTGATTCTGAACATTTACCTGAAACCAAACCATATAACAATTTGCCTTTACATATAAGGGTCTGCTGGCTGCACCTTGTGAGTCACAAGCCATTCTATATAAATGCCACATTTTTAATCCATTCATCTATTGAAGGGAATCTAGGTTGGTTCCACAGTCTTGCAATTGTGAATTGTGCTGCTATGAACATCGATTTATCAGTATCTCTGTAGCATGCTCTTTTTAGGTCTTTAGGGAATAGACCTAGAAGGGGAATAGGTCAAATGGTGGTTCCATTCCCAGCTTTCCAAGAAATCTCCATACTGCTTTCCAAATTGGCTGCACCAATTTGCAGTCCCACCAGCAATGTACAGGTGTGCCCTTTTCCCCACATCCTCGACAGCACATGCTGGCGTTTGACTTCATAATGGCTGCCGATCTTACTGCAGTGAGATGGTATCTTAGGGTGGGTTTGTTTTGCTTTTCTCTGACTGCTAGAGATGGTGAGCATTTTTTCATGTACTTATTGATTGATTGTATGTCCTCCTCTGAGAAGTGTCTGTTCAGGTCATTGGCCCATTTGTTGATTGGGTTATTCGTTTTCTTATTGTTTAATTTTTTTGAGTTCTTTGTATACTCTGGATATTAGGGCTCTATCTGAAGTGTGAGGAGTAAAGATTTGTTCCAAGGATGTAGGCTCCCTATTTACCTCTCTTATTGTTTCTTTTGCTGAGAAAAATGTATTTAGTTTGAGTAAGTCCCATTTGTTGATTCTAGGGATTAACTCTCGTGCTATGGGTGTCCTATTGAGAAACTTGGAGCCCGGCCCCACAGTATGTAGATCGTGGCAAAAGTTTTCTTCTACCAGATGCAGTGTCTCTGATTTGATATCAACCTCCTAGATCTATTTTGAGTTAACTCTTGTGCATGGCAAGAGGAGGGGATTCAGTTTCATTTTGTTACATATGGAATTCCAGTTTTCCCAGCACCATTTGTTGAAGATGCTATCCTTCCTCCATTGCATGCTTTTAGTCCCTTTATCAAATATAAGATAGCTGTAGTTTTGTGCATTGGTTTCTGTGTCCTCTATTCTGTACCACTGGTCCACCCGCCTGTTTTGGCACCAGTACTACCATGCTATTTTTGTTACTATTGATCTGTAGTATAGTTTGAGGTCTGGTATTGGTATACTGCCTGATTCACACTTCCTGCTTAGAGCTGTTTTTCTTTTCTGGGTCTTTTATTTTTCCATATGAATTTCATAATTGTTTTATGTATTTCTACAAGAAATGACCTTGGGATTTTGATTGGCATTTCATTAAACCTATAGAGAACTTTTGGTAATATCATCATTTTGATGATGTTAGTTATGCTTATCCATGAACAGGGTATATTTTTCCATCTTCTAAGATTTTCTTCTATTTCTCTCTTTAGGGTTCTGTAGTTTTCATTGTATAAGTCTTTCACCTCTTTTGTTAGGTTGATTCCCAAGTATTTTATTTATTTTTTTGAGGATATTGTGAATGGAGTGATTGTCCTCATTTCCATTTCAGAGGATTTGTCGCTGATATACAAAAATGCCTTTGATTTATGCGTGGTGATTTAATATCCTGCCACTTTGCTGAATTCATTTATTACCTCTAATAGTTTCTTTGTAGACCCTTTTGGGTCTGCTAGGTATAGAATCATGTCTTTTTCAAATAGCGATAATTGGAGTTCTTCTTTTCCTATTTTTATGCCTTTAATTTCTTTAGTCTTTCTAATTGCTCTGGCCAGTGTTTTTATAACTATGTTGAACAGAAGGGGTGAGAGAGGGCATCATTGTCTTGCTCCAGATTTTAGGGGGAATGCCTTCAATTGTTCTCCATTCAGAATGATGCTAGCCTGAGGCTTAGCATAGATTGCTTTTACAATATTGAGGTATGATCCTGTTATTCCTAGTTTTTCTAGAGTTTTGAACGTAAAGTGATGCTGTACCTTGTCGAATGCTTTTTCCACATCTCTCGAGATGATCATATGGTTCTTATTTTTAAGTCTATTGATGTGATGAATAACATTTATTGATTTCCGTATATTGTACCAGCCTTGCATCCCAGGAATGAATCCTACTTGATCATGGTGCACATTTTTTTTTTTTATATATGTTTTTGTGTCTGATTCGCCAGAATTTTTTTTAGGATTTTTGCATTTTTCCTGAAATACCTTGAAAAGTATTGGTTTTTGTTCTTCTTTAAAGGTTTTGTATAATTCTGCTCTACACCCATCCGGTCCTGGACTTTTCTTAGTTGGTAGTATTTTGATGGTTTCTTCTATTTCCTCAATTGATATTGGACTGTTTAGGTTGTCTATATCCTCCTGACTCAATCTGGGCACATCATGTGACTTAAGAAATTTATCAATGCCTTCACTATATTCTATTTTATTGGAGTATATTAATTCAAAATAATTTCTGATTTTCTTCTGTATTTCTGAAGTGTCTCTTGTTATATTTCCTTTTTCATTTCATATGCTAGTAATTTGAGTTCTCTCTCTTCTTCTCTTTGTTAGCATGGCTAAGGGTCTGTCGATTTTATTTATTTTTTCAAAAAACCAATGTATTGTTTTGTCAATTTTTTCAATTGTTTCTTTTGTTTTGATTTCATTAATTTCTTCTCTGATTTTAATTATTTCTTGCCTTCTACTTCTTTTGCCGTTGTTTGCTCTTGTTTTTCTAAGATTTTGAGATGAAGTATGAGATCATTTATTTGTTGGTTTTTTCTTTTTCTAAGGAATGAACTCCAAGCAATGAATTTTCCTCTTGGAACTGCTTTCAATGTGTCCCATAGATTCCGATATATTGTGTCTGTGTTTTCATTTATCTCTAAGAATTTTTTAATTTCCTCCTTGATGTCTTAAATAACCCATTGATCATTCAGAAACCTATTGTTCATTCTCCAAGTGATGAATGATTTTTCCTTCCTTCTTTTATCGTTGATTTTTAGTTTCATTCCATTATGATCAGATAAAATGCATGGTATTATCTCTACTCCTTTTTATTGTCTAAGAATTGCCCTGTGACATAATATATGATGTATTTTTGAGAAGGATCAATGTTCTGCTGAGAAAAAAGTGTAACTTCTTGATGATGGGTTGTATATTGTATATATGTCAATTAAGTCTAGGTTATTAACTGTGTTATTGAGTTCTATAGTTTCCTTATTCAACTTTTGTTTGGAAGGTCTGTCCAGTGGTGAGAGAGGTGTGTTCGTGTCTCCCATGATTACTGTATTGTGGTCTATTAGACTCTTGGAATTGAGAAGAGTTTGTTTGATGAACAAAGCTGCACCATTGTTTGGGGCATATATATTTATGATTGTTATGTCTTGTTGACGTATGGTTCCCTTGAGTAGTATGTAGTGTCCTTCTTTATCCCTTTTGATTAACTTTGGCTTGAAATCAATTTTATTTGATATGAGTATGGACACTCCTGCTTGTTTCCGAAGTTCATAAGAGTGATATGATTTTTCCAAGTATCACCCTCAGTCTATGTATGTCTTTTCCTATAAAATGCATCTCCTGTAGGCAGCATTTTGTTGGTTCTTGTTTTGTGATCCATTCTACTAGCCTGTGTCTCTTAATTGGTGAGTTTAAGCCATTAAGATTTTTGGTTATTATTGAGATATGGGTTGTTCTTCCAGCCATATTTGTTTATTTATGTTACTAAACATAGTTTGTTTTCCTCTTTGATTATTTTCCCCCCTTTAATGTCCTACCTCCCACTGTTGGTTTTCATTGGTATTTTCCATTTCCACTTCCTGTAATGTTTTGCCAAGGATGTTTTGAAGAGATGGTTTTCTAGCTGCAAATTCTTTTCACTTTTGTTTATCGTGGAAGGTTTTAATTTCATCTTCCATCTGAAGCTTAATTTCACTGGATACATGATTATTGGTTGGAACCCATTTTCTTTCAGTATTTGAAATATTTTATTAAAGGATCTTCTAGCTTTCAGAGTCTGTGTTGAAAGATCAGCTGTTATCCTGGGTGGTTTACCACTAACTATAATCTGCTTCCTTTCTCTTGTAGCTTTTAAAATTCTCTCCTTATTCTGTATGTTGGGTATCTTCATTACAATGTGTCTAGGTGTGGATCTCTTATGATTTTGTACATTCGGCGTCCTGTAGACTTTTAGGATTTGGGATTTTGTCTCATTCTTCAAGTCTAGGAATTTTTCTCCTATTATTTCATTGAATAGATTGCTCATTCCTTTGGTTTGGACCTCTATACTTTCCTGTATCCCAATGATTCTTATGTTTAGTCTCCTTATGTTATCCCATATTTCTTGCAGTTTTGCTCATGGTTTCTTAACAGTCTTGCTGAGCTATGTATGTTCTTTTTGAGTTGAAATACTTTGTCTTCATTGTCTGATGTTCTATCTTCTAAGTATTCTGCTCTGATGGTAGTATTCTCAATTGAGTTTTTAAGATGGTTCATTACTTCCTGCATTTCTAAGATTTCAGTTTGTTTGTTTGTTATAACCTCTATCTCCCTGTATAGTTGATCTTTGCTAGTTGGATTTTTTTATGTAATTCATTGTCGAAGTGATCTTTCATTGTCTGATTTTTGCTGTCTAATGTCTTCCTTGAGATTCCAGATCACATGAAGCATGTATATCCTGAATTCTTTATCTGACATTCCATATGCTGCATCTATTACCTCTTCTAAAGTTGAGTTGACCTGCATTGCTTGTGGTCCTTTCTTTCCTTGTCTTTTCATACAGCTTGCGTTTCTTTCTGCTTGGTGAAACTGTTGTGTTTTTGAAATTTTCCCCCTATATATTTATATTGCTCTTGTATAGTGGAAAAGTCTCCATTGCAGGTGCGGTTGGCGGCTGTGCTGCTCCTCCAATTGGGGTGATCTCTCTACCATGCTGACAGGCCACTGGGCCTGTTCTGCCGGTCGGTCGTACGTCTGCCTACCTTACAGGCATGGGTGTCAGCTCTGCTCTGCCCCTATTCCAATTGTGGTGACGTGACTACCACGCCGGTGGGTCGCTGGGCCTGTTCCAGGCACAGGCGGCATCTCTGCTCTGCACCTCTGGCTTGATGACTAAGTGAGAGAGACTCAGATGTTTGTGACTCACTTTCTTTACCAGGAGACCAACTATTTCTCTCGCCGCTGGTATCGATGAAGTTATCTCCTCCACCGCTTTGTGATCACATCAGATCTCTGCCATGTTGGTATCCCATGTAAATGGCAGCATTTCATTCCCTTTGCCGGGTGACCAAAGCAACGGGTGAGTCCTGACCGGCCCTCACAAGCCCCGTCTCAATCCTGTTGCTACTGTCTATGAAGGCTCAGTTGGCATTTACCTCTACAGTATTCAGCAGGACCCAGACCAAGAAACAATTTCCACAGGTTCTTTAGCCCTGGGCCAGAGCAGTTCCGGGACCCGGAATTCAGCCACTCCGGGCTCGGTGTATGTTCTGATAGGAGCAGGATCCAAGAAGCAATTTTCGTGGGTTCTTTAGCACTGACCCTGAGTAATTTGTCTGGAAGATGAAGGCAAATGGCAGCCTGAAATTACCTATTCTGTATCTGAATGAGCTGTGATCAGTCGAAAACAGGGATGGTGACGTCAGCTCTCCAAGATGGTGACCGCTATCTTCCTCTGTGGTCTTACCGGTGTGGAAAACAGAATTGAACCGCTTCCTTTCCCCATTTCAAACCCAGAATTCAGCACTGAGCACAGTGATTGCACAGATGGCAGGAGCCCGCATAATCCATAGACTGTATCTTTGCGTTGCTCTCTCGTCGTTTCCCAGCGCGCATTGCAGACACTAGCCGTGGGGCGATTATCTAAATAAGGAGCGTGACCCTCCGTGAGGACAAATTGCTGGTGTTTGAGTCCCCGTAGCTGGACCTTGTGCAATGGAAATCCTTCCTGTAGGTTTTGGAGCACACCAATTTTCCTGGAAATTTCTAATAAGATAGATTTTAGCCGTTCTAACTCGTCCTTCTCCTGCAAAGTGACGCGGTAAAGGGGGGTAATGAACTCCCATCGCTGCCATAATATGATCCCCTGAAGTTAGTTTTCAGTACTAAAAAACAAACATATATTTCAGGTGGAAAAATATTTCTGAGAATAATCTTCTCAAACGTTGATTATAAATCCAAATACATGAATATGAATGAATTTAGTTAGTGTATAATAAGACACATATATTTTATATTTTGAATAATCAGCAGAGTGAATATATATATATACACACACACACACACACACACACACACACACACACACACACACCTAAATACAGACATTACAAAGTAGCATTATGTATGGCAATCGAAATTCACCATGAAATATATATCATCCACAGATCCAAAAATATTGATTTTACTAAATATGGATCTATGTTGTTCAACTAGGAAGCTCAACCATAGGTTGAATTTTCAGTTCCAACAGCATTTAGAAGAAGTGTTTTCTTCTAACAATTTGTATTTGCAAAGTCAGTTACCTCACAAATATGTACGTGTGATACCATGTAGTATTCTATATGTGCATATAAAAATGCATGTGCTGAATAGGCTACAGAGAAAGGGAGACAGGAATTCACATATTTGTTAACTTTAAAAACACATAGAGAACTATTTTAACTACAAATTGACAAGATTTATAACACCAACCCTTTATCATGCAAAAGGAAAGTACAACTATACACCATGCCTCCTCTGAACTGGTTGTATTTCTATTCTGTGTGGGTTATTTTACTCCATCATATAAGGATTAGTAGTCAGAGTCTAGTAGGTTATGGGTTAGTGTCAGGGATTCAGTATTTCGAATTGAAAATAGGAAAATAAATTCAATATTTATGCAAATATGTGATACAAAAAAATGTTCCCACTGTAATCCAGAACAATGCCTTGACATAATCTTCGCTTAAAGTAAGACACAATTAGAGGACATGATTTACAAAAATCTGTGAATACATATCTGGAATGGAATATGCTCAGGAGTTCATATACTTGGAGGTGGTATAGGAGTTTCCAAAAGTAAGGGACAGGGTAAACACTCCACAAACATGGAGCTCTGCTGGCCTAAAGACTTTTGAGAAACTGCCTCTGAGTTTGGGCACTTGAAATATATGTTGCTGTCAGGAGATTTAGCTTCCGTTCTAGTTAGACCATCATAACTGGGTCTGCATCTATGTGACCTGGAGGACATTGTTTCTTATTTCCCAATGAACATGAGGCAGCAGTGCTGAATTTTCTCTTTGTAGGTTAACTGCAGCCACTGCACGCTAAGTGTCTCCTCGTGTTTACTGTAAAGCCATTTTTTTCATCCTCCAATTTTTGTGGTGATTCTTGCTGCTGCACTGAGAGTTTGGTATTTGTTTCTTGAAATACAAGGAGTTCCACTGGGACAAAGTGCTGGAGGGAATTCTGTCACATGTGGTGGGTCAGGGTCTGCAGGAGAATGCACCAAGCAAGCTTCTTTCCCACAGAGCTTGCCCCATTGACCATAGCAACCTGATTCTGCACATTGCCCTGAAACCTCTCCATATAACAAGATGCTTTTACATACAAGGGACTGCTGGATGCAAAATGTCAGTCACAAGCCATTTGGAAGCCAATGGCAGATAAACATGGCCTCACCACAGATGTTATTTCAGACACCTCCCCACCACTGCTCTAGGCCAACTACTCAGCAGGCTCCAACTTTCTGGCATCTCTGTTCTACACCATTTTTGTGAAACCAAGTCCATCACGGCACTGTCTGGTATACTCATGATCAGCAACAGGAATCCAAAGGTTCTCCAGTGCCACTTGGTCAAGGCAATTTCCAAAATTTGGTGGTATTTATCTAGATATTTTTTAAGGATGAAGTTGGAGGCACTGTGGGTTTCCAATCATTCAGGAACCATTAAATGGTGAGGAAACTCATTTGAACGAAAGAAATGGAGAACTATCACAGGCAAAGCTTCCCAAAGTATGGCCAAAAGGTCACATGAAGCCAGGCTCATTGAGGTCTACAATGTGAGCTCCATGTGTGTTTTGACTCTCAACTATGGCTGCCAAGTCTTTAACAATAAAATCGTGTGATATCCTGGCTGAGATTACTTATGCTCTGTGGAAAGCCACCCTGGGCCTAGATCTCAGTTTCCAAGGGCGAATCTCATGTGTGGCATCCTAAAATCCCAACACAATTCATGGCAATACTTCTCTGAGGACAGCTCCACAACTCAGTCTCTAAGGGGAATCACACCAGAGTTCAAGCCCAGGTGGAACCAGAAATCTCTTCCAACCGCCACACAAATGACCACAATTAAAAACAAAAGACTCCCACATGGCACTCATCTTCTTCCATATAGACACTAATAATAACCTCTGGCTGGAGGTTTTCATGAGGGGCACAGACCAACACAGTGTTCAAAATAAGCACCCTCGCACGTCATTTGTCACAAGTCAGGGTTGCCTGGACACCCTTCCTTTGAACACGGAATGATCATAGAGCCCTGCCTTTAATACTGCTCCACAATTCCAATTTGAGGCTTACTGACTGTGGGATTTAGATTCTTTATGTGAACTGGAGTCATGAGTAATCACAAGCACCAATGGGCTAGACTCTGCAAGGCTTTGAAGTACTCATTTGATGCAAAAAATCCCTATTCTCACTTGATGGAGATCAGGAACCTTACAGAGGAAGGAGAGAGACGTCATCCACAATGAATGCTTTTTGGACATTTTGGATTTGGGTGCACACATGGGATCTTTCTTTAGGTCCATTAGGTGCTGAGTATCTAAGCCACAGCCTCACACAGGGCCAAGGGGCCAATTCAGACACATCCCTTTCCAAACAATTAAGCAAAGAGCCCCAGGTGATGCCCATTCATTTCCATTTGAAAACTGTTTTCTTCAGGCTTCACAACGACGTGGCATAATCAAAGACCTTCCTGTTATTCAGTGCAACAGAAGAATAGGTATGCAAAAGGCCCAAAGCAGGGTTTCTCCACAGAGACTTTACTGGTCACATTGATATCTGAGTTTTCTGAGATGCTCCAATTCCCTTCAGCTATCCTGTACATGGCCATGTCCCAGAGCTTGGAGGTGGTACTTATCTTGGACACATAACCATGAGCATATAATGGTTAGTGGCCAGAATTCAGGCAGAAAACAGGAACTTAGGAAGACAGTAGGCGTTGCCCATCCAGAAGGCAAGCCAAGTCCATCTATAAATTGGGAAGGATGAATGCTGGGAAGCTTTCTACTAGACAGAACACATCCATTGATGCATGCTCTTTCTAATGTCTTCATCCACGAACACAGTGGGATACCCAGACATAGAAACACACTCCTTGTCAAAAGACTTTCTAGAAACCATCCACTCCAAAATGAACATACTGCCTTTCCTACCTATTCTCAGAAAATGAGACAAGACCACAAACTCACACCCAACCCACAAAGGCACCTCCTTCCCCCAAGTAGGTCTGTGACTATCCGGAGTGTCCTCTTACTGGTGGGCCATACTATGTTCCCAGAAATGGCCTGTCCTGTCTCAGATCTGGTCTCCTTGGCCAACTCTGTGAGGTTATTAGGAGCCAGCGGTGAGCCATTACATGGAGCTGACTTTTTCTCTCTCAGGTCCTTCATAGCTGCATACATCTTCTCCAGGGATCATTTCTGTATGGACCTTTGAGGATCTTAGCATGTGGAAGATCTGCTACATTCCTATATTGAAAGACCAACTCTGTCTCTAATCTTCTGTAAAGTTAGATTGAGGGAACAGTGTATGGTAAGGATTAATAACATGTTCGATATGAGTTAGGAATCATTCTGCAGGAATGATTGGGAAACTGCAATATTTACAAGAAAATATAGGTGAAATATTAGTATGAAAACAGAAATGTAGGTAAGATTTGAAGCCCAGAAGGGCATTGGGCCCTTGATTGGGATACTTAGATTTGAATATTTTCTGCAGAGATGTCTCAGACAAATCGATGTACAATGGCATAGGACCTTGTACGTTGGATGATGGAATGTTGAAGATAACTTCTAGTCAAAAAGGGATAGTTGGAATTATTAGAAAGATATTCAGTTTCAGAAAGAAGAGTGAGTATAGGTTTTGGACAAAAAGTTCTCTAGCAACAGGGTTTCGGATAGAGAGTGAATTTAAATGTGATCACATGTGAAGAGTCAGTCACAATGATGAACTGGGGAAAATATGTCGGTAAGCAGATATCAATAGAGACATTAAGAAATCAGGAAAAGTATAAAGTGAGTGATAGGATTAGATATTTTCAACAGGGTTGAGTTTGAATATATAATCTTAGGAAGAAAAAAATATGTTGTCACAAATAGGATTGACATTTGAGAACATTAGGCAACATGGACATGGATGTTTTTAGTAATCCATGCTCACTTTCAATTTAGGCTTTGGTACAATCATAAGTTTGACCTTTGCATTTTGGGTCCCGAATATTACTATGATAAAATGTATATGTAGATTGGGTGACATAAGTATTTCTTATACCATTTCTGGGAGCAATATTTTGAAGATGTATAAATTATTATTGGCGGTACAAAGATTTGTACTCTGTGTCTATGAATATAGAATTAATGCATGAATTGACAATACTGTGAATAAATAATATAACTGTTTCCACTTTAAATAATCGATTGAATTGATATGTGAAAATATACACAAAAACTTATATTGATATACAATCATTCATTCCAACCAGTTACACATCTAATTGTATAATTGTGTGATGTTTTATTATAAAGATTGTGTGAGATTTGCTTCAAAAGTGATTATGGAAATAGAAAATAATGTGTTTGGAAAGAAGTCTCATTAGAAGACCAGTCAAGAAACCTGGAGAAATACATGTGTTCTGAAGCAGTAAGTGATTGAAAGTGAAAGAAATGCCTATAAATTTGTGAATTTGTGGATAAAATATATATCCTATGATGTGCATAAACTGAAGAAATATTAACGAACCAATGTTGAATAAAAATGAACATCAAAATACACACCATGTCCCATAGGAATATAATTGCATTGATCTTAAACTGGGTCAATTACTGTAGAAATATTAGTATTTGTATGCACCATTCACTGAAGTTAGTTTTAAGTACTAGGAAACAAATATGTAGTTCAAGTGAATGAATATTTCTGAGAATAATCTTGTGAAATTTTTATTATAAATCCACATACATTAACATGAATGAATTTCGGTAGTGTATATAAGACACATATATTTCATATTTTGAAAAATCTTGAGAGTGTGTATATATATATATATATATATATATATATATATATATATATATATATATATATATATAAACACACACCCAAAACACACACAGAGATATTAAAAAGTACCAATATATAAGCCAATCAATATTCATCATGAAATATATAACATTCACAGATGCAAAATTTTTTATTGTACTGAGCATGGATTTATGTACATTGTTGTTCTCCTAGGAAGCTCACACATAGGTTGAATTTTTAGTTCCAACTACTTTTAGGAGGAGTGATCTTTTCTCACAATTTGTATCTCCAAGTCAGCCAAGTCACAAAAATGTACGTGTGATACCAGGTAGGATTCTATATGTGCATATAAAAATACATGTGCTGAATAGGCTACAGAGAAAGGGAGACAGGAATTCACGTATTTGTTAACTACAAAAACCCATGGTGAACTATTTTAATTAAAAATTGACTAGATTTATAACACCTACACTTTATCATGCAAAAGGCAAATCCAACTATACACCATGCCTCCTCTGAACTGTTTGTATTTCACTTCTGTTTGCATTATTTCTCTCCACCATATTAGGGTTAGTAGTCAGAGTCTAGTAGGGTATGAGTTAGTGTCAGGGATTCAGTATTTTGAATGTAAAATAGGAAAATGAATCAAATGTGTATGCAAATATGTGCTACACAAAATCTTCCTACTCTCATTCACAACAATACCTTGACACTATCTTTGCCCCATGTAAGACAAAATAAAAGAAGAAGATTTAGAAAATCTGTGAATACGTATCAGGAATGGAACATGGTTACGAGTTCACAATATTGGAGGTGGTAGAGGAGTTTCCAAAAGTAAGGGACAGGGTAAATACTGCACAAATATGGAGATCTGCCAGCCTAAAGACTTCTGGAGAACCTGCCTCTGAGGTTGGCCACTTGAAGTATAGGTTGTAGTCAGGACCTATGGCTTCCTTTCTAGTGAGACCACCAAAGCTGGGTCTCCATCTATGTGACCTGCAGAACATGGTTTCTTATTTTCCAAAGAACGTGAGGCAGCAAGGCTAAATTCTCTCTTTGTAAGTAAACTCTTGCCACTGAAGGCTAAGTGTGGCCCCGTGTGGACTGTGAAGCCATTTGGTCATCCTCCACTTTTCATGGTGTTCTTGCTGCTGCACTGGGAGTTTGGTATTGGCTTCAGGAAATACAAGGAATTCAACTGGGTCACAGTGCTGGAGGGAGATCTGTCACGTGTTGTGCGTCAGGGTCTGCAGCAGAATGCACCAACCAGGCTTCTATCCCACATAGCTTGCCCCCTTGACCATAGCAACCTGATTCTGAACATTGCCCTGAAACCTCTCCATTCAACGAGATGCCTTTACATACAAGTGTCTGCTGGCTGCACCATGTCAGTTACAAGCCTTTTGGCAGATCCACATGACCCCACCACAGAAGTTTTATCACAGACCTGCAAAACACTGCTCTAGGCCCACTACTCAGCAGACTTTAACTTATTTGCATCACTGTTCTACACCATTTTCATGAAACCCAGTCAATCAAGGCACTGTCTGGTACACTCATGATCAGCAACAGGAAATCCAAAGTGTATCCAGTGTCACCTGGTGATGGGAATTTCAAATTTTTATCATGTTTATCTAGCCATTTTTCAAGTATGAGGTTGGAGGCACTGTGGGATTTAATTCATTAACATTAAAAGGTGAGAAAGCCCATTTCAATGAAAGATCTGGAGAACTCTCACAGGCAAGACTTCCCAAAGAGTGGCCAAAAGATCAAATGAAGCCAGGCCCATTGAGGTCTATAATGTGAGGTCCATGTGTGTTTTTACTCTCAACTATGGCTGTCAAGTTTTTCAGAATTAAATCATGTGATATTCTGGCTCAGATTCCCAGTGCTCTGTGGGAAGCCCCCTGGGCCTAGATCTCAGTTTCCAAAGGCCACTACCATGCGTGGCCTCCAAAAATCCCAACACAATTCATGGCAATACATCTCTGCAGTCATTTCCAGAACTCAGTCTCTAAGAAGACTCACACCAGAGTTCAAGCCAAGGTGGACCCAGTCATCTCTTCCATCAGCCAAACAAATGACCACAATTAAAACCAAAACACTCCCACATGGCTCTCAACTACTTCCACATAGACACTCATCATAACCTCTGGCTGGAAGTTTCCATGAGGGGTGCAGCTGAAGACAGTATCCAAAATTTGCTCCCTACCCTCATTTGTCTAAAGTCAGGGTGGCTTGACAACCTATCTGTGAACAAGTAGTGATCAATTAGGCCTGCCATTAATACTGCTCTACTTCTCCAATTTGAGCCTTATGTCTGTGGGGTTTAGATTCTTTATGTGAATTGGAGTCATGAGAAAATCCAAGCACCTATGGGCTTGCCTCTGCAGGGCTTTGAAAAACTTTTTGAACAAAAGGATACCTATTCCTACTTGATGGAAGTCAGGAACCTTTCAGAGGAAGGCGAGAGACTTCATCCACAAGACTGCTCTTTTTCCATTTTGGTTTTGGATGCACACATGAGATCTTTCCTTAGATTCATCAGGTGGTGAGAATCTAAGTCACAGCCTCACACAGGGCCAAGAGGCTGATTCAGACACATCCCTTTCCACGGCAATTAAGCAAAGAGCCACAGGTGATGCTCATTATTTTCCATTAGAAAACTGTTTTCTTCAGGCTTCACAAAGGGGTGGACTGGGGCAAAGACCTTCCAGACATTCAGGGCAACAGAACAATAGGTAAACAAAAGGCCCAAATCAGTGTTTCTCCACTGACACTTTACTGGTTACACTGATATCTGAGTTTTCTGAGTTCCTCTCCATTCCCTTCAGCTATCCAGTAAAAGGTCATGTTATAGAGTTTGGAGGTGGTACATATCTTTTATACAAAACCATGAGCCTATTCTTGAGAGTGGCTAGAATTCAGGAAGAAAACAGGAACTTAGGAAGATAGCAGGTGTTGCCCATTCATAAGGAAAGCCATAGTCCATTCATAAATTTGACAGGATGAATGCTGAGAAGCTTTCTACTAGACAGAACAATTCCATTGATGCATTCTCTTTTCTAATGTCTATAACCACAGACACAGTGGAATACACAAACCCACAACCACACCCACAAAGGCAACTCTTTCCTCCAAGTTGGTCTGTGACTATCCAGAGTGTCCTCTGACTGGTGGGCCATACTATGTTCCCCAAAATTGCTTGTCTTGTCTCAAATCTGCTTTCCTTTGCTAACTCTGTGAAGTAGTCAGGAGTCAGCGGTGAGCCAATACCTGCTTTATCAGGAAAGAACCATCTTCAGAGGTTCCCTGGCATTTGGCCATCCTCACATCAGTAGGTAAGTGCCGCAGCCCGGCTGGCTGGGCAAAATAACCGGGGAGGTGACGAACAACTTGTGTAGACTGATGCAGCAGGAGTGGAAGCCGTTTATTGTTGAATAAGAGCGGTATTTATACATTTTACACAGTCTATCTAATTAGCATGAAATAGATACAGCAGTCAAACAATAAGAAACTGAATGAGGTAACTGCCTTGGCAACCACTTTGTCCTAACAGTTGCTTTCAAGGGTCCCATGAGATGGAGGCTGCCCCTACTTCCTGTGACACTTTCATATGTTAGAATGGTATATCAACCATACGCACCTGGGAAGAGCTTTCCACACAGGCCTGGTTTGGTCTACTCTACATTAAGAAGAGTGAGGCTGATTCAGACACATTCCTTCATCCTACCAGGTTCTTTGCCATGGAGATGTCTTTTGCTCTCTCAGGTCCTTCATAGCTGCCTACATCTTCTCCAGAGATCATTTCTGCATGTACCTTTGATGTTCTCAGCAGGTAGAAGATCCCATACATTCCTGTATTGTAAGACCAACACTGTCGCTGCTCTTCAGTAAAGTTAGATTGAGGGAACAGTGTATGAATAGTGTTATTAACATGTTCGATATGGGTTAGGAACCATTCTGCTGGATGAATAATGGTATTGGGAACCTGTGATATTTATAAGAATATAGAGGTGAAATATATGTACGAAAACAGAAATCTAAGTAAGATTTGAAGCCCAGAACTTCATTTGTCCCTTGATTGGGATACTTAGCGTTGAATTACATTCTGCACAAATGTATCAATTAAATCGATATACAATGGCATAGGACCTTTCACCTTGGATGATTGAATGTAGAAGAGAACATCCAGTCAAAAAGTGATAGTCGGTAGGATTAGGAAGATATTCGGTAGGTTTAGGAAGAAGAATGAGTGTAGGATTTGGAACAAAAGTTCTTTAGAAGTAGGGTATCGCTAAGAGAGTGAATGTAAATATCAGCACATGTGACGAGGAAGTCACAATGATTAACTGGGGAAAATATGTAGGAAAGCAGATATCAATAGAGACATTACAAAATCAGGCAAAGTATAAAGTGAGTGACAGGATTAGACATTTTTAACATGGTTGAGTTTGAATATATAATCTTTGGAAGAAACAAATATGTAGTCACCAATAGGATTTTCATTTGAGAGCATTAGGCAACCTGGACATGGATGTTTTTAGTAATCCATGTTCACTTTCCATTTAGGTTTTGTACAATCATAAGTGTGACCATTGCTTTTTGTGTCCAGAATATTACTGTGATAAAAATGTATATGTAGATCAGGTGACATGGGTATTTCTTCCACCTTTTCTGGGAGCTATATTTTGAGGACGTTTTAATTAGTATTGGGGGTACAAAGAGGTGTACCTGTGTCTATGAATATAGAGATAATTCGTGAATAGACTGTACTGTGAATAAATAATATAACTGGTTCCACTTTAAATAATGGATTGAATTGATGTCTGAAACTAAGTAAGAAATCTTATATTGATATGCAACCATTCATTCCAACCAGTTATACATCTAATGGTAATATTAGTGTTATGGTTTATTGTGACGGGTTTGTGTGTTTTGCTTCAAATGTGATAACGGAAATCGAAAATAATGTGTTTGGAAAGAAGTCTCATGAAAAGAGCAGTTATGAAACATGGAGGAATACATGTGTTCTCAAGCAGGAAGTGATTGAAAGTGAAACAAATGCCTATAAATTTGCGAAATTTTGATGAAACATATATGCTATGATGTGCATAAACTGAAGAAATAGTAATGTACAAGTGTTGAATAATAATGAACGTCAAAATGCACATCATGTCTCATAGGAGTCTACTTGCATTGATGTTCAACTGGGTCAGTTACTGTAGAAATATTAGGATTTGGGGGGGAATTAATAATACAATTTATTTTAGCACTAGCATGCCACAGAATGTAGAGGAAAGATCAATGGATTTTTAGTTATAGCATAATAATCTAACATTTAGTGACTATTTTGGATAGTCTAGAAATTACATAAGGCTATGTAACATAATTTTTTTTTATTTAACATTCATCAAAGCTTGGAATTTTCGTAATATTTCTTCTTTTTTCTTTTTTTTATTTTTTCAGTTGTTGCTTGACCTTTATTTTGTTTATTTGTATTTGGTGCTGAGAATAGAACCATGTGCCTCACACATGCTAGAAAAGCATGTTACCTCTGAGCCACAAACCCAGCCCCTCCACTTCTATCTTAACATCATACACTCATGTCCCTCTTCTTTACTCACTTTCTTCCTCATTTTTCCCCTTCTCTCCCTTCCTTTTTGGTTTCCCCTCCATATCTATTTTTCTCTCATGTCATTACAAACAGTAGGATGCTATGAAATTTAAATTTAAGACTGTTTTTTATAGTCATTCTTTTTCTTGAGAAAATTTAAAAATTATAATCACCTGATAGATATATTACAATACATTTATTATACATATGTATCTATATTCATGCATATGCATTACATATATTATATATATACATATATATTTAAAAGTACTTTGATTTTCCTGTTAGAAATAATATAGACCAAGTCTTTCTTAATTCTCAATTCTTCCATAATTAACATCTTACAGTGAAAATCAAATAAACATATTTAAGTAAACAGGTATCATTCTTATTTATCAACACTGATAATTTAAGGTTTTATATCACATTAAGCTGTAATGTGGCATATTAACTCTTATGAATTAGAGAAATTTTATTTGAACAACATATTATTTAAGGACCATATGCACTGACATTTTAAATGGCTTTCTTGTGATTTCAATTTCTATCAATTGTGTATTAATTGCCAAATACTTATTTTAGTACTTTTCATGTTCATAATTGATATAAAGTCAATTGTTTAATTCTTCCTGTAAGTAGTTACTTATTACAGTAGGGACATTATTAATAATACTACATCTTTATAAGAAAAATGGTACAAATTTATTTTCATGCAAAATTAAGAATAATTGCATGCTCTAGATGTTTGATTGTTGATACATATAATAAAGAGCTTTTGATGAGTCTCTTCCCCAGTAAAACATAAAATGCAAAGATATAGTTAGGTTTGTATGTCCAAATAAAGATAAGAAAAAATACACATTATCAACTAGAAACTATTAAATAAAAGATGAAAAGAACAATCCAACACATTGTACGAACTTGTCAGATGAGGTAGTATTCTGGAAGAATAGCCTAAGACTAGACCTTGTCCATGACAAAATATTCATGAAAAAAATGAAATATGAAAAGTGTAGAAAATGCTATGAATTTTTCATGAAGTTAGGAGAATTATCCTTTAATCTCAATTTATGTGCATTTTCTGGTAAAATAAATTTGTGATATTTACAACTTCACAAAACAAATTTTCTGCATAGCAAAATGAATACATCTGAACCCATTTTTAGCTGATTTCTTCCCACTAAATTTTAAACCTTTATTTATTTATTTATTTATTTTTATTGGTTGTTCAAAACATTACAAACTCAAGATATATCATCTTTCATACATTTGACTCAATTGGGTTATGAACTCCCATTTTTTCCCCAAATACGAATTGTAGAATCACATCGGTTACACATTCACATTTTTACATAATGGCATATTAGTGACTGTTGTATTCTGCTACATTTCATATTCCCTACTATCTACCCTCTCCTCCCCTCCCATCTTCCCTCTCTACCTCATCTGCTATTGTTCAATTCTCTCCATTGTTTCCCCCTCACTTCCCCTCACAACATCTTATATGCAATTTTGTGTAACATTGAGGGTTTCCTACAATTTTCATAAGCTTTCCCTTCTCTCTCCCTTTCTCTCCCCCCATTCGTCTTTGTTTAATGTTAATCTTTTCCTCATGCTCTTCCTCTCTGTTCTGTTCTTATTTGCTCTCTTTATATCAGAGAAGACATTTGGCATTTGTCTTTTAAGGATTGGTTAGCTTCGCTTAGCATAATATGCTCTAATGCCATCCATTTCCCTGCAAATTCTATGATTTTTGTCATTTTTTGTGCTGTGTAATACTCCATTGTTTATTGATGCCACATTTTATTTATCCATTAATCTATTGAAGGGCATCTAAGTTGGTTCCACAGTCTAGCTATTGTGAATTGTGCTGCTATGATCATTGATGTGGCAGTATCCCTATTGTACGCTCTTTTAAGATCCTCAGGGAACAGTCCAAGAAGGGTGATAGCTGGGTCAAATGGTGGATCCATTTCCAGCTTTTCCAGGAATATCCATACTTCTTTCAAAATTGGCCTCACCAATTTTCAGTCCCACCAGCAGTGTACAAGTGTATCCTTTTCCCCACATCCTCGCCAACACTTATTGTTGTTTGACTTCATAATGGCTGCTGATCTTACTGGAGTCAGATGGTATCTTAGGGTGGTTTTGATTTGCATTTCTCAGACTGCTAGAGATGGTGAGCATTTTTTCATGTACTTGTTGATTGATTGTATGTCCTCCTCTGTGAAGTGTCTGTTTAGGTCCTTGGCCCATTTGTTGATTGGGTTATTTGTTATCTTATTGTTTAATATTTTCAGTTCTTTGTATATTCTGGATATTAGGGCTCTATCTGAAGTGTGAGGGGTAAAAATTTGTTCCCAGGATGTAGGCTCTCTATTTACCTCTCTTATTGTTTCTCTTCTTGAGAAAAAACTTTTTAGTTTAAGTAAGTCCCATTTGTTTATTCTTGTTATTAACTCTTGGGCTATTGATGTCTTATTAAAGAATTTGGAGCCCGACACAACAGTATATAGATCGTAGCCAACTTTTTCTTCTATGAGACACAGTGTCTCTGATTTGATATCTAGCTTCTTGATCTATTTTGAGTTAACTTTTGTGCATGGTGATAGAACGGGATTCAGTTTCATTTTGTTGCACATGGATTTCTAATTTTCCCTGCACCATTTGTTGAAGATGCTATCCTTCATCCATTGCATGTTTATAGCAACTTTATCAAATATAAGAAAGTTGTAATTTTGTGGATTGGTTTCTCTGTCCTCTATTCTATACCATTGGTCCACCTGCCTGTTTTGGTACCAGTACCACACTGTTTTTGTTATTCTTGCTTTGTAGTAAAGTTTGAACTCTGGTATCACTATACCTCCCGATTCACACTTCCTGCTTAGAATTTCTTTTGCTATTCTGTGTCTTTTGTTTTTCCATATGAATTTCATGATTGCTTTATCATTTCTACAAGAAATGCCGTTGGGATTTTGATTGGCATTGCTTTAAACCTGTAGAGAACTTTGGGTAATTTCGCCATTTTGATGAATTTAGTTCTGCCTATCCATGAACAGGGTACATTTTTCCATCTTCTAAGATCTTTCTCTATCTCTCTATTTAGGGTTCTGTGGTTTTCACCTCTTTTGTTAGGTTGATTTCCAAGTATCTTATTTTCTTTGAGGATATTTTGAATGGAGTGGTTTTCCTCATTTCCATTTAAGAAGTTTTGTTGCTGATATACAGGAATGCCTTTGATTTATGCGTGTTGGTTTTATATCCTTCATTTATTAACTCTAGCAGTTTCTTTGTAGACCCTTTTGGGTCTGTTAAATATATTACCATGTCATCCACAAATAGCGATAATTCAAGTTCTTCTTTTCCTATTTTTATGCCTTTAATTTCTTTTTTCTGTCTAATTGCTCTGGCTAGTATTTCAAGAACTAATTTGAATAGAAGTGGTGATAGAGGGCATCCCTGTCTTGTTCCAGATTTTAGAGGGAATGCCTTCAGATTTCTCCATTTAGGATGATCCTAGCCTGAGGTTTAGCATATATAGCTTTTACAATGTTGAGGTAAGTTCCTGTTATCCCTAGTTTTTCTAGTGTTTTGAACATAAAGGGATGCTGAACTTTGTTGAATGTTTTACTACATCTATCGAGATGATCATATGGTTCTTGTCCTTAAGTCTTTTGATGTGGTGAATAGCATTTATTGATTTCCGTATATTGAACCAGCCTTGCATTCCAGGGATGAATCCTACTTGATCATGGTGCACAACTATTTTGATCTGCTTTTGTATTCAATTCACACGGATTCTATTGAGAATTTTGCATCCAAGTTTATTAGAGATATTGGTCTGTAGTTTTCTTTTTTGAAGTGTCTTTGTCTGGTTTTGGGATCAGGGTGATTTTGGACTCCGAGAATGAATTTGGAAGAGCTCCTTATTTTTCTATTTCTTGATATAGCTTGAATAGTATTGGTATTAATTCTTCTTTGAAGGTTTTGTTGAACTCCGCTGTATACCCATCAGGTCCAGGGCTTTTTTTGATTGGTAGTCTTTTGATGGCTTCTTCTGTTTCTTCCTTTGTTTTTGGTCTGTTTAAACTGTGTGTGTCTTCCTGATTGAATCTGGGCAGATAGTATGACTTAAGAAATTTATCGATATTTTAACTATCTTCTATTTTATTGGAATATAGGGTTTCAAAATACTTTCTAATTATCTTCTGTATTTGTGTACTGTCTGTTGTGATATTGCCTTTTTCATTCCGTATGTTAGTAATTTGAGTTTTCTCTCTTCTTCTCATTTTTAGCATGGCTAAGGGCCAGTAAATCTTATTTATTTTTTCAAAGAACCAACTTTTAGTTTTATCAATTTTTTCAATGTTTTTTTTTGTTTCAATTTCGTTGATTTCTGCTCTAATTTTAATTATTTCTTGTCTTCTACTACATTTGCTGTTGTTTTTCTCTTCCTTTTCTAGGTTTTTGATGTGTACTGTGAGTTTATTTATTTGTTGTTTTATTCTTTTTTTGAGGAAAGAACTCCAAGAAATTAATTTTCCTCTTAAAACTGCCTTCTTTGTGTCCCATAGATTCCAGTATGTTGTGTCTGTATTGTCATTTGATTCTAAGAATTTTTTATCTCCTCCTTTATGTCTTCTGTAACCCATTGATCATTCAGTAGAATATTGTTCATTTTACATGTGATGTAGGATTTTTTCTTCCTTCTATTCTCATTGATTTCCAGTTTCATTCCATTATGATCAGATATGGTGCATGATATTATCTCCACGCCTTTATATTTACTAAGAGTTGCCCAATGGCATAATATATGGTCTAACTTGGAGTAGGATCCATGTGCTGCTGAGAATGAAGTGTATCCACTTGATGATGGTTGATATATTCTATATATGTTGCTTAAGTCAGGTTATTGATTGTGCTGTTGAATTCTATAGTTTCTTTATTCAGTTTTTTATAGAGGATCTGTCTAATGGCGAGAGCGGTGTGTTGAAAACACCCATAATTATTGTGTTGTAGTCTATTTGACTCTTGAACTTGAGGCGAGTTTGTTTTATGAGCGTTGCAGCTCAATTGTTTGGTGCATACCAATTGATAATTGTTATGTCTTGTTTGTGGATGGTTCCTTTTAACAATATAGAGTGTCCTACTTTATCCCTTTTGATTAACGTAGGTTTGAAGTTGATTTTATATGATATGAGTATGGCCACTCCTGCTTGCTTCTGAGGGCCATGTGAGTGGTATGATTTTTCCCAACCTTTCACTTTCAGCCTGTGTATGTCTTTACCTATCAAAAGAGTCTCCTGAAGGCAGCATATTGTTGGATTTATTTTTTTGATCCAGGTTACTAGCCTATGTCTCTTGATTGGTGAGTTTAGATTTTTAACATTTAAGGTTACAATTGAAATATGATTTGTACTTCCAGTCATGTTTATTTATTTATTTATTTTAATTTGGGTAGTTTTTACTTTTTGGTTATTTTCTTACCCCTTTACTGAGATACCTCCCGCTGTTAGTTTTGGGCACTATTTTTCAATTCCTCTTTTTGTAGTATTTTGCTCAAAATGCTTTGCAGTGCTGGTGTTCTGTCTGCGAATTCTTTTAGCTTTTGTTTATCAGGAAAGACTTAATTTCATTGTCAAATCTGAAGCTTAATTTTGTGGGATACAGTATTCTTGGTTGGAATCCATTATTTTTCAGTGTTTGAAATACATTGTTCAAAGATCTTCTCGCTTTCAAAGTCTGTGATGAAAAATCAATTGTTAACCTAATTGGTTTACCCCTGAATGTTATCTGCCTACTTTCTCTCGTAGCTTTTAATATCTCTCCTTGTTCTGTATGTTGGCTATCTTCATAATTATATGTCTTGGAGTTTGTCTATTATGGTTTTGAATGTTTGAGGTCCTGTAGGCTTCCAGGATATGGCAATCCATTCCATCTTTCATCTCTGGGATGTTTTCTAGAATTATTTTATTTAATATATTGTCCATTCATTTGGTTTGAATCTCTATGCCTTCTTCTATCCCGATGACTCCCAATTTTGTTTTTTTTTTTATGACATCCCATATCTCTTGAATAGTTGCTCATGGGATTTAAGCATGTTTTCTGTGTTGACTATATTCTTTTCAAGTTGACAAACTTTGTCTTCATTATCTGATGTTCTGACTTCTACTTGATCTAGTCTATTTGTAATATTCTTGTTTGAGTTTTTAATTTGGTTTATAGTTTCCTGCATTTCTAGAATTACTGTATGATTTTTTAAAAGATCTCTATCTCCTGGTAAACCTTGTTCTTTGCCATTTGAATTTGTTTGTTTAATTCATTTTCAAAATATACTTTTATTTCTTGGACTTGCTGCCTCATGTCTTCTCCATTATTCCTTTCCATCTGAGTTAGGAATGACTTAAGTTTTTTTCCTATCCCTGTTTCTGATGCTTCAAGGTTCTCCTGTAGTATTAAGTTGTCCTTCATTGTTTCTACACCTTTTTTCCCTTGTTTTTTTCATGATGTTCACGTTATTTTCCAGCTCTATTTGATTGCTGTGTTTCTGCTCTCTTCTATAGATTTGTTATGGGTTTATATATCTCTATTTTCTCTCCTTTGTGTTGGTAGACTATGCCTGCTTAAGTGGATTTCGCTGTTAAGGAATTCTGACCGCCGAGCTCCAGTGATGTCACCTCTCTGCTGTGGTGGGCCCCAGGCTCCTTGCCAGAGTGTCCGAATTGGGGGGGGTGTACTGGATTGTCTCTGGTTGGTTTCAGCTCCCAGTCGCTGGCATGCCGGCAGTGTCCAGCCACCCAGTAGCGCGGGCAGCGGGTGGGCTGTCGCCGGCGGGTGGGTGATCTCTAGCCACACAGTTGCGCATTCGGTCGCCGGCAGGCGCGCGTTCTCCATCTGTCAAGACATGCTGTCAGCAGGTAGGCTGACGCCGGCAGGAAGGTGGTCTCCTGTTGCCCAGTCACACTGGCAGCGGTCCGGCGTACTCCAGCCACCCAGTCAGGAGGGCCTGACCTCTAGTCCCCTAGGTTTATCCTGCTAGTCCTGATTTCTCCTGATAGACCAGATTTCTCCTGAGTGATGCTTCTCGGCAGCTCAAACTGTTCTCTGGGTCTACCGTTTGTTGGGTGGGGAGGGTGTCTATTGTGAACCCTGGAACTCTATTGTTTTAATTTTTTCCGCTTGCCCCTTGCACCGCATTGGCTAGACAAGTTTCATTTTTGCCACTGATGGGAAGGGGAGATGAAGGTCAGGTGCCTCTAGTTTTCCGCCAGTCTTTATGCAGACTTGCTCTGATTATCCCTCCCCCAAAAGCCTAGGAGAGATTTTATGCGAATTTTCCTCTGTGTGTGAGATGAGCTGAGAAACACACACAAGTTTTATTGTTGCAATCTGTCTGGGAGTGGTGGTGGTTACTTCAGCTCTCCAAGATGGTGGCTGCTGGTTTCCTTTGTGGAGTTTCCGCTTTGTGGGATAGAAATGTACTGCTAACTTCCCCGTCTGAAATCCCGAATTCAGCTGGGGGCTCAGTGGATGCTCAGCCACCAGGATTCCACAGAATCCCCAGCAACGTTTCTCCCTGCTTGCTGGTCGCTTCTCGGTGGTGCCTCACCATTTGTAGACATGGGGCAGGTCACGCGGATCAATCAGAATGGATCTCCAGTTGCACAAGTGGCTTGTGTTTGAGACTCAATTACCGGACCTCGGTGGTGGAAATCATTCTTCTAGATTTTGGTAAACACCCATTTTCCTGTAAGATCCTAACACGATAGTTTTTCATCGTTCTAACTCGTTATTCACCTGCGCAGTGGCAGGGTACACTGGGTGTGATACACTGTCTTCACAGTCATCTTGCAATGCCGAAATATTAGGATATGGATGCACCATTTACTGAAAACTGTTTCAGTACTAGAAAAAAATATGTATTTCAGGTGGATGAATATTTCTGAGACTAATTTTTTAAAAAGTGGATTATAAATCCACATACATGAATATGAATGAATTTAGGGAGTGCATAATAAGACACAAATATTTCATATTTTGAAAAATCCGGAGAGTATATATATATATATATATATATATATATATATACACACAGACACACACACACACACACACAGACATTAAAAACTAGCAATATATATGCCAATCGAAATTCATCATGAAATACATATCATCCACAGACCCAAAAATATTCATATACTTAACATGGATTTTTGTATAATGTTGTTCAACTAGGAGGCTTACCCATAGGTTGAATTTTCAGTTCCAACAGCATTTAGGAGGAGTGATCTCTTCTCACAATTTGTATTTGCCAAGTCAGTCACCTCACAAAAATGTACGTGTGATAACAGGTACGATTCTATATGTGCATATAAAATTACATGTGCTGAATAGGCTACAGAGAAAGGGAGACAGGAATTTACATATTTGTTAACTTTCAAAACTCACAGAGAACTATTTCAACAAAAAATTGACTAGATTTATAACTCCTAACCTATATAATGCAAAAGGCAATTCCAACTATACAACATGCCTCCTCTGAACTGCTTGTATTTCTATTCTGTTTGGGTTATTATTCTCTATCATATTACGATTAGTAGTCAGAGTCTAGTAGGGTAGGGGTTAGAGTCAGGGATTCAGTATTTCGAATGGAAAATTGGAAAATGAATCCAATGTGTATGCAAATATGTGCTACACAAAATCTTCCCACTCCTCCAAAACAATGGCTTGACATTATCTTCGCCCCAAGTAAGACATAATTAAAGGAGAAGAGTTAGAAAATCAGTGAATACTTATCTGGAATTGAATATGCTAAGGAGTTCACTACCTTGGAGGTGGTAGAGGAGTTTCCAAAAGAAAGGGACAGGGTGAACACTCCACAAACATGGAGCTCTGCTGGCCTAAATACTTCTTGAGAAATTGCCTCTGAGTTTGGGCACTTGAAACATATGTTGTTATCAGGAGCTTTAGCTTCCTTTGTAGTGAGATCATCAAAGCTGGGTCTGCACCTATGTGACCTGTAAAACATAGTTTCTTATTTTCCAATGAACATGAGGCAGCAGTCCCGAATTTGATCTTTGTAGGTAAACTGTGGCCACTGGGTTCTAAGTGTCTCCCTGTGTGGACTGTGAAGCCATTTGTTCATCCTCCAATTTTCATGGTGTTTCTTGCTGCTACAATGGGAGTTTGGTATTTGCTTCATGAAATACACGGAGTTCAACTGGGAAACAGTGCAGGAGGGAGTTCTGTCACGTGTCGTATTTCAATTTCTGCAGGAGAATGCACCAACCATGCTTCTATATCACATAGCTTGCCCCATTGACCATAGCAAATCGATTCTGAACATTGCCCTGAAACCTCTCCATATAACAAGATGCCTTTACTTAGAAGGGACTGCTGGCTGCACCATGTCAGTCACAAGCCATTTGGAAGCCAATGGCAGATCCACATGGCCCCACCACAGATGTTTTATCACACACCTGCCTACCACTGCTCTAGGCCCACTAATCATCAGGCTCCAACTATTGGCATCTCTATTTTACACAATTTTCATTAAAACCAGTCAATAAAGGCACTGTCTGTTATACTCATGATCAGCAACAGGAAATCCAAAGGTTCTCCTGTGCCAGCTGGTCATGAAAATTTCAAAAATTTCATGGTATTTTTCTAGCCATATTTCAACAATGAAGGTGGAGGCACTGTGAGTTTCAGTTCATTCCAGAACTATTAATGTTGACGAAGCTCATTTCAATGAAAGCTCTGGAGAAATCTCACAGGCAATGCTTCCCAAAGAATGACCAAAAGGTCAAATGAAGCCAGGCCCATTGAGTTCTACAATGTGAGGTCCATGTGACTTTTGACTCTCAACTATGGCTGCCAAGTCTTTCAGAAGAAAATTATGTGATATCTTGGCTGTGATTCCCAGTGCTCTGTTGAAAGCCACCCTGGGCCTTGATCTCAGTTTCCAAGGGCGACTCTCATGCATGGCCTCCTAAAATCCCAACACAATTAATGGCATTACTTTTCTGAGGTCAGTTCCAGAACTCAGTCTCTAAGGGGAAAAACACCAGAGTTCATGTCAAGGTGGACCCAGTCATCTCTTCCAACCACCATACCAACAACCACAATTAAAACCAAAACAATCCCACATGTCCCTCATGTTCTTTTATATAGACACTCATCATAACCTATCGCTGGAAGTTTTCACGAGGGGCGAAGCCCAAGACAGTCTCCTAAATAATCTCTCTTGCCCCTAATTTGCCTAAATTCAGGGTGGCCTGGACACCATTCCTGTGAACCAGGAGTGTTCAAATAGGCCTGCTGTTAATACTTCTCTGCTTCTCCAATTTGAGGCATATTGACTGTGCAGTTTGGATTCTTTATGTGAATTGTAGTCACGGGAAAACTCAAGCAATTATGGGCAAGCCTCTTTAGGGCTTTGAAGAAATGATTTGGTCCAAAGGATCCCTATTCTAACTTGATGGAGGTCAGAAACCTCACAGAGAATGGGGAGAGACTTCATCCACAATAACTGCACTTTTGGCCATTTTTGTTTTGGATGCACACATGTGATGTTTCTTTAGATTCTTCAGGGGTTGAGAATCTAAGCCACGGCCTCACACAGGGCCAAGAGGCTGATTCAGACACTTCCATTTCCAAAGGAATTAAGCAAAGATCCACAGGTGATGTCCATTCATTTCCATTTGAACCTGTTTTCTTCAGGCTTCACAAACGGATGTCTTGAGGCAAAGACCTTCCTTACATTCAGGGCAACAGAACAATAGGTAAGCAAAAGGCCCAAAGCAGGGTTTCTCCACTGAGACTATCATGGTCACACTTATATCTGAGTTTTCTGAGATGCTCGACATTCCCTTCAGCTATCCAGTACATGGCCATGTCACAGGGCTTGGAACTGCTACATATCTTGGACACAAAACCATGAGCCTATTCTGGAGAGTAGCCAGAATTCATGAAGAATGCAGGAATTTTGGAAGATACCACATGTTGCCCATCGATCAGGCAAGCTGAAATTCATTCATAAATTCGGCAGGATGAATGCTGGGAAGCTTTCTACTAGAGAGGACACAACAATTGATGCATTCTGTTTTCCAATATCTAAAACCATGGACACAGTGGGATACACAGACATAGAAACACTTGCTTGCCAAACGACTTACTATAAACAGTTCACTCCAAACCAAACAAACCTCCTTTTCTACCTATTCTCAGAACATGAGACAAAACCACAAACCCACACCGACAACCACAGAGGCACCACCTTCTACAAAGTATGTCTGTGACTATCCAGAGTGCCTTCTGACTGGTGGGCCAACTTATGTTCCCCGGAAAACACCAACTCTGTGAACTTGTCAGGAGCCAGCGGTGAGCCACTATCTGCTTTCTCAGGAAAGACCCCTCTTCTGAGTTTTCCTGGCAGTTGGCCATCCTCATATCTGTAGGTACCATGAAAGACTGACTCTGCCCTTGGTAAATCCAAACAAGTGAGCCCACTGGGACTGGGACTGGGACAGGCTCTTGGTACCTTGCTTCCTGGATCCCAAGTACCGAGAGTTCCATGACCAAGGAAGTGAGGTGAGGTCACTTCCTTCAGGAACTGAATGAGGTCACTGCTTTGGCAACCACTTTGTCCTAACAGTTGCTTCCAAGGGTCCCATGAGATCGAGGCTTCTCCTACTTCCTGTGAAACTTTCACAAGTTAGAATGGTATATGAACCATAGGCACCCAGGAACAGCTCTCCAAACAGGACTGTTTGTGTCCATCTTCTCTTCATTATGAACAGAGAGGCTGATTCAGACACAACCCTTCATCCTGACCAGGTTGTTTGCAATGGAAGATGACGTTTGCTCTCTCAGGTCCTTCATGGCTGCCTACATCTTCTCCAGGGATCACTTCTTCATGGACCTTTGAGTTTTACAACAGGTGGAAGATTCTCTACATTCCTGTATTGTAAGACCAACTCGGTCCCTGCTCTTCTGTAAAGTTAGATTGAGGGAACAGTGTATGGTTAGGGTTAATAACAGGTTCGATTTGGGTTAGGAATTATTCTAATTGATGAATAATGGTAATGGGAACCTGTGATATTTATAAGAATATATAGGTGAAATATAAGTATGAAAACAAAAATCTAGGTAAGATTTGAAGCCCAGAAGGGCATTGCGCTGTTGATTGGGATATTTAGCTTTGATATATGTTCTGCACAGGTGTTTCAGATAACTCGATAATCAATGGCATAGGACCTTGTACCTTGGATGATTGAATGTAGATGTGAACATCCACTAGAACAGGGATAGTCGGTAGGATTAGGAAGATATTCGATAAGTTTCAGAAGAAGACTGAGTACAGAATTTGGACCAAAAGTTCTTTAGCAATAGTGTATGGGGTAGAGAGTGAATGTAAATGTCAGCACACGTGAAGGGTCAGTCACAATGGTGAACTGGGGAAAATATTTAGGTAAGCAGACATCAATAGAGACATTAGGAAATCAGACAAAGTATAAATTGAGTGATAGGATTAGACATTTGCAACAGGGTTGATGTTCAAAATATAGTCTTACGAAGAAACAAATATGTAGTCACCAATAGGATTGACATTTGAGAGCATTAGGCACACTGGACATGAATGTTTTCAGTAATCTATGCTCACTTTCCATTTAGGCTTTGATGCAATCATAAGTGTGACCTCTTCTTTATGTGTCCAGAATATTACTGTGATAAAATGTATATGTAGATTAGGTGACATGAGTATTTCTTCCACCATTTCTGGGAGCAACATTTTGAAGATGAAAAAATTAGTATTGGGGTTACAAATAGATTTACTCTGTGTCTATGAATATAGAGATAATTCATGAATAGATGATACTGTGATTAAATATTATAACTTGTTCCAACTTTAAATATTGGATTGAATTGATATCTGAAAATAAATAAGGAAATCATATATTTATATGCAATTATTCATTTCAACCAGAAATACATCTAATGGTAATATTAGGGTTATGGTTTATTATGAAGAGTGTGTGAGTTTTTTTTCAAAATGATTATGGAAATCAAAAAAAAGCGTTTGGAAAGAAGTCTCATGAAAAAACAGTCAAGTAACCTGGAGGAATACATGTGTTCTGAATCAGGAAATGATTGAAAGTGAATCAAAATCCTAAAAATTATTGAAGTTGTTGATTAAATATATATCCTATGATGTGTATAAACTGAACAAATAGTAATGTACCAGTGTTGAATAAAATGAACATCAAAATAGACATCATATCCAAGAGGAATCTAGTTGCATTTATGTTAAACTGCGTCAGTTACTGTAGAAATATTAGGATTGTATGCACCACTCACTGAAGTTAGTTTTCAGTACTAGGAAACAAATATGTAATTCAGGTGGATGAATATTTCTGAGAATAATATTGTGAAAAGTTGATTATAAATCCACATACATGAACATGAATGAATTTAGGTAGTATATGTAAGACACATATATTTTATATTTTGAAATATTTGGAGAGTGTATATATATATATATATATATATATATATATATATATATATATATACACACACACACACACACACACACACACACACAACACACACAGACAATAAAATGTAGCAATATATATGCCAATCGAAGTTCATCATGAAATATATTTCATCCACAGATACAAAAACATTCATTTTACTGAACATGGATTTATGTATAATGTTGTTCTACTAGGAGACTCACCCATAGGTTGAATTTTCTGTTCCAACAGCGTTTAGGAGGAGTGATCTCTTCTCACAATTTGTATCTTCCAAGTCAGCCACCTCACAAGAATGTACGTGTGATACCAGGTAGGATTCTATATGTGCATATAAAAATACATGTGCTGAATCGGCTACAGAGAAAGGGAGACAGGAATTCACATATTTGTTAACTTTAAAAACACATGGAGAACTATTTCAATTAAAAATTAACTATATTTATAACACCTACCCTATATCATGCAAAAGGCAAGTGCAAATATACACCATGCCTCCTCTGAACTGCTTGTATTTCTATTCTGTTTGGGTTATTTTTCTCGATCATATTAGGATTTGTCATCAGAGTCTAGGAGGGTATGGGTTAGTGTCAGATGGCCCGGCCGGCAAGACACATCAACTTGGGCGTCGATCCTAGTTGGGGAAGAATGAAGGGACAAGAGACACGAGAGATGACAGCAAGACAGGAGTTCTGATCATGCTGCAAACTTTTATTGTTCTCAGAGGGTATTTATATGCTGCGGGTGGGAAAGCTCTCTTATCGGCAGTTGCTGGATGTCTTCACAGGGTGAGATAACCTCAGGATGATTCAGGAAGACAGATGGTAGCCAGATGTAAAAAGGAGATAGATGGCTGTGGAATGTCTCCCAGGCAGGTTGTGTCCCAGGGGGCTGTTTCTTGTGTCAGTCTATTTTTTGAAGGATAACTTCCTTCTAGCCCCTGACATCTCCCCTTTTCTTATATAAAATATTCGACCATACCTTACAGGCCATGGATGTAGGGGGTGATAGTGGCTCTGTTTCTCTAGCATGCCTTAGAATATCTCCTGATTCGAGCGAGCATCTTTCCTAGGAGTTTTTGTGTTGGCTTTGGCATGTTTTTAGAGGAGACGTCTTTGAGGGGATAGCATGCCAACCGCCATGCACCAGAGCGTGTCATTCAGAGGTCTTGTGTTTGGGGATCCGTGGATCCATCCTCCTGCAGTCCTTCCTGGACCCCCGTTATTATGGCCTAACGTCCTCATTCCAAGGGTGTGTCCTCCCGCAAGCGGAGGGGCCCATGGAGAACGAACCCTTATTGCAAGGGTAGAAGATGGTTGGTCAGAGCTGTTACTTATAGTTTTTTGTAAGAAAGAGAGATCTGTGGGGATGTAAACTTAATAAGCCTGTGAGAAGTGTTGAACATTCTTTTAAATGTTGGCAGTGCTGTCTTCCATCTCCAGACCATGATAGTGGACCTGTATGGGCTTAGAGGCCAAAATATTAATCTATTCTTTAATAAATTGTACCAGCCTGTTTATAATGCAGGGGCCTATGGACGCCATTAAAAGTAAACCCAACAAAGGGACTACTAGGGGAAGAAGGTAGGGTAGAAATCCATTATGCCCAGTCCAGAGGGGATTTTCAAATAGTTCCCTTTGTCTCTTTTCTAGATCTTCTTGAAGCTGCTTAATTTCAATGCGTACTATGCCTGATTTATTGGCATAAAAGCAGCATCATTCCCTTAAGGCTAAGCAAATACCTCCCTGGTTAGCTGTCAGCAAATCTAAGCCTCGTCTGTTTTGAAAAAACACTTCTGCCAGAAAATCTATTTTGTCCTAGAAATCTTTAATGGTTCTTGAAAAAGTTTGTACATAATTTATAAGTTGTTGAGGCAGGCGATGGTAAGAGTTAATAGCCGTGCCTAAGCCACTGTACCTGTGCCCACAGCAGCTGTTATTCCAAGGCTGGCAATGAGTGGTAAAGCCTGTATTGCTCACCAATGTCTTTTGACTAAAGTGTCTAGGCTAGAAATTGGTAGAGGTTAATCTCCTGGGACAAAAGTTATATCAGGGAGTAATAAAGCAAGAACACAACCAATGGTCCAATTCGCTGGAAGCCTGGGAAGGCCGAGTTTCCTCCACACATAAAAACTGTGCCATTGGAGGGACAAAGAGATGGGGTGGGTGAGGAATAATTTTATACTGTTGAGCAATTTCCATAGGAAGTAAGTCCAACATCAATATCATAGGTATTATTCTGCATCGCGCCTAAAATACATAATGTAAAAATGCCTATAGGCTGTACTTTAAAGGGAAATCCGGGTTGGCATGTATTATCATTGTCCATGATAGAATTAATAGGAACTGCCATAGGCATGATTGCCCCTGTTGTCATGCAGAGCCAGCAATCACCAGCAAGGGTGGGGTTTGAATTATTAAGCTAGGAGAATGTAGTTTGCAAAATATCTAATGTATTGGTATCTAAACCTGGGAACTGGGATTTAGGCTACAGTAAGAGATGATATGTGACCTCAGGGATTTGGGGTTTCAAAAGTTTGATTATCTGAGGATGCTTGACAGAATAAGTGGGTCCTCCACCATCAGAGACCCCTGTAGGGGCCTTAATGGGCCAGTAGGAAGGTTTTCTGACAGTGCCTTGGCACCCAGCTGACTGTAGCTTGGTGTATTTGCCATCTCCTCCCTGGTCAAAGAGAACGGGGGTATAATGAATAGTGGTCCCCCTGCTGCATGAGTTTTAGTTAGGGAGGCTTCAAAAAATTGTTCTCCCTGTTTATTAACACAAATTGAAGCCGACGCATTACAAGAGACATGCATCGCCTGGGTATGCGTACAAGTTGCAGAACAATTTTGGAGAGCTTTACTTGTACTAGGGGGAATAATCTTTGGCTTGTTAACACATACCCATTTAGGCTGATGAACTCCTCCGAGATTATGGTCAACCTCGGCACGGAGGTAAGTCACCTTAGTCATGCAGTCAGCAGTCTGGGTCCAACTAGTGGGAGCCTCAGTCCAAAATCATCCCTTGCATTCACAGGGTGGGGCAAAAAGGTACTCCATGATGTTGGAAGGTGAAGGTCCACGGCCTCCGTGTTCAAACCTGTTCAGCAGAAGTGCCTTAAGCAGGATCCTCGCACAGATTGTTGGCTGTATCTGAAATGGAGGAAAATTTGTCCTCAGATGGAGGGCCTCCGTCCCTGGGTTGAGGTAAGTAATTTACCTGTTTAACCAGGCATTCTGGTAACCATCTTGGGGATGCTTGCTCTTGGTCTAAAACACAAGCTGAGCCTCATCCCTTGATGAGGATAGAATCTGGGCGTTTTCATTTATTTGTAATGGGATTGCACCACATAACAGGCGAGCGAACAGAATTGGACGAAGGATGCCAGTGTCTGTCTGTGGCCAAATGGCCTTCACTGTCTAGGGTAAGAAAAATAAGGGCAAATAATGCATGGTTAAGGCGATCCCTGGGAGTGGTAAATACAAGGGCGGACGCCTTAAGACGGGATAGCCAAGACTTTAAGGTAAGCTGGGCAAGTTCCACATGCCTTGGCCCTGAGGGTTGTATGGAATTTCAGTAGTATGACAAAATTGCAAGGTAGCACAAAACTGTTTAAACTTGGCACTGGTATATGCAGGACATTTATCTGTTTTAATATGTATTGGTTTACCCATTACGAAAAAGGCTGAAACAAGATGAGAAAGGACATCTTTGGTAGCCTCTCCAGAATGTGGTGATGCAAAAATAAAGCCGCTGAAAGTATCTATAGAAACGTATATATATATTTGGTTTTTCAAAATTCAGGAAAATGAATAACATCCATTTGCTAAACCTGATTGGGCCGTAATCCTCGGGGGTTAACTCCCAAGTGTTGAATGGGGAGGGAGACAGTGCAACCAGGGCATGCTTTTACTATTTCTCACGCATGTTGCCTGGTAATTTTCCAAAGTAATCGATGGCTCTGGGAATTTAGATGGTGAAGATTGTGTAACTCCATGGCCTTTTGAATGGAGCCAAAAAAAATTGGAAAGATGGAACATGTTGCTGCATCAGCTTGGGAATTACCTTGTGTTAGAGGGCTCAGAAGGTCAGAGTGTGTCATGATGTGTCCTAAGGAAAATGGATGTTTTCTGGCCTGAATTAGCTGCTGAAGCTGGTGAAACAGAAAGGGGGAATTGGAAGAAGCCTTAATGGTGGGTGAAATCTCCAGCAGGGGAACAGAATGAGCAATGTAGGCACTGTCTGTATAAATATTAACAAGATTATAAAAAAACTTTATGAAAACTTGTGTTATGGTGAACAATTCCACAAACTGAGCTGACTGAGAGACAGTATCAAAGGTGGTAGGCTTGTTATTGACAACAAAGACTGCACGGCCATTACTGGAACCATCGGTAAAGACAGTAAGGGCTTGAGGAATGGGAGCCTTTTGAGTAATTTTGGGAAAAATAAATGGATGTAACTGGACAAAATTTAAAAGGGGGTCATTGGGGATGTGGTTATGAATTGTTCCCAAAAAGCCTGATAGGGCAATACCCCATTGATGCATGTCTCTAGTAAAAATTGTAGTAAGGGTTTGGTCCTTAGTATATGGAATTAAAATATTATCAGGGTCATTGCCAAAATGTTGTCGAGAAAGCAAACGACCTTTAAAAATAAGAGAAGCTACCTGAGCAAGATAAACAGTAATAACCTTGGAGTATGTGGTGGATACAAGGACCAAAAGCAAGGGGAAGTTTTTATTTTTAAAATGTGGATCTCGCTGCCAAAATATTCCTGTGGGTGTATGAGGAGTGTGGAAAATAACCAGAACCAGAGGAAGGTTATAAGAAATTTGTGTAACAAACTTTTGGGCAATGGCTTCTGTGGCTTGGTTTAATGCATGTCATGCCTCGGGAGTAAGCTTTTGAGGGGAGGAGGGGTGGGAATCACCTATCAAAATATCATTAAGGGGCAAAAGTACACAAGTGGGTAATTTTAAATATGTTGCTAGCAATTGAATATCCCACAGTAATATTTGAAAATCATTAAGTGTGTTGAGATGGTCCACACATAGTTGTATTTTAGGAATTTGGATCTGATTATCTTGAAGTTTAAGGCCCAAATAGGTATAAGGGTCCTGTGTTTGAAACTTATCTGGAGCTATCTGTAGTCCCAAGGTAGTGAGGTTTTGTAAAAGTCCAAGTAACAATTATTAAGGTCATGGGTATTAGGTGCAGCAATTAACAAATCATCCATATAATATAAAATATAATTTTGTGCTCATCGCTCTCTCACAGGGTCTACTGCTTGAGCAACGTATTTTTGGCAAAGACTAGGGCTGTTGGCCATACCTTGGGGAAGAACCTTCCATTGAAATCTCTGCATAGGGCCCTGAAAATTAATGTGAGGGAGACTAAAGGCAAAATAGGGTCTATCCTCAGGATGTAAAGGAATGGTAAAAAAGCAATCTTTTAAGTCAATAACCATTTTACAATAGTTTTTTGGAATCGCCACTGGTGTGGGAATGCCTGGCTGTAGTGCTCCCATCGGGCGCATAACTTTATTAACGGCACACAAATATTGTAAAAGGCGCTACTTGCCTGATTTTTTCTTGATAATAAAAATAGGTGTAATCCATGATGAGGTTGAGGGCTTTACATGGCCGGCTGCCAGCTGTTCCTGCACTAACGTGGAGGCAGCCTCCAATTTTTCTTGGGTAAGGGGCCACTGATACACCAACACAGGAGTCTGAGTCTCCCAAATAATTTTATCTGCATGGGGTACAGGAGGGTCAGGGACCGACACTAAAAATCTGAATACACAAGTCCACATGTATTTGTTTTTGTATGGGTTGTATAGGCTCCACCAGTCCTTGTTTCAGTATCCCCAGGCCTGTACCAGGAACAAAATTCATAGGAAGCATTTGATGAGTCACCATGGAATTGGGAGTGGTGAGAATAACTTCGAATAACTCAAAATATCTCCACCCTATACGTTAACAGGGAGGTCAGAATCAACGAAAGGAGTGACAGTTGACTTATTACCATCTTTATCAGTGCAGCTAATAGACCTAGAGCTGACCAGAGGATTTTTTTTTATTTTCCTATCCCTTTATGGTGAGTCAAGTATGGAGTGAGGGGCCAACCTGATGGCTTGTATTTTTGAGAAATAATTGTGGCATCAGCTCCAATATCTAGAACTCCTTGGAATTCCTTTCCTTCAGTAAGTAAGTTAAGGGTGGGTCTATTGTGAGAAATGGGCTGAACCCTATACACATCAGAGAAGCCCAAGAAGGCAGTCCCCCGAGGTAGGTTTGGGTTTTGGAAATGCCTCCTGAATCCAAGGGAAGGAGAATTAATTGTGCAAGTCTTGTTCCTGCTGGGATGGCGGCAACTCCATTAATAGCAGTGGCCAGTATTTTTATTTCTCCAGTGAAATCATTATCATTAATGCCAAAGAAGACCTGAACACCTTGTATGGTAGTGGAGGCTCTTCCAAGAATAAGGGCACATGTATGAGATGGAGGGGGACCCATAATTTCATTGGGTATTATCTGGGGCCCTTGCATTGGGTCTAATATTGTATTTGTGGCAGCACAGAGGTCCAATTTTGCGCTGCCTGGGGTGGCTAGTTAGAGGGAGGCAATTATGGAGAAGGATTTTGTGGTAGGTTGGGAGTTTGGGAGGGAACAAACCTTATTGCTCCTGTGTTTGTCGTGGGGGATGTTGTGGCCGGGGGCTGGCCCCGCAGGGAGTTTGCCTGTCGGACACTCACATGCAAAATGGCCAGGTTGTTTACAAGTAAAGAAAGTACGTGAGCCAGGATTGTGAAAGGCCTTGGTAAAGGCGTCCCCTAAAGCCAGACCCATGGCATGGGCTGCACCCACGCCTGCACAGAGTCTAATAACTTCAGAAAATTTCCCTTTATCCTTATGTGGTTGAAGAACATCCTGACATGCTGGGTTGGCATTTTCAAAGGCAAGATGTTTTACATAGGTGCTTTCACCTTCGCTTGGTAAATCCTATAGGCTGTGGCAGGGTCCTGAGAGGTCGCGGGTGTTCTGAATGGTAGAGAGCTGCTTCCTTCTCCAAGATAGCATCCTCCCCAGGGGTCAATGTGTCTCTGGGATTTAAAACTGGATAAAGGTGGTTTTTAATCATTGGAGCCTTATTAATTAGGGTCATATTTTGAGGGGGACCAGGAAGGTTCTCAGGGTCCTGGGAAGACTGAGAAGGGTCTATGTCTATACTAATGATGGGCATGCAGAGGGGGGACGAGAGGTCTTTTGCATAATCTCTTCCCCAATCCTGACAAGTTGTAAGGTACCATTGTCAAAGCGAAAACTTTTAAGAATTTCATTAATAAAGTTCCAATAAGAAATGGTGGGAACTGGCATTTTTTCTGGGCCAAATGATTCATAATAATCTTTTAAACAGTCTCCTACTCTAAGCCATTTTTGCCATCAATGGTCCCTTCAAGAGGAAACCATGGACACAATTCTCCTATGTACGAAAAGAAAAATTTTAAGTCCTTTTTCTTAACATGTGCCCCCCATGTCTTGAAGGACTCCTTGAGGCCTGAAATAAACAAATCATGTGACGATACTGCTTGTCACATGGTGGGTCACTCACTGTGCATCATCCCCACCCTCCTGGATATGTCTCTGGGTGGTGTCTGCTGAGGCGATCTCAAGCTCCTCTTGACCAAGTCTTCCAGGAGGAAGGGGTTCCCCCTCAGTCAAAGGTTTGAGCCCCAGTCGGTGGGCGCCAGATGTCCCGGCTGGCAGGACACATCAACGTGGTCAGTGAACCTAGATGGGGAGGAATGAAGGGACAAGAGGCACGAGAGATGAGAGCAACACAGGAGTTCTGATCAAGCTGCAAAATTTTATTGTTCACACATGGGTATTAATATGCTGGATTTGGGAAAGCTCTCTTATCGGCAGTTCCTGGATGTCTTCACAAGGTGAGATAACTTCAGGATGTTTCTGGAAGAAAGATGGCCACAGGATGTCTCAGAGACACATATGGCTACAGGATGTCTTCCAGACAGGATGTCTCCTGGGGGCAGTTTCTTGTAAGTGTTAGGCTGTTCTTTGAAGAAGAATTCCTTCTACCCCTGAAAGTCAGGGATTCAGTATTTCGAATGGAAAATTGGAAAATGAATCCAATGTGTAGGCAAATATGTGCTACCCAAAAATCTTCCCACTCTCATTCAGAACAATGCCTTGACATTTCCTTCACCCCAAGTAAGACACAATTAGAGGAGAAGAGTTAGAAAATCTGTGAATACATATCGGTAATGGAAAATGCTCAGGAGTTCACAACCTTCGAGGTTGTAGAGGAGTTTCCAAAAGTAAAGGACAGGGTAAAAACTCCAAAAACATGGAGCTCTGCTGGCCTAAAGACTTCTTGAGAAACTGCCTCTGAGATTGGGCACCTGAAATATATGTTGATGACAGGAGCTTTAGCTTCTTTTGTAGTGAGACCATCAAAGCTGGGTCTGCATCTATATGACCTGGAGGACTTGGTTTCTTTTTTTCCTATGAACATGAGGCAGTAGGGCTGAATTCTCTCTTTATAGGTAAACTGTTGCCACTGGGGGCTAAGTGTCTTCCAGTGTGGACTGTGAAGCCATTTGGTCATCCTCCACTTTTCGTGGTGTTTCTTGCAGCTGCACTGGGAGTTTGGTATTTGCTTCACAAAATACGAGAAGTTCAACTGGGACACAGTGATGGAGGGAGTTCTGTCACGTGTGGTGGGTAAGGGTCTGCAGGAGAATGCACCAACCTGGCTTATATCCCACATAGCTTGCCCCCTTGACCATAGCAATCTGATTCTAAATATTGCTCTGCAACCTGTCCATATAACAAGATGCCTTTACATACAAGGGTATGGGGGCTGCACCATATCAGTCACAAGGCATTTGAAAGCCAATGGCATATCCACATCACCCCACCAAAGATGTTTTAACACACACCTGCACACCACTGCTCTAGGCCGACTACTCATCAGGCTCCAAGTTACTGGCATCTGTGTTCTACACCATTTTCCTGAAACCCATTCAATCAAGGCACTGTCTGGTACACTCATGATCAGCAATAGGACACCCAAAGGTTCTCCAGTGCCACCAGGTGATGGGAATTTCCAAACTTTAATGATATTTATCTAGGCATTTTTCATGGATGAAGTTGAAGGCACTGTGGGTTTCAATTCATTCAGGAACCATTAAATGGAGAAGAAGCTCATTTCAATGAAAGCTCTGGAGAATTCTAACAGGCAAGGCTTCCCAAAGACAGGCTAAAAGGTCACATTAAGCCAGGCATTTGAGGTCTACAATGTGAGGTCCATGTGTGTTTTGACTTGCAACGATGGCTGCCAAGTCTTTAAGAATAAAATCATGTGATGTCCTTCCTGAGATTTCCACTGCTCTTCGGAAAGCCTCCCTGGGCCTAGATCTCAGTTTCCAAGGGCAACTCTCATGCGTGGCCTCCTAAAATCCCAACACAATACATGGCAATACTTCTTTGAGGTCAGTTCCAGAACTCAGTCTCTAAGGGGAATCACATAAGTGTTCAAGCCCAGGTGGACATAGTCATCTCTTCCAATGGCCACAAAAATGACCACAATTAAAACCAAAACACTCCCACATGACACACCTGATGCAAAGACCTTCCTGACTTTCAGGGCAACAGAAGAATACGTAAGCAAATTGTCCAAAGCAGGGTTTTTCCAATGAGGCATTCCTGGTCTCACTGATATCTGAGCTTTCTGAGATGCTCGCCATTCCCTTCAGCTATCCAGTACATGGTCATGTCACAGAGATTTGAGGTGGTACATATATTTGATACAAAACTATGAGCCTATTCTGAAGAGTGCACACAATTCAGGAAGAAAACAGGAACTTAAGAAGTTAGCAGGGGCTCCCCATCGATAAGTCAAGCCGCAGTCCATTCATGAATTGGGCAGGATGAAAGCTGAGAAGCTTTCAACTAGACAGGACTCACCTATTAATGCATTTTCTTTTCTAATGTCTACAACCAGGGACACAGTGGTATAAACAGACATAGAAACACTCGCCTTGTCAAATGACTTACTAGAAACAGTTCCCTCCAAAACAAACAAACCGCCATTCCTACCTATTCTCAGAATATGAGACAAAAGCACAAACCCACACCCACACCCACAAAGACACCTCCTTCCCCCAAGTTGGTCTGTGACTATCCGGAGTGTCCTCTGACTGGTGGGCCATACTATGTTCCAATGAAATGGCCTGTCCTGTCTCAGATCTGGTCTCCTTGGCCAACTCTGTGAAGTTGTCAGGAGCCAGCAGTGAGCCACTACCTACTTTCTCAGGAAAAGCCCCTCTTCAGAGCTTTCCTGGTTTTGGCCGTCCTCACATCAGTAGGTACCAAGAATGACTGACTCTGTCCTGGGTAAATCAAAACAAGTGAGACCACTGGGACTGGGACTGCCTCTTGGTGCCTGGCTTCTTGGATACCAAGTTCAGAGAGTTCCATCAACAAAGAAGTGAGGTGAGGTCACTTCCTTAAGGAACTGAATCAGATCACTGTCTTGGTAACCACTTTGTCCTAACAGTTGCTTCCAAGACTACCATGAGATGGAGGCTGCCCCTACTTTCTGTGACACTTTCACAAGGTAGAATGGTATATCAACCATAGGCACCTAGGAACAGCTCTCCACACCAACCTGGTTTGGTCCATCTTCTCTACATTAAGAAGAGAGAGGCTGATTCATAAACAACCCTTCATCCTGACCAGGTTGTTTGCCATGGAAGCTGACTTTTGCTTTCTCAGGTCCTTCATAGTTGTCTACATCTTCTCCAGGGATCATTTCTGCATGGACCTTGAGGTTCTCAGGAGGTGGAAGATCCCCTATATTCCTGTATTGTAAGACCAACTCTGTCCCTGCACTTCTGTAAAGTTAGATTGAGGGAACAGTGTATGGTTAGGGTTAATAATATGTTCAATTTGAATTAGGAATCATTCTGCTGGATGAATAATGGTACTGGGAACCTGCGACATTTATAAATATATATAGGTGAAATATATGTATGAAAACAGAAATCTAAGTAAGATTTGAAGCACAGAATGGGGATGGGTCCTTGATTGTGATACTTAGCGTTGAATTATGTTCTGCACAGATGTCTGAGATAGATCGGTATACAATGGCATTAGACCCTGTACCTTGGATTATTGAATGTATAAGAGAACATCCAGTCAAAAAGGGATAATGGGTAGGATTAGGAAGATAGTGAATAGGTTTAAGAAGAAGAGTGAGTATAGGATTTGGAACAAAAGTTCCTTAGCAATAGGGTTTGGATTAGAGTGTGAATGTAAGTGTCAGCACAATTGAAGAGTCAGTCACAATGGTGAACTGCGGAAAGTATGTAGGAAAGCTGACATAAGTAGAGACATTATGAAATCAGGAAAAGTATAAAGTGAGAGATAGGATTAGATATTTTCAACAGGGTTGAGTTTGAATATATAATCTTAGCAAGAAACAAATATGTTGTCACAAATAGGATTGACTTTTGAGAGCATTAGCCAAACTTGATATGGATGGTTTTAGTAATCCATGTTCACTTTACATTTAGGCTTTGGTGCAAACATAAGTGTGACCTTTTCATTTTGTGTCCAGAATATTACTGTGATAAAATGTATATGTAGATCAGTTGACATGAGTATTTCTTCCACCATTACTGGGAGCAAAATTTTGAAGACGTATAAATTAGTATTGGGTTTACAAAGAGGTGTACTCTGTGTCTATGAATATAGAGACAATGCATGAATAGACAATAGTGTGAATAAATAATATAACTGGTTCCACTTTAAATAATGGATTGATTTGATATCTGAAAATATATAAGAAATCTTATATTGATATACAATCATTCATTCCAACCAGTTATACATCTAATAGTAATATTATGGTTATAGTTTATCATGAAGGGTGTGTGAGTTTTGCTTCAAATATGATTATGGAAATCGAAAATAATATGTTTGGAATGAAGTCTCATGAAAAAACCAGTCAAGAAACATGGAGGATTACATGTGTTCTAAAGCAGAAAATGATTGAAAGTGAAACAAATGCCTATAATTTTGCTAACGTATGGATGAAATATATATCCTATAATGTGCATAAACTGAAGAAATTGTAACATACCAGTGGTGAATAAGAATGAACATCAAAATACACATCATGTCCCATAGGAATCTACTTGCATTGATGAGAAACTGGATCAATTATTGTAGAAATATTAGGATTTGTATCCACCATTCACTGAAGTTAGTTTTCATTTCTAGGAAAAAAATATGTATTTCAGGTGGATAAATATTTCCGTGAATAATCTTGTGAAATGTTAACTCTAAATCCACATACATGAATATGAATGAATTTAGGTAGTGTACAATAAGACACATATATTTTATATTTTAAAAAAATTTAGAGTGTATATATATATATATATATATATACACACACACACACACACACACACACACACACACACACAGAGACATTAAAAATTAGCAATACATATGCCAATCGAAATTAACCATGAAATATATATCACCCACAGATCTAAAAATATTCATTTTACTGAACATGGATATATGTATAATGTTGTTCAACTAGGAAGCTCACCCATAGTTTGAAATTTCAGTTTCAACAGCATTTAGGCGGAGTGATCTATTCTCACAATTTCTATCTGCCAAGTCAGCCACCTCACAAGAGTGTACCTGTGGTACCAGGTAGAATTCTATATGTGCATATAAAAATACATGTGCTGAATAGGCTACAGAGAAAGGGAGACAGGAATTCACATATTTGTTAACTTTAAGTACCCATGGAACTATTTCAATTAAAAATTAACTTGATTTATAACACCTACACTTTATCATGCAAAAGCCAAGTCTAACTATACACCATGCCTCCTCTGAAATGCTTGCATTTCTATTCTGTTTGGCTTATTTTACTCCATCATATTAGGATTAGTAGTAAGAGTCTATTAGGGTATGGGTTAGTGTCAGTTATTCAGTATTTCAAATGGAAAATAGGAAAATAAATCCAATGTGTATGCAAATATGTGCTACAAAAATTCCCACTATCATCCAGAACAATGCCTTGACAATATCTTCGCCCCTAATAAGACACAATTAGAGAAGAAGAGTTAGAAAATCTGTGAATACATACCTGGAATGGAAAATGTTCAGGAGTTCACAACCTTGGAGGTGGTAGAGGAGTTTCCAAAAGTAAGGGACAGTGTAAACACTCCACAAACATGGAGCTATGCTGGCATTTAGACTTCTTGAGAAACTGCCTCTGAGGATGGACACTTGAAGTATATGTTGTTGTCAGGAGCTTTAGCTCCCTGTGTACGGAGACCATCAAAGCTGGGTCTGCATCTATGTGACCTGGAGGATATGGTTTCTTATTTTCTAATGAACATGAGGAAGCAGTGATGAATTCTCTCTTTGTAGATAAACTGTGGCCAATGGGGGCTAAGTGTCTCCCTGTGTGGACTTTGAAGCCATTTGGTCATCCTCCAATTTTCGTGGTGTTTCTTGCTGCTGCACTGGGTGTTTTGTATTTGCTTCACAACATACAAGGATTTCAAATGGGTCACAGTGCTGGTGGGAGTCCTGTAAGGTGTGGTGGGTCAGGGTCTTCAGGAGAATGCAACAACCAGGCTTCTATCCCACATTTCTTGCTCCCTTGACCATAGCAACCTGATTCTGAACATTGCCCTGAAACCTGTCCATATAACCAGATGCCTTTTCATATAATTTTCTGCTGGCTGCACCAAGTCAGTCACAAGCCATTTGGAAGCCAATGACACACCCACATGGCCACACCACAAATATATTATCAGACAACTGCACACCACTGCTCTAGGCCCACTACTCAGCAGGCTCCAACTTACTGGCATCTGTGTTCTACACCATTTTCAAGAAATCCAGTCAATCAAGGCACTGTCTGGTACACTCATGAGCAGCAATAGGACATCCAATGGTTCTCAGTGCCACCTGGTCATTGGGAATTTCAAAAATTTCATGGTATTTATCTATCCATTGTTCAAGAATGAAGTTGGAGGCACTTTGGGGTTTCCATTCATCCAAGAACCATTAAATCGTGAGGAAGCTCATTTCAATGAAAGCTCTGGAGAACTCTCACAGGCAAGGCTTTCCAAAGAGTGGTCAAAATGTCATATGCAGACGGGCCCATTGAGGTCTAAAATGTGAGGTCCATGTGTGTTTTGACTCTTAACTATGGCTGCCAAGTCTTTCAGAATAAAATCATGTGATATCCTGGTTGAGATTCTCAGTGCTCTGTGGAAAGCCACCCAGGGCCCAATCTCAGGTTTCAAGGGTGACTCTCATGCGTGGCCTCCTACAATCCCAACACAATTAATGGCAATACTTCTCTCAGGTCAGTTCCAGAACTCAGTCTCGAAGGAGAATCACACCAGAGTTCAAGCCCTTGTGGACCCAGTCATCTCTTCCAACCGCCACACAAATGACCACAATTGAAACCAAAACATTCCCACATGACCCTCATCTTCTTCCATATAGACAATCATCATAAACTCTTGCTGGAGGTTTCCATGAGGAGCGCAGCCCTAGGCAATGTCCAAAATATGCACCCTTGCCCATCATTTGCCTAAAGTGAGGGTGGCCTTGACACCCTTCCTGTGAACCAGGAGTGATCAAATAGGCCTGCCTTTAATACTGCTCTGCTTCTCCAATTTGAGGCCTACTGACTGTCAGGTATAGATTTTTTATGTGATTTGGCATCATGGGAGAACCCAAGCACTTCTGCAGCAGTTCAAAGAACTCATTTGACCCAAAGGATCCTATTCTCACTTGATGGAGGTTAGGAACCTAACAGAGGAAGGCAAGAAACTTCATCCACAATGACTGATATTTTTACCATTTTCGTTTTCAATACACACATGGGAACTTTCTTTATATCCATCAGGTGCTGAGAATCTAATCCATAGCCTGACCCAGAGCCAAGTGGCTGATTCAGACACATCCCTTTCGAAAGCAATTAAGCAAAGCACCACAGGTGATGCCCATTCATTTGCATTTAAAAACTGTTTACTTCAGGCTTCAAAAAGGAGTGACCTGAGGTAAGGACCTTCCTGACATTCAGGGCAACAGAAAAATAGGTAAGCAGAAGGCCCAAAACACTGTTTCTCCACTGAGACTTTCCTGGTCACACTGATATCTGAGTTTCCTGAGATGCTTGCCATTCCATTCAGCTATCCAGTACATGGCCATGTCACAGAGCTTGGAGGTGTTACATATCTTGGACACAAAACCATGAGCCAATTCTGGGTAGTGGCCAAAATTTAGGAAGAAAACAGGAACTTAGGAAGATAGTAGGGGTTGCCCATCCATAAAGCAACCTGCAGTCCAGTCATAAATTGGGTAGGATGAATGATGGAAAACTTTCTTCTAGACAGGACACATCCATTGATGCATTCTCTTTTCTCATGTCTACAACCACGGACACAGTGAGATACACAGATATAGAAACACTCACATTGTCAAACGACTTTTTAGAAACAGTCCACTCCAAACCAAACAAATCGCCTTTCCTATCTATTCTCAGAACATGAGACAAAACCACAAACTCACACCCACACCCACAAAGGCACTTCCTTCCCCCAATATGTCTGTGACAATCCGGAGTGTCCTCTGACTGTGGACCATATTGTTACCCCGAACTGGCCTGCCCTGTCTCAGATCTGGTCTCCGTGGCCAAATCTGTGAAGTTGTCAGAAGCCAGCGATGACCAACTACCTGCTTTCTTAGGAAAGGACCCTCTTCAGAGCTGTCCTGGCATTTGGCCATTCTCACATCAGTAAGTACCAAAAAAGACTCTCTCTGCCCTTGGTAAAACCAAACATGTGGTCCCACTAGGACTGTTACTGGGACTGGCTCTGGATGCCTGGCTTCCTGGATCCCAAGTTCAGAGAGTTCCATCACCAAGTAAGTTAGGTGAAGTCACTTTCTTCATGAAATGAATGAGGTCACTGCCTTGGCAACCACTTTGTCCTAACAGTTGCTGCCAAGGGTCCCATGAGATGGAGGCTGTTCCTACTTTCTGTGACACTGTCACAAGTTAGAATGGTATATCAACCATATGCACCGGGGAACTTCTCTCCATACAGGCCTGCATAGGTCCATCTTCTCTACATTAAGAAGAGAGAGGCTGATTCAGACACATCCTTTCATCCTGCCCAGGTTCTTTACCATGTCAGAAGACTTTTGCTCTCTTTGGTACTACATAGCTGCCTACAACTTCTCCAAGGATCATTTCTGCATTGACCTTTGAGGTTCTCAGCAGGTGGAAAATCCCCTACATTCCTGTATTGTAAGACCAACTCTATCCCTGCTCCTCTGTAAAGTTAGATTGAGGGAACAGCGTATGGTTAGGGTTAATAACAGGTTCGATTTCGGTTGGGAATCATTCTGCGGGATGAATAATGTTATTGGGAACCTGCGATATTTAAAAGAATATATAGGTGAAATATAAGTTTGAAAACCCAAATCTATGTAAGTTTTGAAGCCCAGAAGTGTATTGGGCCCTTGGGTAGGATACTTAGCTTTGAATTATGTTCTGCATAGATGTCTCTGATTAATCACTATACAATGGCATAGGACCTTTACCTTGGATGATTGAATGTCGAAGAGAACATGCAGTCAAAAAGGGATAGTCGGTAGGATTAGGAAGATAGTCAGTAGGTTTAGAAAGAAGAGTGAGTATAGGATTTGGACCAAAAGTTTTTTAGCAATAGGGTTTCGGGTAGAGAGTGAATGTAAATGTCAGCACATGTGAAGAGTCATTCACAATGATGAACTGGGGAAAATATGTAGGAAAGCAAATATCAATTGAGACAAAAGGAAATCAGGCAAAGTATAATGTGAGTTATAGGATTAGACATTTTCAACAGGGTTGAGGTTGAATATATAATCTTAGCAAGAAACAAATATGTAGTCACCAATTGGATTGACATTTGAGAGCATTAGGCAACCTGGACATGGATGTTATTACTAATCCATGCTCACTTTCCATTTAGGCTTTGGTACAATCATAAGTGTGACCTTTGCATTTTGTGTCCATAATATTACTGTGATAAAATATATATGTAGATCAGGTGACATGAGTATATCTTCCACCATTTCTGGGAGCAATATTTTGAAGACGTATAAATTAGTATTGGGGGTACAAAGAGGTGTACCCTTTTTCTATGAATATACAGATAATGCATGAATAGAACATACTCTGAAAAAAACCTATACTCATTCCACTATAAATAATGGATTGAATTGATATCTGAAAAAATACAGGAAATCAAATATTAATATACAGACATTCATTACAACCATGATACATCAATGATAATATTAGTATTAGGATTTTCATGAAGAGTGTGTGAGTTTTGCTTCAAAATTGATTATGGAAATCGAAAATAATGTGTTTGGAAAGAAGTCCCATGAAAAGACCAATAAAGAAACATGGAGGAATACATGTGTTCACAAGCAGGAAGTGATTGAAAGTGAAACAAATTCCTATATATTTTTGAACTTTTGGATGAAATATATATACTATGATGTGCATAAACTGAAGAAATAATAATGTCCCACTGTTGAATAAATATGAACGTCAAAATACATATCATGTCCCATAGGAATCTACTTGCATTGATGTTAAACTGGGTCAGTTACTGTAGAAATATTAGGATTTGTATACACCATTCACTGAAGTTAGTTGTCAGTACCAGGAAACAAATATGAATTTCAGGTTGATGAATAGTTTGGAAAATAATCTTGTGAAAAGTTGATTATAAATCCACATAAATGAATATGAATGAATTTAGGGAGTGTATAATAAGTCACATATATTACATATTTTGAAAAATCTGGAGAGTATATGTGTATATATATATATATATATATAGAGAGAGAGAGAGAGAGAAGAGAGAGAGAGACATTAAGAACTAGCAATATATATGCCAATCAAAATTCATCATGAAATATATATCATCCACACATCCAAAAATATTCATTATACTGAACATGGATTCATGTATAATGTTGTTCAACTAGAAAGCTCACCCATAGTTTGAAATTTCAGTTCCAATAGCATTTACGAGGAGTGATCTCTTCTCACAATTTGTATCTGCCAAGTCAACCACCTCACAAGAATGTACGTGTGGTACCAGGTAGAAATCTATATGTGCATATAAAAATACATGTGCTTAATAGGCTACAGAGAAAGGGAGAAAGGAATTCACATATTTGTTAACTTTAAAAACACATGGAGAACCATTTCAAAAAAAATTTGCAAGATTTATAACTCCTTCCCTATATTATGCAAAAGGCATGTCCAAGTATACACCCTGCCTCCTCTGAACTGCTTGTACTTCTTTTCTGTTTTTTGTTATTTTTCTCCATCATATTAGGATTAGTAGTCAGAGTCTAGTTGGGAATTCGTTAGGGTTAGAGATTCAGTGTTTTAAATGGAAATTGAAAAATGAATCCAATGTCTATGCAAATATGTGCTACCCAAAAATCTTCCCACTCTCATCCAGAACAATGCCTTGACATTATCTTTTACCAAAGTAAGACACAGTCAGAGGAGAAGAGTTAGAAAATCTGTGAATACATATCTGAAATGTAATTTGCTCAGGAGTTCACAACCTTGGAGGTGGTAGCAGAGTTCAAAAAAGTAAGGCAAAAGGTAAACACTCCTCAAACATGGAGCTCTGCTGGCCTAAAAAATTCTTGAGAAACTGCCTCTGAGGTTGGGCACTTGAAATATATGTTGTTTTCAGGAGATTTAGTTTTTTTGTAGAGAGACCATCAAAGCTGGTTCTGCATATATGTGACCTGTAAGACATGGTTTCTTATTTTTCATTGAACATGTGGCAGCAGTGCTGAATTCTTTTTTTGTAGCTAAACTGTGGGCACTGCGGCTAAGTTTCTCCCTGTGCTAACTGGGAAGACATTTGTTCATCCTCCACTTTTAGTGGTGTTTCTTGCTGCTGCACTGGGAGTTTGGTATTTCCTTCACGAAATAAAGGAGGTCAATTGGGACACATTGCTGAAGGGAGTTCTGTCACGTGTGGTGGGTGAGGGTTTGCAGGAGAATGCAATAACCAGGCTTCTATCCCACATAGCTTTCCCCCTTGACCATAGCAACCTGATTCTGAACATTTCCCTGAAACCTCTCCATATAACAAGATGCCTTTACCTATTGGGTCTGTTGGCTGAAACCATATCAGTCACAAGCCATTTGGAAGCCAATGGCAGATCCATGTGGCCCCACCACAGATGTTTTGTCACACATCTGCTCACCACTGCTCTAGGCCCACTAATCAGCAGGCACCAACTAACTGGCATCTCTGTTCTACACCATTTTCATGAAACCCTGTCAATCAAGGCACTGTCTGGTATACTCATGATCAGCATCAGGACATCCAAAGGTTTTCCAGTGGCACCTGGTCATGGAAATTTCAAAAATTTCATGGTATTTATCTAGCCATTATTCAAGGAAGAAGTTGTAGTCACTGTGGGTTTCAATTCATTCAGGAACCATTAAATGTTAAGGAAGCTCATTTCAATGAAATCTCTGGAGAACAATCACAGGCAAGGCATCCCAAATAGTGGCCAAAAGGTCACATGAAGCCAGGACCATTGAGGTCTACAATGTGAGGTCCATGTGTGTTTTGACTCTCAACTATGGCTGCCAAGTTTTTCAGAATAAAATCATGTGATATCCTGGCTGAGATTCTCAGTGTTCTGTGGAAAGCCACACTTGGCCTAGATCTCAGTTTCCAAGGGCAACTCTCATGCGTGGCCTCCTAACATCCCCACACAATTCATGACAATACTTCTCTGAGGTCAGTTCTACAACTCAGTCTCTAAGGAGTATTACATCAGAGTACAAGCCGAGGTGGACCCAGTCATCCCTTCCAACTGCCACACAAATGACCAAAATTAAAACCAAAACATTCCCACATGGCCCTCATCTTCTTCCACATAGACCCTCATTATAACCTCTGGCTGGAGATTTCCATGAGGGGTGCAGCGCAAGAGAGTGTCCAAAATAAGCTCCCTTGGCCCTCATTTGCCTAAAGTCAGGGTGGCCTGGACACCATTCCTGTGAACCAGGAGTGATCAAATAGGCCTGCCATTACAACTGCTCTGCTTCTCCAATTTGAGGCCTACTGACTGTGGGGTTTAGATTCTTTATGTGAAGTGGAATCATGAGAAAACCCAAGCACCTCTGCATGGCTTTGAAAAACTCATTTGACCCAAAGGATCCCTATACTCACTTGGTGATTGTCTGCAACCTAATAGAGGAAGGAGAGAGACATCATCCACAATGACTGAATTTTGCCATTTTAGTTTTCGATGAACACATGGGATCTTTCTTTATATCCATCAGGTGCTGAGAATATAAGCCACAGCCTCACACAGGGCCAAGAGGCTGATTCAGACACATCCCATTCAAAGCAATTAAGCAAAGAGCCACAGGTGATGCCCAATCATTTCCATATGAAAACTGTTTTTTTCATGCTTCACAAAGGGGTGGCCTGAGGCAAAGACCTTCCTGTCATTCAGTGAAACAGAAAAATAGGTAAGCAAAAGGCACAAAGCATGGTTTCTCCACTGAGACTTACCTGGTCACACTGATATCTGAGTTTTCTAAGAAGCTCGCCATTACCTTCGGCTATTCAGTACATGGCCATGTGACAGAGCTTGGGGTGGTACCTATCTTGGACACAAAACCATGAGACTATTCTGCAGATTGGTCAGAATTCAGGAAGAAATCTGAAACTTAGGAAGATAGTAGGTGTTGCCCATCGATAAGGCAACCTGCAGTGCAGTCATAAATTGGGCAGGATGAATGCTGGGAAGCTTTCTACTAGACAGGACACATTCATTGATGCATTCTCTTTTCTAATGTCTACAACCACGGACACAGTGTTATACACAGACATAGAAACACTTGCCTTGTCAAATGACTATCTAGAAACAGTCCACTGCAAACCAGACATACCAGCTTTCCTACCTATTCTAAGAAAATGAGACAAAACCACAAACTCACACCCACAAACACAAAGCACCTCCTTCCCCTAAGTAAGTCTGTGAATATCCAGAGTGTCCTCTGACTGGCGGGCCCTACTATGTTCACCCGAAATGGCCTGTACTGTGTCAGATCTGGTCTCCTTGGCCAACTCTGTGTAGTTGTTAGGAGCCAGCGGTGAGTCACTACCTACTTACTAAGGAAAGGCCCGTCTTCAGAGCTCTCCTGATATTTGGCCATCCTCACATCAGTAGGTACCAAGAAAGACAGAATCTGTCATTGGTAAAACTAAACAAGTGAGCCCACTGGGACTGGGACTGGGACTGGCTCTGGATGCCTGGCTTCCTGGATCCCAAGTTCAGAGAGTTCCATCACCAAAGAAGTAAGGTAGGTCACTTCCTTCAGGAACTGAATGAGGTCAATGCCTTGGCAAACACTTTGTCCTAATAGTTGCTTCCAAGGGTCCCATGAGATGGAGGCTGCCCCTACTTCCTGTGACACTGTCACAAGTTAGAATGGTATATCAACCATAGGCACACAGGAACAGCTCTCCACACAGACCTATTTTGGTCCATCTTCTCTACATTAAGAAGAAAGTGGCTGATTCAGACACACCCCTTCATCCTGACAAGGTTGTTTGCCATGGAAGATGACTTTTGCTCTCTCAGGTCCTTCATAGCTGCCTACCTCTTTTCCAGGGATCATGTCTGCATGGACCTTTGAGGTTCTCAGCAGGTGGAAGATCCCCTACATTCCTGTATTGTAAGACCAACTCTGTCCCTGCTCTTCTGTAAAGTTAGATTGAGGGAACAGTGTATGTTTAGGGTCAATAACATGTTGGATTTGGTTTAGGAATCATTCTGCAGAATGAATAATGGTATTTGAAACTGCGATATTTACTAGAATATATATGTGAAATATAAGTGTGAAACCAGAAATCTAGCTAACATTTGAAGCCCAGAAGGGCATTGGACCCTTGATTGTGATACTTAGAATAAAATTACATTCTGCACAGAGGTCTCAGATAGATCAATATACAATGGCATAAGACCTTGTACCTTGCTTGATTGAATGTAAAAGAGAATATCCAGTCAAAAAAGGATAGTCGGTAGGATTAGGAAGATAGTCGGTAAGTTTACGAAAAGAATGAGTATAGGATTAGGAACAAACGTTTATTAGCAATAGGTTATCGATTAGAGTGTGAATGTAAATGTCAGCGCATGTGAAGAGTCAGTCACAATGATGAACTGGGGAAAATATGTAGGAAACAGATAGAAATAGAGCCATAATGAAATCAGGCAATGTATAAAGTGAGGGATAGGATTAGACATTTTCAGTAGGGTTGAGTTTGAATATATAATCTTAAGAAGAAACAAATATGTAGTCACCAACAGGATTGATATTTGAGAGCATTAGGCAAGCTGGACATGGATGTTTTTAGTAATCCATGTTTACTTTCTATTTAGGCTTTGGTACAAACATAAGTGTGACTTTTGCATTTTGTGTTCCGAATATTTCTGTGATTAAATGTATAAGTAGATCAGTTGACATGAGTATTTCTTCCACCATTTCAGGGAGCAATATTTTGAAGACATATAAATTAGTATTGGGGGTATAAAGAAGTGTACACTGCGTCTATGAATATAGAGATAATGCATGAATAGACCATACTTTGAATAAATAATATAACTCTTTCCACTTTAAATAATGGATTGAATTTTATTTTGAAAATATATAAGAAATCCTATATTGGTATGCAATCATTAATTCCAACCAGTTATACATCTAATGGTAATATCAGAGTTATAATTTATCATAAAGTTTATGTGAGTTTTGCTTCAAAAGTGATTATGGAAATTGAAAGTAATGTGTCTTGAAAGAAGTCGCATGAAAAGACCTGTCAAGAAACATGGAAGAATACATGTGTCCTGAAGCAGGAAGTGATTGAAAGTGAAACAAATTCCTGTAAATTTGCGAACTTGTGGGGAAATATTAAGAGCCCCTCCCAGCTCTCCCTTGAGCGCCATAGCCAGACCGAGGGAATTAGGAGTGGCACGGGACTCGTGGTGCAGACCTCCAGGCCACCCCTCCCACCAGTGATGAAAACTGAAGTCTCTTGCTCCAGCTTCCGGGGGCATGGCTTCCGGAGTGCAAGCAAATTCGCTGGGGGTTCTCAGGCCTAAGCTCTACAAACTTAGGGTCTGAGGGAGACAAACAGGGAGAGTGTGCCCAGGCGTTCATGAAAACAGGGCTCCTAGGAGCAGCAGACCTGGCATGTAGCCAGTATTGTGGTGAGTGTCACAGGTGAGTGGGGCCTGGCTTGAGGAAACACAAAAGAAGGCCCTAGGCACTCAGGATTGGACACCCACCCAGTCTGGGAGGAAGAGCTGCTGCACAGTGATTGGTTTCCACTTATTGAAAGGAGAAGCTTGGCCCAGTGGGCACAGCTCTACCTACTGGAAAAGAAGTTTATTGCAATCTATGACTGCATTTATTATTATTATTATTATTATTATTAATATTATTATTTTATTTTAATTTGGGTTTTTTTGTTTTTGTTTTGTTTTTTTTTTTTGTTTTCTTTTATTTTCATTTTTTTTGTTGCTGTTCTTTAACTTTTTAAAAATGTTTTAAAATTTTTTATTTTTTATTTTATTTTATTTTTTTTTTCCGGTTCATGATGACCATCTGAGAACACAAATTTATTGCTTTTATTTTCCAAAATCCTCATAAAACAACTTAAACACTATAAAAATAATCACACCGTATTACCATAAAACAACAAATGAAAGGGAAAAAAAACATATTGGATCTCACCATCATGTATACACACAACACATACCTGCACAATCCCCCCAAATTAAAAGTAAATAGCGGAAAGATCAGTAGAGTGGAGGGAAGGGAACAGAAAGAGGGAGGAAAGGAGAAAAAGAGGAAGTACTGGGGACTGAATTAGAGCAAATTATATTTCATGCTTTTATAATTATGCCAAAATGAATCTTAATGTTATGTATAATCTTAATGTTATGTATAAAAAGAACCAATTAAAAAAACAAATATGATAGTATACCAGTGCTGTGTAGAGCCAATAAAAAAATACCTATACATAAACTAAAAAAATATGTGAATTTTAAGAATAAACTGGAGTGGGCTAGAGTTGTGGCTCAGTGGTAGAGCACTTGTCTAGCATGTGTGAGGCACTGGTTGGATTCTCAGCACTGCATATAAATTAATTAATTAAATAAGGATCCATCAACCACTAAAAAAACTAGTAAAAAAGAATAAATTATAAAAAATAAATGAAAGTGTGTAGAAAATGTCATTTGAAGTAAAAATACAAAATCAGTTCTAAGTTGTTTGCAACACAAACACACAAGTTAAGTGGTGTTTGAAAATACAGGGAGCAAAAGCTATTGTATAAAAATTTTATTGATAGTTCCAGAACATCTATTATTAATATCAATGTAAAATATGTATTTTAAGTGAAAGAACCTTTAATAAGACAGCAATTGTGTTAATTAATTAAAGAATCTAAAAATTAGATGAAAATATGATTTGTTTTTATTCAATGAAGCAAGATTAAATGTTTGAAATATGATTTTAAGGAGAAATATAGGCACCACAATAAGTTTTAGGCATTTTGTGGATACAAAGATAATTAACTTAGGACAACTTACTATGATAAATGAGTTTACTTTAGTAGAAAAATAGAATTTGCTCTCTGGAAACTGGGCACCACTAATCCCCAAATCCCAAATCCAAAATGCCGAATCTAACGTGTTTTAGTACTGGAATGTGACAAGTGAAAAGTTTCCTACTTGGATTCATTTGACAGGTTACAGTCAAAATGCAGGTATACTAAAAATGTTGTATGAAATTTCCTCCAGGCTATGGGTCTAAGGCATGTATGAAATATAAATGAATTTCATATTTACACTTGAGTCTTATCCCCAAGATTATGTGTGTATAAATATTCCATAATTCCCAAAAAATCCAAAATCTGAAATGCTTCTTGTTCTAAGCATTTTTGATAAACAATACTTAACCTATATACAATTGTTTCCCCCACAACAAATAAACAAATTTAATAAGGTTAAAAACTTTCCAAAAATAAAATTTAAACATACTACAAAGCAAATAAATAACACATGAAATAATAAATTTTTTGGTGACTTAACAACTGAAAACTGTTTCATTTAACTTGCCCCTGGATCATAGATAAACTTCAAAATTATTTTCTTTTTTTTTTAATGGCAAAATAATTTTATTTTATTTTATTTTTTTATTGGTTGTTCAAAACCCTACAAAGCTCTTGACATATCATATTTCATACATTAGCATACATTAGCTTCAAGTGAGTTATGAACTCCCTTTTTTACCCCAAGTAAAGATTGCAGAATCTCATGGGTTACACATCCACATTTTTACATAATACCATACTAGTAACTGTTGTATTCTGCTGCCTTTCCTATCCTCTACTATCCCCCCTCCCCTCCCCTATTTTGTTATTATTATTTTTTAAAATTTTAATTTTAATTTTATATTATCATTATCATTTTTTTAAAAAATAATCATTTTCTTTCTTTATTTTCTATTTTTTCTAGTGTATTTCATTTCTTTTCAATTTTCTTATTTCCCATTCCTTGCATTCTACCTGCCTACTCTCATTCTCTTTAGTGACTTTTTCCCTTCCCTTCTAAAATCTTTCCTCCCAAGCATCAAATAAATTTATAAGAGTAAACAGTAACTCAGCAGTCAAACAGAACAAGAAGTAACATGAACAGCATCAACAAGCAAGGAAGAAAAGGAGAACAAACAACGAAGGACACCCTAAATATTCAGGAGGACCTAGAGTCATCAGAAAAGTGGTCATATAAAGAACTCAAGGAATACCTTAGACAGATGGAATGGAAACTTAAAGAGGATACGAGACAGAAAATCCAAACAGTAAAAGAAAACATTGAAAATGAATTACATAAACATATAAAAGAAAAAGTTAAGCATCTTTATCAGTGGATAGAGATTATAAAAAAAATCAAACAATAATTCTAGAAATGAAGGAAATGATAAACCAAATTAAGAACTCCATTGAGAGTATCACTAACAGAGTGGAGCAAGTAGAAGCCAGAACGTCAGATAATGAAGACAAAATATATCATCTTGAAATGAGTCCAGCCAACTCAGAAAGGCTGGCAAAAAAATCACAAGAAAAACATCCATGAGATTTGGGATAACATAAAAAAAAAACACACTTACGAGTCATCAGGATAGAGGAAGGTACAGAGACTCAAACCAAGGGAATGAGAAAACTGCTGAATGAAATAATTACAGAAAACTTTCCAGAAATAAAAAAGGAAATGGATATACAAATTGTAGATGCATACAGGACAAGAGCACACAAAATCACAGTAGACGAATGCCAAGACACATTGTTATGAAGATATCCAATATACAGAACAAAGAGAAAATAATAAATCTACAAGAGAATGGAGGCAGAATACATTCAGTGGTAAACCAATAAGGTTAACAACGGATATTTGATCACAGACACTGAAAGCGAGAAGATCCTGGAAAAACGTATTTCAAACACTGAAAGACAATGGATGCCAACCAAGAATTTTGTATCCAGCATAATTAACCATCAGGTACGACAACGAAATAAGAATCTTTCATGATAAACAAAAGCTAAAAGAATTTGAAGCCAGAAAACAAGCATTGCAAAGCGTCTTGAGCAAAACACTACACAAGAAAGAAATGAAAAACAACAACCAAAACCATCAGTGGGAAGTACCTTGGTAATGACAGAGGCAGGGTGAAATCTTATCATGGAGAAACAAACTAAATTAAAAAAAAGATAAATAATCAAACATGGCTGGCAGTACAAACCATACATCAATAGTAACTCTGAATGTAAATGGCTTCAACTCTCCAACAAAGCGACATAGGCTGGTAACTTGGATTAAATAAACAAATCCAACAATATGTTGCCTCCAGGAGACACATCTGAAATGCAAAGACACACAGGCTGAAGATGAAAGGTTGGGAAAAAATACACCATGCACACTTATCCTCATAAGCAAGCAGGGGTGGACATCCTCATATCAAATAAAATCGACTTCAAGACTAAGTTAATCAAAAGGGATAAGGAAGGACATTATATACTGTTAAAAGGAACCATTCACCAACAAGACATAAAAATTATCAATATTTATGCAACAAATAATGGTGCTACGATGTTCATGAAACAAATTCTCCTCAAGCTCCAGAATGAAATAGACCTCAACACAATAATTATGGGTGACTTCAACACACACCTATCACCATTGGACAGATCCTCCAAACAAAAGTTGAATAAAGAAAGTATAGAACTCAATATCACAATCAATAACCTACATGTAACTGACATACATAGAATATATCAACCATCATCAAGTGGATATACTTTTTTCTCAGCAGCACATGGATCCTTCTCAAAAATAGACCATATATGATGCCATAGGGCAACCCTCAGTAAATATAAAGGTGTGGAGATAATACCATGCATTTTATCTGATCATAATGGAAGAAACTGGAAATCAATGATAAAAGAAGGAAGGAAAAATTCTACATCACATGGAAAATGAACAATATGTTACTGAATGATCAATGGGTTACAGAAGACATAAAGGAGAAAATCAAAAAATTCTTAGAGATAAATGTAATTACAGACACAACATATCGGAATCTATGGGACACAATGAAAGCAGTTTTAAGAGGGAAATTCATCGCCTGGAGGTTATTCCTGAAAAAAAAGGAAAAACCAACAAATAATTGAGCTCACACTTCATCTCAAAGCCCTAGAAAAGAAAGAGCAAAACAACAGCAAATTTAGCAGAAGGCAAGAAATTATTAAAATCAGAGTGGAAATCAACGAAATTGAAACAAAAGAAACTATTGAAAAAATTAACAAAACTAAAAGTTGGTTCTTCGAAAAAATAAATAAGATCAACAGACCCTTAGCCATGCTAAAGACGAAAAGAAGAGAAAGAACTCAAATTACTAACATATGAAATGAAAAAAACGACATCACAACAGATGCTACAGAAATACAGAAGACAGTTAGAAATTATTTTGAAAACCATTATTCCAATAAAATAGAAAATAGTGAAGACATCGATAAATTTCTTAAGTCATATGATTTGCCCAAACTGAGTCAGGAGGATACACACAATTTAAACCGACCAATATCAATGGATGAAATAGAAGAAGCAATCAAAAGACTACCAACCAAGAAAAGCCCAGGAACGGATGGCTATACAGCGGAGTTTTACAAAACCTTTAAAGAAGAATTAATACCAATACTTTTCAAGTTATTTCAGGAAATAGAAAAAGAGGGAGCTCTGCCAAATTCATTTTATGAGGCCAACATCACTCTAATTCCAAAACCAGAAAAAGACACCTCAAAGAAAGAGAACTACAGACCAATATATCTGATTAACCTAGATGCAAAAATCCTCAATAAAAATCTGCCTAATCGAATACAAAGGCACATCAAAAAAATTGTTCACCAGGATTAAGTAGGATTCATCCCTGGTATGCAACGATGGTTCAATATATGAAAATCAATAAATGTTATTCATCACATCAATAGACTTAAAGATAAGAACCATATGATCATCTCGATAGACGCAGAAAAAGCATTTGACAAAGTACAGCATCCCTTTATGTTCAAAACATTAGAAAAACAGGGATAACAGGAACTAACCTCGACATTGTAAAAGCTATCTATGCTAAGTCTCAGGCTAGCATCATTATGAATGGAGAAAAATTGAAGGCATTCCCTCTAAAATCTGGAACAAGACAGGGATGCCCTCTGTCACCACTTCTATTCAATATAGTTCTCGAAACACTGGCCAGAGCAATTAGACAGATGAAAGAAATCAAAGGCATAAAAATAAGAAAATAAGAACGAAAATTATCACTATTTCCTGGTGACATGATTCTATACATATAGGACCCAAAAGGGTCTACAAAAAAACTACTAGAACTAATAAATGAATTCAGCAAAGTGGCAGGATATACAATCAAAACGCATAAATCAAAGGCATTTCTGTATATCAGCGACAAAACTCCTGAAACAGAAATGAGGAAAAACACTCCATTCACAATATCCTCAAAAAAATTAAATACTTGAAAATCAACCAAACAAAAAAGGTGAAAGACTTATACAATGAAAACTACAGAACCCTAAAAAGAGAAGTAGAAGAAGATCTTAGAAGATGGAAAAATATACCCTGTTCCTGGATAGGCAGAACTAACATCATCAAAATGGCAAAATTACCAAAAGTTTTCTATATGTTCAATGCAATGCCAATCAAAATCCCAATGGCATTTCTTGTAGAAATAGATAAAGCAATCATGGAATTCATATGGAAAAATATAAGACCCAGAATAGCAAAAGCAATTCTAGCAGGAAGTGTGAATCAGGCGGTATAGCGATACCGGACTTAAAACTATACTACAGAGCAATAGTAACAAAAACAGCATGGCACTGGTACCAAAACTGGCGGGTTGACCAATGGTACAGAATAGAGGACACAAAGACTAATTCACAAAGCTACAACTATGCTATATTTGATAAAGGAGCTAAAAGCATGCAATGGAGGAAATATAGCATCTTCAACAAATGGTGTTGTAAAAAAAGGAAATCCATATGCAACAAAATGAAACCGAATCTCCTCCTCTTGCCATGCACAAAAGTTAACTCAAAGTGGATCAAGGAGCTAGATATCAAATAAGAGACTCTGCATCTCATAGAAGAAAAAGTCGGCTCCGATCTACATAATGTGGGGTCGGGCTCCAAATTCCTTAACAGGACACCCATAGCAGAAGAGTTAATAACAAGAATCATCAAATGGGACTTACTTAAACTGAAAAGTTTTTTTCTCAGCAGGATAAAAAATGAGAGAGGTAAATAGGGAGCCTAAATTATGGGAACAAATTTTTACTCCTCACACTTCAGATAGAGCCCTAATATCCAGAGTATACCAAGAACTCAAAAAATTACACAATAAGATGATAAATAACCCAATCAAAAAATGGGCCATGGACCTGAACCGACAATACTCAGAGGAGGACATACAATCAATCAGTAAGTAAATGAAAAAATGCTCACCATCTCTAGCAGTCAGAGAAATGCAAAAATTAAAACCACCCTAAGAAACCATCCTACTCTAGTAAGATTGGCAGCCATTATAAAGTCAAACAACAAGTGCTGGCGAGGATGTGGAGAATAGGGTACTCTTGTACATTGCTGGTGGGACTGCAAACTGTTGTGGCAAATTTGAAAAGCAGTATGGAGAATCCTGGGAAAGCTGGGAATGGAACCACCATTTGACCCAGCTATTGCCTTCTCAGACTATTCCCTGAAGACCTTAAAAGAGCATATTACAGGGATACTGCCACATCGATGTTCATAGCAGCACAATTCAAAATTGCTAGACTGTGGAACCAACCCAGATGCCCTTCAGTAGATGAATGGATAAAAAAATGTGGCATTTATACACCATTGAGTATTATGCATCATTAAAAAATGACAAAATCATTGAATTTGCAGGGAAATGGATGGCACTAGAGCAGATTATGCTTAGTGAAGCTAGCCAAACCCTAAAAAACAAATAAAAATGTCTTCTTTGATATAATGAGAGCAACTAACAACAGAGCACGGAGGAAGAGCAGGAAGAAAAGATCAACATTAAACAGAGACATGAGGTTGGGGTCGGAAAGAGAGAGATAAAGGAAATTGCATGGTAATGGAGGGAGACCCTCATTGTTACACAAAATTACATATAAGAGGTTGTGAGGGGAATGGGAAAATTAACAAAGATATAAATGTATTACAGTAGATGGGGTAGAGAGAGAAGATGGGAGGGGAGCGGGGATACTAGAGGATAGAAAATGTAGCAGAATACAACAGTTACTAATAGGGCATTATAAAAATGCAGATGTGTAACACATATGATTCTGCAATCCGTATTTGGGATAAAAATGGGAGTTCATAACCCACTTGAATCTAATGTATGAAATATAATATGTCAAGAGCTTTGTAATGTTTTGAACACCCAATTAAAAAAAAATTAAAAAATAATATGAAATAAAATAATTGAAAAAAAAACACATGGAGAAATATTTCACTCTCATCCAGAACAATACCTTGACATTACCCTCGCCCCAAGTAATTCATCATTAGAGGAGAAGAGTTAGAAAATCTGGGAATACATAGCTGGAATTTAATATGCTCAAAAGTTCACAACCTTGGAGGTGGTAGAGTAGTTTACTAAAGTAAGGGACAGGGTAAACACTCCACAAATATGGAGCTCTGCTGGCCTAAAGACTTCTTCAGATACTGCCTCTGAGGTTGGGCACTTGAAATATATGTTGTTGTCAGGAGCTTTAGATTCCTTTGTAATGAGAGCATCAAAGCTGGGTCTGCATCTATGTGACCTGGAGGACATGGTTTCTTATGTTCCAATGAACATGAGTCAGCAGTGCTGAATTCAATCTTTGTAGGTAAACTGTGGTCACTGGGGGCTAAGTGTCTCCCCGTGTGGACTGTGAAGCCATTTGGTCATCCTCCACATTTTGTGGTGTTTCTTGCTGCTGCACTGGTAGTTTGGTATTTGCTTCACAAAATACAAGGAGTCCACCTGGAAAAAGTGTTGGAGGGAGTTTCTCACGTGTGGTGGGTCAGGGTCTGCAGGAGAATGCACCCACCAAGGTTCTATCCCAAATAGCTTGCCTCTTGACCATAGCAACGTGATTCTGAACATTGCCCTGAAACCTCTACAAATAAAAATATGCCTTTACATATAAGGGTCTGCTCGCTGCACCATGTCAGTCACAAGCAATTTGGAAGCCAATGGAAGATCCACATGGCCCCACCACAGATGATTTATCACACACCTGCCGACTGCACCTCTATGCCCACTACTCAGCAGGCTCCAAATTACTGGCATCTGTGCTCTACACGATTTTCTGGAAACCCAGTCCATCAGGCACTGTCTGGTATACTCATAGTCAGCAACAGGATATCCAAAGGTTCTCCAGTGCCACCTGGTCATGGAAATTTAAAAAAAATTCACGGTATTTATCTAGCCATTTTTCAAGGATGAAGTTGAAGGCACTGTGGGTTTCACTTCATTCAGGAACCATTAAATGGTGAGGATGCTCATTTCAATGAAAGCTCTGGAGAACTCTCATAAGCATGGCTTCCTAAAGAGTGGCCAATGATCACATGATGTGATACCCTGGCTGAGATTCCCAGTGCTCTGTGCAAAGCCAACCTGGGCCTAGATCTCAGTTTCCAAGGGCAAATCTCATGCGTGGCCTCCTAAAATCCCAACTCAATTCATGGCAATACTTCTCTGAGGTCCATACCACAACTCAGTATCTAAGGGGAATCACACCAGAGTTCAACCCCAGGTGGACCCAGTCGTCACTTCCAACCACCACCCAAATGACCACAATTAAAACCAAAACACTCCCACATGACCCACATCTTCTTCTATATAGACACTCATCATAACTTCTGGCTGGAGGTTTCCATAAGGGGCTCTGCCCAAGCCAGTGTCAAAAAAAAGCTCCCTTGCCCCTTAATTTGACTAAACTCAGGGTGGCCTGTACACCCTTCCTGTGAACAAGATGTGATCAAATAGGCCTGCCATTAATACTGCTCTGCTTCTCCAATTTGAGGACTACTGACTGTGGGTTTTAGATTCTTTATGTGAACTGGAGTCATGATAAAACCCAAGCACCTATGGGATAGAATCTGCAGGGCTTTGAGGAACTCATTTGACACAAAGGATCCCTATTCTAACTTGATGCAGGTCACGAACCTTACAGAGGAAGACGAGAGACTTCATCCACAATGACTGCTCTTTTTGCCACTTTGGTTTTGGATGTACACATGGAATCTTTCTTTAGATCCATCAGGTGATGAGAAACTAAGCAACAGCCTCACAAGGGCCAATGGTCTGAATGAGACACATCTTTTTCAAAGCAATTAAGCAAAGAGCCACAGGTGATGCCCATTCATTTCCATTTGAAAACTCTTTTCTTCAGGCTTCACAAAGGGGTGGCCTATGGCAAAGACCTTCCTGACATTTAGGGCAACAGAACAATAGGTAACCAAAAGGCCCAAAGCAGGGTTTCTCCACTGAGACTTTAATGGTCATAGTGATTTCTGAGTTTTCTGTGATGCTCGCCATTCCCTTCAGCTATCCAGTACATGGCCAGGTCACAGAGCTTGGAGGTGGTATATATCTTGCACAAAAAAACCATGAGCCTATTCTAGAGAGTGGCCAGAATTCAGGAAGAAAAGTGGAACTTAGGAAGATAGCAGGTGTAGCCAATTGATAAGGCAAGCCGCAGTCCATTCATAAATTGTGCAGGATGAATTCTGGGAAGCTTTCTACTAAACAGGACATATCCATTGATCCAATATCTTTTCTAATGTCTACAACCATAGATAACAGTGGGATACACAGACATAGAAACACTCGCCTTGCCAAACGACTTACTAGAAACAAACCGCCTTCCCTACCTATTTTCAGAACATGAGACAAAACCACAAACCCACAACCAAACCTACAAAGGCACCTCCTTCCGCCAAGTAGGTCTTTGACTATCTGGAGTGTCCTCTGACTTATGGGCCATACTATGTTCCCCCGAAATGGCCACTCCTGTCTCAGATTTGGACTCCACGGCCAACTCTATTTAATTGTCAGGAGCCAGCTGTGAGCCACTACCTGCTTTCTCAGGAAAGGCCCCTCTTCAGAGATTTCCTGCCATTTGGCCATCCTCACATGAGTAGGAACCAAGAAAGACTGACTCTGTCCTTGGTAAATCCAAACAAATGAGACCACTCGGACTGGAACTGGCCCGGGCTTTTTTGCATGAATTCCTGGATCCCAAGATCAGAGAGTTCCATCACCAAGGAAGTGAAGTGAGGTCACTTCTTTCAGGAATTGAAAAATCTGTGGAAAGCAACCCTGGGCCTAGATCTCAGTTCCAAGGGTGACTCTTATGTGTGGCCTCCTAAAATCCCAACAAAATTCAATGCAATACTTCTCTAAGGTCAGTTCCACAACTCAGACTCTAAGGGGAATCACACCGGAGTTCAAGCCCAGGTGGACCCAGTCATTTCTTCCAACCGCCACACAAATGACCAAAATTAAAACGAAAACACTCCTACATGGCCCTCATCTTCTTACATATTGTCATTCATCGCAATGTCTGGCTGAAGATTTTCATGAGGCGCGAAGCCCAAGAAAGTGTCCAAAATAAGCTCACTTACCCCTCATTTGCCTAAAGTCAGGGTGGCCTGGACACCCTTCCTGTGAACCAGGAGTGATCAAATAAGCCTGTCATTAATAATTCTCTGTTTCTCTAATTTGAGGCCTACTAATTTTCATGTATAGATTCTTTGTGATTTGGAGTCATGCAAAACCCCAAGCACCTCTGCAGGGCTTTGAGGAACTCTTTTGACCCAAAGAATCCATTTTCTCACTTGACAGAGGTCAGGGACCTAACAGAGGAAGGCAAGAGACTTCTTCAACAATGACTGATCTTTTTGCCATTATGGTTTTTGATGCACACATGGGATCATTCTTTAGATCCATCAGGTGCTGAGAATGTAAGTCACAGCCACAAACAAGGCCAAGAGGCTAATTCAGCCACATCCCTTTCCAAAGCAATTAAGCAAAGAGCCACAGGTGATGCCCATTCATTTCCATTTGAAAACTCTTTCTTCAGGCTTTACAAAGGGGTGGCCTGAGACAAAGTCTTTCCTGACATTCAGTGCAACAGAACAATAGGTAAGCAAAAGGCCCAAAGCAGGGTTTTTCCACTGAGACGTTTCTGTCCACACTGATATCTGAGATTTCTGAAAGGTTGGCCATTCTCTTCCGCTATCCAGTACATGGCCATGTCACAGAGCTTGTAGTGGTACATATCTTGGACACAAAACCATGAGCCTATTCTGGAGAGTGGCCAGAATTCAGGAAGAAAACTGGAACTTAAGAAGATAGAAGGTGTTGCCTCTCGATAAGACAAGCTGCAGTCCATTCATAAATTGGGCAGGATGAATTATGGGAAGATTTATATTAGACTGGACGCATCCATTAATGCATTCTCTTTTCTAATGTCTACAACAATGGACACAGTGGGATACACAGACATAGAAACACTCGCCTGGTCAAACGACTTACTAAAAACAATCCACTCCAAACCAAACAAACCAACTTTCTTACCTATTCTCAGAACATGGCCTGACCTCTCTCAGATCTGGTTTCCTTGGCCAACTCTGTGAAGTTGTCAAGAAAAAGGGGTGAGCCACTACCTGCTTCTTCTGGAAAGGTCCCTCTTCAGAGCTCTCCTGGCATTTGGCCATCCTCACATCAGTAGGTACCAAGAAAGACTGACTCTGTCCTTGGTAAATCCAAACAAGTGAGTCCACTGGGACTGGGGCTGCCTCGGGGTGCCTGGATTCTTGGATACAAAGTTCAGAGAGTTCCATCACCAAGGAAATGAGGTATGTCACTTTCTTTGGAACTGAATGAGGTCACTGCCTTGGCAACCACTTTGTCCTAACAGTTGCTTCCATGTGTCCCATGAGATGGAGGCTGCCCCTACTTCCTGTGACACTTTCACAAGGTAGAATGGTATGTCAACCATAGGCACCCAGGAACAGCTCTCCACACAGGCCTGGTTTGGTCCATCTTCTCTACAATAAAAAGAGAGAGGCTGATTCAGACACATCCCTTCATCCTGACCAGGTTGTTTGCCATGGAAGATGACTTTTGCTCTCTCAGGTCCTTCATAGCTGCCTACATCTTCTCCAGGTATCATTTCTGAATGGACCTTTGAGGTTCTCAGCAGGTGGAATGTCCCCTACTTTCCTGTATTGTAAGAACGACTCTATCCCTGCTCTTCTGTAAAATGAGATTGAGGGAACAGTGTATGTTTAGGGTTAATAACAGGTTCGATTTGGGTTAGCAATCATTCTGTGCAATAAATAATGGTATTGGGAACCTGCGATATTTACAAAAATATCGAGGTGAAATATAAGTATGAAAACAGAAATCTAGGTATGATTTGAAGCCCAGAAGGGCATTGGGCCCTTAATTGGGATACTTAGTTTTGAATTATATTCTGCAAAGATGTCTCAGACAATTTGATATACAATGGCATAGGACCTTGTACCTTGGATGTTTGAATGTAGAAGAGAACATCCAATCCAAAGGGATAGTCGGTAGGATTAGGAAGATAGTCGGTAGGTTTAGGAAGAAGAGTGAGTGTAGGATTGGGACTAAAAATTCTTTAGCTATAGGGTTTCGGATAGAGAGTGAATGTAAATGTCAGCACATATGAAGAGTCAGTCACTATGATGAAATTGGGAAAATATGTAGAAAAGCAGATATCAATAGAGACATTATGAAATCAGGCAAAGTATTAAGTGAGTGATAGGAGTAGACATTTTCACCAGGGTTGAGTTTGAATATATAATCTTAGGAAGAAACAAATATGTAGTAACCAATAGGATTGACATTTGAGAGCATTAGGCAACCTGGACATGGATGTTTTTAGTAATCCATGATCTCTTTCCATTTAGTCTTTGGTACAATCATAAGTGTGACCTTTACATTTTTTGTCCAGAATATTACTGTGATAAAATCTATATGTAGATCAGGTGACATGAGTATTTCTACCACCATTTCTGGGAGCAATATACTGAAGACGTAAAATTTGTTTGGGGGTACAAAGAGGTGTACCCTGTGTCCATGAATATAGAGATTAAGCATGAATACACCATACTGTGAATAAATAATATAACTGGTTCCAACTTATAATGGATTGAATTGATATCTGAAAATATACAATAAATCTTATATTGATATATATTCATTCATTCCAACCAGTTATACATCTAATGGTAATATTAGTGTTTTGGTGTATCATGAAGAGTGTGTGAAGTTTGCTTCAAAAGTGATTATGGAAATCGAAAATAATGTGTTCGGAAAGAATTCTCATGCAAAGACCAGTCAAGAAATATGGCGGAATACATGTGTTTTGAAGCAGGAAGTGATTGAAAGTGAAACAAATGCCTATAAATTTGCTAAATTGTTTATGAAATATATATCCTATGATGTGCATAAACTGATGAAATTGTAATGTACCAGTTTTGAATAAAAATTAACGTAAAAATACACATCATGTCCCATTGGAATCTACTTGCATTCATGTTAAACTTGGTCAGTTACTGTAGAAATATTAGGATTCGCGTGCCTCATTCACCGAAGTTAGTTTTCTTTTTTTTTTTAATTTTTTTATGGTTGTTCTAAACATTATATATTTCTTGATATATCGTATTTCACACTTTGATTCAAGTGGGTTATGAACTCCCATTTTTACCCCGTATACAGATTGCAGAATCACATCAGTTACACATCAATTGATTTTCACATTGCCATACTAGTGTCTATTGTATTCTGCTGCCTTTCCTATCCTCTACTATCCCTCCTCCCCTTCCGTCTCTTCCCCTCTTCTCTCTCTACCCACTCTACTGTAATAAATTTTTCCCTTTTGTATTATTTTTCCCTTTCCCCTCACATCCTCTTTTATGTAATTTTGTATAACCCTGAGGGTCTCCTTCCATTTCCATGCAATTTCCCTTCTCTCTCCCTTTCTCTCCCACCTCTCATCCCTATTTAATATTAATCTTCTACTCATGCTCTTCATCCCTACTCTGTTCGTACTTACTCTCCTTTTATCAAAGAAGGCATTTGGCATTTGTTTTTTAGGGATTGGCTAGCTTCACTTTGCATAATCTGCTCTAATGCCATCTGTTTTCCTGCAAATTCTATGATTTTGTCATTTTTTTAAAGCAGAGTAATACTCCATTGTGTATAAATGCCACATTTTTTTTTATCCATTCTTCTATTGAACAGCATCTAGGTTGGTTCCACAGTCTTGCTATTGTGAATTGTGCTGCTATGAACTTCAATGTAGCAGTGTCACTGTAGCATGCTCTTTTAGGATCTTTAGGGAATAGACCAAGAAGAGGAATAGCTGGGTCAAATGGTAGTTCCATTTCCAGCTTTCCAAGAAATCTCCATAATGCTTTACAAATTGGCTGCACCAATTAGCAGTGCCTCCAATAATGTACAAGTGTACCTGTTTCTCCACATCCTCACCAGCACTTGTTGTTGTTGGACTTCATAATGGCTGCCAATCTTACTGGAATGAGATGGTATCTTAGGGTGGTTTTGATTCACATTTCTCTGACTGCTGGGGATGGTGAGCATTTTTTCATGTACTTGTTTTTTGATTGTATGTCCTTCTCTGAGAAGTGGCTGTTCTGGTTCTTGGCCCATTTGTTTATTGGGTTATTTGTTATCTTATTATCTATTTTTTTTTGAGTTCTTTGTATACTCTGAATATTAGGGCTCTATCTGAAGTGTGAGGAGTAAAGATTTGTTCCCAGTATTTAGGCTCCCTATTTACCTCTCTTATTGTTCCTTTTGCTGAGAAAAAACTTTTTAGTTTGAGTAAGTCCCATTTGTTGATTCTAGTTATTAACTCTTGTGCTATGGGTGTCCTATTGAGGAATTTGGAGCACGACCCCACAGTATGTAGATCATAGCCAACTTTTTCTTCTATCAGACGCCATGTCTCTGATTTGATATCAAGCTCCTTGATCCATTTTGAGTTAACTTTTGTGCATGGCGAGAGAAAGGGATTCAGTTTCATTTTGTTACATATGGATTCCAAGTTTTCCCAGCAGCATTTTTTGCAGATGCTATTTTCCTTCGTTGCATGCTTTTAGCCCCTCCATCCAATATAAGATAGTTGTAGTTTCCTGGCTTGGTTTCTGTGTCCTCTATTCTGAACCATTGATCCACCCGCCTGTTTTGGTACCAGAACCATGCTATTTTTGTTACTATTTTTCTGTAGTATAGTTTGAAGTCTGGTATCGCTATGCCACCTGATTCACACTTCCTGCTTAGTATTGTTTTTTTTATTCTGTGTCTTTTATTTTTTCATATGAATTTCATGATTGCTTTCTCTATTTCTAGAAGAAATTCCGTTTGGATTTTGATTGGCATTGCATTAAACCTATTGAGAACTTTTGGTAATATCACCATTTTGATGATGTTAGTTCTGCCTATCCATGAACAGGATATATTTTTACATCTTCTAAGAACTTCTTCTATTTCTCTCTTTAGGGTTCTGTAGTTTTCATTGTATAAGACTTTCACATCTTTGTTAGGTTGATTCCTAATTATTATTATTTTTTTTTAGGATATTGTGTATGGAGTGGTTGTCCTCATTTCTATTTCAGAGGATTTGTCGCTGATATGCAGGAACGCCTTTGATTTATGCATGTTGATTTTATATCCTGCCACTTTGCTGAATTCATTTATTAGCTCCATTAGTTTCTTTGTAGACCCTTTTGGGACTGCTAGATATAGAATCATGTGATCTGCAATAGTGATAATTTAAGTTCTTCTTTTCCAATTTTTATGCCTTTTATTTCTTTCGTCTGTCTAAATGCTCTGGCTAGTGTTTCGAGAACAATGTTGAACAGAAGTGGTGAGAGAGGGCATCCCTGTCTTGTTCCAGATTTTAGAGAGAATGCCTTCAATTTTTCTCCATTCAGAATGATGCTAGCCTGAGGCTTAGCATAGATTGCTTTTACAATATTGAGGTATGTTCCTCTTATCACTAGTTTTTCTAGAGTGTTGAACATAACAGAATGCTGTACTTTATTGAATGCTTTTTTTTGCATCTACCGAGATGATCATATGGTTCTTATTTTTAAGTCTATTGATGTGGTTAATAACATTTATTGATTTCCGTATATTGAACCAGCCTTGCATCACACGGATGAATCCTACTTGATCAGGATTCAAAATTTTTTTGATATGTTTTTGTATCCAATCCGCCAGAATTTTATTGAGGATTTTTTCATGTAGGTTCATTAGAGATATTGGTCTGTAGTTTTCTTTCTTTGAAGTGTCTTTGTCTGGTGTAATAATCAGGGTGATCTTGGCCTCGTAGAATGAATTTGGAAGATCTCCCTCTTTTTCAATTTCCTGAAAAACCTTGAAAAATATTTGTATTCGTTCCTCTTTAAAGGTTTTGTTAAACTCTGCTGTATACCCATACGGTCCTTGGCTTTTCTAAGTTGGTAGTGGTTTGATGGTTTCTTCTATTTCCTCAATTGATATTGGTCTGTTTATGTTATCTATATCCTCCTGACTCAATATGGGCAGATCATATGACTTAAGAAATTTATCGATTCCTGCACTGTCTTCTATTTGATTGGAGTATAAGGATTCAAAATAATTTCTGATTATCTTATGTATTTCGGAAATATCTGTTGTGATATTTTCTTTTTTAATCCCTTATGCTAGTAATTTGAGTTCTCTCTTCTTCTCTTTGACAGCATGGCTAAGGGTCTGTCAATTTTATTTATTTTTTCAAAGAACCACCTTCAACTTTTGTCAAGTTTTTTCAATTGTTTGTTTTGTTTCAATTTCATTAATTTCAGCTTTGATTTTAATTATTTCTTGCCTTCTACTTCTTTTGCTGTTTCTTTCGTCTTCTTTTTCTAGGATTTTGAGATGAATTATGAGATCATTTATTTGTTGGTTGTTTCTTTTTTTAAGGAATGAACTCCAAGCAATGAATTTTCATCTTAAACTGCTTTCAATGTGTCCCATAGATTCCGATATGTTGTGTCTGCGTTTTCATTTATCTCTAAGAATTTTTAAATTTCTTCCTTGATGTCTTCTATAACCCATTGATCACTCAGTAACCTATTGTTCATTCTCCAAGTGATGCATGATTTTTCCTTCCTTCTTTTATCATTGATTTTTAGTTTCATTCCATTATGATCAGGTAATATGCATGGTATTATCTGTACTCCTTTATATTGTCTAAGAGTTGCCCTGTGATATAATATATGATCACTTTTTAGAAGGATACATGTGCTTCTGAGAAAAAAGGTAACTGTTTGATGTTGGGTGTTATATTCTACATATCTCAAATAAGTCTAGGTAATTAATTGTGTTATTGAGTTCTATAGTTTCCTTATTCAACTTTTGTTTGGAAGATCTGTCCAGTGGTGAGAGAGGTGTGTTCATGTCTCCCATGATTACTGTATTGTGGTGTATTAGACTCTTGAACTTGAGAAGAGTTTGTTTGATGAACATAGCTGCACCATTGTTTGGGGCATATATATTAATGATTGCTGTCTCTTGTTGGTGTATGGTTCCCTTGAGCAGTATGTAGTGTCTCTCTTTATCCCTTTTGATTTACTTTCCCTCAAAATCTATTTTATTTGATATGAGTATGGACTCTCCAGCTTGTTTCCGAAGTCCATATGAGTGATATGATTTTTCCCAAACTTTCACCGTCAGTCTATGTATGCATTTTCCTAACAAATGCATCTCCTGTAGGCAGCATATTGTTGGGTCTTGTTTTTTGTTCAATTCTACTAGCCAGTGTGTCTTCATTGGTGAGTTTAAGCCATTAACATTTAGGTTTATTATTGAGATATGGGTTGTACTTCCAGCCATATTTGTTTATTTATGTTACTAAACATGGTTTGTTTTCCTCTTTGATTATTTTCCCCCCTTTAATGTCCTACCTCCCACTGTTGGTTTTCATTGTTATTTTCCATTTCCTCTTCGTGCAATGTTTTGCCGAGGATGTTTTGAAGAGATGGTTTTCTAGCTGCAAATTCTTTTCACTTTTGTTTATCGTGGAATGTTTTAATTTCATCTTCCATACTGAAGCTTAATTTCGCTGGATACACAATTCTTGGTTGGAACCCATTTTCTTTCAGTGTTTGAAATATGTTATTCCAGGATCTTCTAGCTTTCAGAGTCTGTTTTGAATGATCAGCTGTTATCCTGATTGGTTTACCCTTAAATGTAATCTGCTTCCTTTCTCTTGTAGCTTTTAAAATTCTCTCCTTTTTCTGTTTGTTGGGCATCTTCATTATAATGTGTCTACTTGTGGCTCTCTTATGATTTTGCACATTCAGCGTCCCGTAGGCTTCTAGGATTTGGGATTCTGTTTTATTTATCAAGTCTGGGAAGTTTTCTCATATTATTTCATTGAATAGGTTGCTCATTCCTTGGGTTTGGACCTCTATACCTTCCAGTATCCCAATGACTCTTAAGTTTGGCCTCTTTATGTTATCCCATATTTCTTGGATATTCTGCTCGTGGTTTCTTAACAGTCTTATGAGCTGTCTATGTTCTTTTCAAGTTGAAATACTTTGTCTTCATTGTCTGATGTTCTATGTTCTAAGTGTTCTACTCTGCTGGTAGTATTCTCAATTGAGTTTTTAAGTTGGTTTATTGCTTCCTGCAATTCTAGGATTTCTGTTTGTTTGGTTTTACAACCTCTATCTCCCTATATAGTTGATCTTTTGCTTATTGGATTTGTTTATGTAATTCATTGTCAAAGTGATCTTTAATTGTCTGATTTTGTTGTCTAATGTCTTTCTTGAGACTCCAGATCATCTAAAGCATGAGTATCCTGAATTCTTTATCTGACATTACATCTGATGCAGCTATTACCTCTTCTAAAGTTGTGTTGACCTGCATTGCTTGTGGTCCTTTCTTTCCTTGTCTTTTCATACTGCTCGCGTTTCTCTCTGCTTGTTGAAACTGTTGTGTTTTTGAAATTTTCCCCCTATATATTTATATTGCTCTTGTGTAGTTGAAAATTCTCCCTTGCAGGAGCGGGGGGCGGCTGTGCTGCTCCTCCAATTGGGGTGATCTATCTACCACGCTGACAGGCTGCTGGGCCTGTTCTGCTGGTTGGTTGCAGGTCTGTCTACAATGCGGGCACGGGCGGTGGCTCTTCTCTGCCCCTCCTCCATTTGGTATGACGTGTCTACAATGCCCGCGGACCCCTCGGCTTGTTCTGCTGATCCATTGCAGGTCTGCCTACCTTGCAGGCGTGGGCAGCAGGTCTACTCTGCCCTTACTCCAATTGGGATGACGTATCTACCATGCCGGCAGGACGCTGGGCCTGTTCTCGGTCGCAGGTCTGTCTATTTTGTGGGCACGGGCGGTGGATCTGCTCTGCCCCTACTCCAAATTGGGTGATGTGTCTGCCGTGCCGGCAGGCCGCTGGGCCTGTTTCGCTGTTCGGTTGAAGACTGCCTACGTTGTGGGTGAGGTTGGTCGCTCTGCTCTGCCCCTACTCCAATTGGGGTGTCGTGACTAGCATGCCAGCAGGTCGCTGGGCCGGTTTAGGGCACGGGCGAAGGCTCTGCTCTGCCCCTACTCAAATTGGGGTGATGTGACTACCTCGCCAGCGGGTCGCTGGGCCTGTTCTGGGCATGGGCAGTGGCTCTGCTCTGCCCCTATTCCTATTGGGGTGACCTAACAACCACGCTGGTGGGCCACTGGGCTTGTACTGGGCGCGGGAGAAGGCTCTGCTTTGCCACTACTCCAATAGGGGTGCAGTGTCTACCACACCGGCGGGTCATTGGGCCTGTTCTGGGCATAGGCGGTGGCTCTGCTCTGCCCCTACTCCAATTGGGTGACGTGACTACCACGCCTGCTGGTCGATGGGCCTGTTCCGGGCACGGGCAACGGCTCTGCTTTGTCACTACTCCAATTGGGATGACATGACTACCACACCTGCAGGTCGCTGGGCCTGTGCAGGGCATGGGTGGCGACTCTGCTCTGCCCCTCTGGCTTGAAGACAAAGTGAGAGAGACACGGGTGTTTGTGACTCACTTTTTTTACCAGGAGACCAACTGTTTCTGTCACCGCTGGTATCGATGAAGTTATCTCCTCCGCCACTTTGTGATGACATCAGATCTCTAACATGTTGGTATCCCATGCGAATGGCAGCATTTCGTTCCCTTTTCTGAATGACCAAAGCAATGGGTGAGTCCTGACCAGCCCTCACAAGCCCCGTCTCAATCCTGTTGCCACTGCCTATGAAGGCTCGGTAGGTATTTACCTCCACAGTATTCAGCAAGACCTAGACCGAGAAGGAGTTTCCGCAGGTTCTTTAGCCCTGGGCCTGATCAGTTCCAGGAGCCAGAATTAGACCGCTCTGTGCTTGATGTATGTTCTGATAGGAGCAGGCCTGAGTAATTTGTCTCCGAGACACAGGCGAATGGCAGCCTGAGATTACCTGTTCTATAGCTGAATGAGCTGCTATCAGTTGAAAACAGGAATGGTGACGTCAGCTCTCCAAGATGGTGGACCCTGGCTTCCTCTGTGGTCTGACTGGTGTGGAAAACTGAATTGGACTGCGTCCTTCCCCAGTCTCAAACCCAGAATTCAGCAATGAGCACAGTGATTGTACAGCTGGCAGGAGCCCACAGAATCTGCACCACTGAATATTTGTGTTGCTATCTCATTGTTTCCCAGCATGCGCCACAGACTCTAGCCGCAGGGCGATTTGCTGAATAAGCAGCATGACGCTCCATGCGGACAAATCACTCACGTTTGAGCCCCGTAGCTAATCCTCGAGAGATGGAAATACTTCCACTAGGTTTTGGAGGACCCAAATTTTGCTGGAAATTCGTCATTCTCTTGCACAGTGATGCTGTACATGGGGTTGATGCACTCCTTTCGCTGCCATCATATGATCGCCTGAAGTTAGTTTTCAGTACTAGGAAACGAATATGTATTTCAGGTGGATGAATATTTCTGAGAATAAACTTGTGAAAAGTTGATTATAAATCCACATACATAAATATGAATGAATTTAGGGAGTGTATAATAAGACAAATACATTTCATATTTTGAAAAATCTGGAGAGTGAATATATATATATATATATATATATATATATATATATATATATATATATAGATACACACACACACACACACACAGACATTAAAAAGTAGCATTATGTATGCCAATTGAAATTCACCATGAAATATATATCATCCACAGATCCAAAAATATTCATTTTCCTGAACATCAATTTATGTTGTTCAACTAGAAAGCTGACCCATATGTTGAATTTTCAGTTCCAACAGCGTTTAGTAGGAGTGATCTTTTCTTACAATTTGTATCTGCCAAGTCAGCCACCTCACAAAATGTATGTGTGATTCCAGGTAGAATTCAATATGTGCATAAAAAAAATACATGTGCTGAATAGACTACAGAGAAAGGGAGACAGTTATTCACATATTTGTTAACTTTTAAAACACATAGAGAACTATTTCAATTAAAATTTGATAGATTTATAACACCTACCATTTATCATAGGAAAGGCAAGTCCAACTATAAACCATGCCTCCTGTGAACCTCTTGTATTTTTATTTTGTTTGGGTTATTTTTCTCCATCGTATTAAGATTAGAAGTAAAAGTCTAGAAGGGAATTTGTTAGTGTCAGGGATTCAGTATTTCGAATGGAAAATTGGAAAATGTATCCAATGTGTATGCAAATATGTGCTACACAAAAATCTTCCCACTCTCATTCAGAACAATGCCTTGGCATTACCTTCGCCCCATGTAAGACACAATTAGAGGAGAAGAGTTAGAAAATGTGTGAATACATACCTGTTATAGAAAATGCTCAGGAGTTCACAAATTTGGAGGGGGTAGAGGAGTTTCCGAAAGTAAAGGACAGGGTAAACACTCCACAAACATGAAGTTCTGCTGGCCTAACATCTGGAGAAACTACCTCTGAGGGTGAGCACTTGAAATATATTTTGTTGTCAGGAGCATTAGCTTCCTTTGTAGTGAGACCATCAAAGCTGGGTCTGCATCTATGTGACATGGATGACATGGTTTCTTATTTTCCGATGAACATGAGGCAGCAGTGCTGAATTTTCTCTTTGTAGGTAAACTGTGGCCACTGAGGGCAAGTGTCTCCTCATGTGGACTGTGAAGCCATTTGGTCATCCTCCACTCTTCGTGGTGTTTCTTGCTGTTGCACTAGGAGTGTGGTATTTGCTTCATGAAATAAAAAGAGTTCAACTGGGACACAGTGCTGTAGGGAGTTCTGTTAGTTGTGGTGGGTCGGGTTCTGTTGGAGAATGCACCAACCAGGCTTCTATCCCACATAGCTTGCCCCATTGACGATAGCAACCTGATTCTGAACATTGCCCTGAAACCTCTCCATATAACAAGATTCTTTTACATATAAGGGTCTACTGGCTGCAAAATGTCAGTCACAAGCTATTTGAACACCAATGGCAGATAAACATGGCCACACCAGAGATATTTTATCACACACCTGCCCACCACGGCTCTAGGAACACTACTCAGCAGGCTCCAACTTACTTGCATCTCTGTTATACACCATTTTCATGAAACCCAGTCAGTAAAGGCAATGTCTTGTATTCTCATGATCAGCTAGAGGACATCCAAAGGTTCTCCTGTGACACCTAGTCTTGGGAATTTCAAAAATTTCATGGTATTCATCTAGCCATTATTCAAGGAAGAAGTTGTAGGCACTGTGGGTTTCAATTCATTCATTAACCATTAAATGTTGAGTAAGCTCATTTCAATTAAAGCTCTGGAGAACTCTCAGAGGCAAGGCTTCCCAAAGTGTGGCCAAAAGGTCACATGAAGCCAGGCCCATTGAGGTCTACAATGTGAGGTCCATGTGTCTTTGACTCTCTACTATGGCTTCCAAGTCTTTCAGAATAAAATCATGTGATATCCTGGCTGAGATTTCCTTTGCTCTGTGGAAAGCCAACTTGGGCCTAGATCTCACTTTCCAAGGGCGACTCTCATGCATGGCCTTCTAAAAGCCCAACACAATTCATGGCAATACTTCTCTGAGGTCAGTTCCAGAACTCAGTCTCTATGTTGAATCACACAAGAGTTCAAGCCCAGGTGTACCCAGTCATCTCTTCCTACCACCATACAAATGTTCACAGTTAAAACCAAAACACCCCAACATGGCCCTCATCTTTTTCCATGTAGACACTCATCATAACCTCCGGCTGGAGGTTTCCATGAGGTACACAGCTTACGTCTGTGTCCAAAATAAGCTCCCTTGCCCCTCATTTGCCTAACATCAGGGTGGCCTGGACGGCCTTCCTGTGAAACAAAAGTGAAAAAATAGGCCTGCCGTTAATACTGCTCTGCTTCTCCAACTTGAGGCCTACTGAGTGTGGGGTTTAGATTCTTTATGTAAATTCATTTTGTTTTTGTTGTTGTACTTTAACTTTTTAATATGTTTTCATTTTTTAAATATTTTTATTTTATTATTATTATTATTATTATTATTTTAAACTTTAATTTACATCTTTTAAATGATCATTATTTTGAAATTTTTTTTTTCTTTCTTTCTTTTCTATTTTTTTCTTTTGTCTTATCGTTTCTTTTCAATTTTCTGATTTCCCCTTCCTTGAATTCTACCTGCCTACTCTCATTCTCTTTAGTGACTTCTTTCCTTTCCTTCTAATATCTTTCCTCCCAAGCATCAAATAAATTTATAAGAGTAAGCAGTAACTCAACAGTCAAACAGAGCAAGAAGTAACATGAGCAGGACAAAAAATCAAGGAAGAAAATAAGTACAAACAATGAAGGACAGCCAAAATATTCAGGAGGACCTATAGTCATCAGAAAAATGGTCATATAAAGAACTCAAGGAATACCTTAGACAGATGGAATTGAAACTTAAAGAGGATACGAGACAGCAAATCCAAACAGTGAAAGAACACATTGTAAATGAATTACATAAATGGATAAAAGAAGAAGTTATGCATCTTTATCAGGAGATAGAGATTATAAAAAAATCAAACAATAATTCTAGAAATGAAGGAAACGATAAATCAAATTAAAAAGTCAATTGAGAGTATCACTAACACTGTGGAGCAAGTAGAAGACAGAATGTCAGATAATGAAGACAAAATATATCATCTTGAAATGAATCTAGCCAACACAGAAAGGCTGGTAAAAAATCATGAGTAAAACATCCAAGAGATATGGGATAACATAAAAAAACAAATTAATGAGTCATCTGGATTGGTACACAGATTCAAACCAAGGAAATTAGTAATCTATTGAATGAAATAATTACAGAAATATTTCCAGAAATACAAAGTAAATGGATATACAAATTGGACATGCTTACAGGACACGGAGCAAACAAAATCACAGTAGACCAACACCAAGACACATTGTTATGAAGATATCCAATATACAAAACAAAGAGAAAATATTAAAAGCTCTAAGAGAAAGGAGGCAGATTACATTAAGGGGTAAACCAATAAGGTTGAGATGGATTTTTCATCACAGTCGCTGAAAGCGAGAAGATCCTGGAACAACGTATTTCAAACATTGAAAGACAATGAATGCCAACCAAGAATTCTGTATCCAGCAAAATTAAGCTGCAGGTATGACAATGAAATAAAAATATTTCATGATAAAAAAAGCTAAAAGAATTTGTAGCCAGAAAACCAGCATTGCAAAGCATCTTGAGCAAAACAATACACGAAGAAGAGATGAAAATCAACAACCAAAACCATCAGTGGGAAGTGCCTCAGTAATGACTGAGGGTGGGGGAAAAGCTAATCATGGAGAAACAAACTAAATTTAAAAAAAAAAAAAGATGAATCATCAATCATGAGCGGCAGTACAAACCATATATCAATAGTGACTCTAAATGTTAATGGCTTAAACTCTCCAATAACGCGACATAGGCTGGTAACTTGGATTAAAAATGAATCCAACAATATGTTGCCTCCAGGAGACACATCTGAATGGAAAAGACATACACAGGCTGAAGGTGCAAGTTTTGGAAAAAATATACCATGCAACGGTCCCCGTAAGCAAGCAGGGGTGGCCATCCTCATATTGAATAAAATCGACTTCAAGACTAATTTAATCAAAAGGGATAAGAAAGGACATTATATACTGTTAAAAGGAACCATTCACCAACAAGACATAAAAATTATCAATATTTATGCAACAAATAATGGTGCTACAATGTTCAAAAAACAAATTCACCTCAAGTTCCAGAATGAAATAGACCACAACACAATAATTATGGGTGACTTCAACACACCTCTCTCACCATTGGACAGATCCTTCAAACAAAAGTGAATAAAGAAATTAAAGAACTCAATATCACAATCAATAACCTAGACTTAACTGACATATATCGAATATATCAACCATCATCAAGTGGATATACTTTTTTCTCAGTAGCACGTGGATCCTTCTCAAAAATAGACCATATATTATGTCATAGGGCAACCCTCAGTAAATATACAGGGGTGGAGATAATACCATGATTTTTTTCTGATCATAATGGAATGAAACTGGAAACCAATGATAAAAAAAGGAAGGAAAAATCCTACATCACATGGAAAATGAACAATATGTTACTGAATGATCAGTGGGTTACAGAAGATATAAAAAAGGAAATCAAAAAATTCTTAGAGATACATGAAAATACAGACGCAACATATCAGAATCTATGGGACACAATGAAAGCAGTTTTAAGAGGGAAATTCATCGCCTGGAGTTCATTCCTGAAAAAAAGTAAAAATGAACAAATAAATGAGCTCACACTTCAACTCAAAGCCCTAGAAAAGGAAGAGCAAAACAACAGAAAATGTAGCAGAAAGCAAGAAATAATTAAAATCAGAGCAGAAATCAACAAAATTGAAACAAAAGAAACTATTGAAAAAATTAACAAAACTAAAAGGTGGTTCTTCGAAAAAATAAATATGTTCGACAGACCCTTAGTTATGCTAATGAAGAGAAGAAGAGAGAGAACTCAAATTACTAACATATGGGATGAAAAAGGCAATATTACAACAGATGCTTCCGAAATACAGAAGACAATTAGAAATTATTTGGAAAACCTATATTCCAATAAAATAGAATATAGTGAAGACATCGATAAATTTCTTAAGTCATATGATATTCCCAGACTGAGTCAGAAGGATACACACAATTTAAACAGACCAATGACAATGGATGAAACAGAAGAAGCAATCAAAAGACTACAAACCAAGAAAAGCCCAGGAACAGATGGCTATACAGCGGAGTTTTACAAAACATTTAAAGAAGATTTAATACCAATGCTTTTCAAGTTATTTCAGGATAGAGAAAAAGAGGGAGCTCTGCCAAATTCATTCTATGAGGCCAACATCACGCTGATTCCGAAATCAGAAAAAGACACCTCAAAGAAAGAAAACTACAGACCAATATATCTGATGAACCTACATGCAAAAATCCTCAATAAAACTCTGACGAATTGAATACAAAGGCACATCAAAAAAATTATGCACCATGATGAAGTAGGATTCATAGCTGGGATGCAAGGATGGTTCAATATACGGAAATCAATAAATGTTATTCACCACATCAATAGACTTAAAGATAAGAAACATATGATCATCTCAATAGAAGCAAAAAAAGCATTTGACAAAGTACAGAATCCCTTTATGTTCAAAACATTAGAAAAAATAGGGATAACAGGAAGTTACCTCGACATTGTAAAAGCTATCTATGCTAAGCCTCAGGCTAGCATAATTATGAATGGAGAAACATTGAAGGCATTTCTTCTAAAATCTGGAACAAGACAGGGATGCCCTCTCTCACCACTTCTATTCCATCTAGATCTCGAAACACTGGCCAGAGCAATTAGACATACTAAAGAAATAAAAGGCATAAAAATAGGAAAATAAGAACGTAAATTATCACTATTTTCGGGTGACATTATTCTATACATAGAAGACACAAAAAGGTCTACAAAAACTACTAGAACTAAAAAATGAATGACCTGCGACCCACCGGCAGGTCAGGCCCAGAAACCTGCAGAGGGGCACAGCTGCCCCACCCACCTGCAAGGTAGGCGATACCGTGACCACTGACAAAACAGGCCCAGTGGCCCGTCTGACACATCACCCCGGTTGGGGGAGGGGCAGAACCGCCACCAGCACCTGTTAGGTAGACAGACCTGCAAACGACAGACAGAACAGGCCTAGCAGTCAGCGGAGGGGCAGAGCCGCTGCTCATGCCTGCAAGGTAGGCGGACCTGTGACCACCAAAAGAACAGGCCCACCAAAAATAGAGGCACAGCGGCCTGCCAGCGTGGTAGGCACATTGCCCCAATTGGAGGAGGGGCAGAACCACCGCCAAAGCCTGCGAGGGAGACTTTGCAACTATACAAGAGCAATATAAATATATAGGGGGAAAATCAATAACACAACAGTTTCACCAAGCAGAAAGAAAAGCGATCAGTATGAAAAGATAAGGAAAGAAAGGACCACAAGCAATGCAGGTCAACTCAACTTTAGAAGAGGTAATATCTGCAGCAGATGGAATGTCAGATAAAGAATTCAGGATATACATGCTTCAGATTATCTGGAGTCTCAAGGAAGACATTAGACAGCATAATCAGACAATGAAAGACCACTTCGACCACTTCAAAAATGAATTACATAAACAAATCCAAGAAGCAAAAGATCAATTATACAGGGAGATTGAGGTTATAAAAAACAAACAAACAGAAATCCAGGAAATGCAGGAAACAATAAACCAACTTAAAAACTCAATTGAGAATACTACCAGCAGATTAGAACACTTAGAAGATAGAACATCAGACAATGAAGACAAAGTATTTCAACTGGAGAAGAACATAGACAGCTCAGCAAAGCTGTTAAGAAACCATGAGCAGAACATTCAAGAAATATGGGATAACATAAAGAGACCAAACTTAAGAGTCATTGGGTTACAGGAAGGTATAGAGGTCCAAACCAAAGGAATGAGCAACCTATTCAATGAAATAATACGAGAAAACTTCCCAGACTTGAAGAATGAGACAGAATCCCAAATCCTAGAAGCCTACGGGACGCCAAATGTGCAAAATCATAAGAGATCCACACCTAGACACATTATAATGAAGATGCCCAACATACAGAATAAGGAGAGAATTTTAAAAGCTACAAGAGAAAGGAAGCAGATTACATTTAGGGGTAAACCAATCAGAATAACAGCTGATCTTTCAACACAGACTCTGAAAGCTAGAAGATCCTGGAATAACATATTTCAAACACTGAAAGAAAATGGGTTCCAACCAAGAATTGTGTATCGAGCAAAATTAAGCTTCAGTATGGAAGATGAAATTAAAACCTTCCATGATAAACAAAAGTGAACAGAATTTGCAGCTAGAAAACCATCTCTTCAAAACATCCACGGCAAAACATTGCAGGAAGAGGAAATGGAAAATAACAATGAAAACCAACAGTGGGAGGGAGTACAGTAAAGGGGGGGGATAATCAAAGAGGAAAACAAACCATGTTTAGTAACATAAATAAACCAATATGACTGGAAGAACAACCCATATCTCAATAATAACCCTAAATGTTAATGGCTTAAACTCACGAATTAAGAGACACAGGCTAGTAGAATGGATCACAAAACAAGACCCAACAATATGCTGCCTTCAGGAGAAGCATTTGATAGGAAAAGAAATAAATAGACTGAAGGTGAAAGGTTGGGAAAATTCATATCACTCATATGGACTTCGGAAACAAGCAGGAGTGTCCATATTCATATCAAATAAAATAGATTTCAAGCCAAAGTTAATCAAAAGGGATGAAGAGCAACACTACATACAGCTCAAGGGAACCATACACCAATAAGACATCACAATCATAAATATATATGCCCCAAAAAATGGTGCAGCTATGTTCATCAAAGAAACTCTTCTCAAGTTCAAGAGTCTAATAGACCACCATACAATAATTATGGGAGACTTCAACACACCTCTCTCACCACTGGATAGATCTTACAAAGAAAAGTTGAATAAGGAGGAAATCAAAAAATTCTTAGAGATACATGAAAATACAGACGCAATATATCAGAATCTATGGGACACAATGAAAGCAGTTTTAAGAGGGAAATTCATCGCCTGGAGGTCATTCCTGAAAAAAAGTAAAAACGAACAAATAAATGAGCTCACACTTCAACTCAAAGCCCTAGAAAAGGAAGAGCAAAACAACAAAAAATGTAGCAGAAAGCAAGAAATAATTAACATCAGAGCAGAAATCAACGAAATTGAAACAAAAGAAACTATTGAAAAAATTAACAAAACTAAAAGGTGGTTCTTCGAAAAAATAAATATGTTCGACAGACCCTTAGGCATGCTAATGAAGAGAAGAAGAGAAAGAACTCAAATTACTAACATATGGGATGAAAAAGGCAATATTACAACAGATGCTTCCGAAATACAGAAGACAATTAGAAATTATTTAGAAAACCTATTTTCCAATAAAATAGAATATAGTGAAGACATCATACAATAATTATGGGAGACTTCAACACACCTCTCTCACCACTGGATAGATCTTACAAAGAAAAGTTGAATAAGGAATCTATAGAACTCAATAACATAATTAATAACCTAGACTTAATTGACATATATAGAATATACCATCCAAGATCAAGCAGTTACACTTTTTTTTCTCAGCAGCACTTGGATCCTTCTCAAAAATAGATCATATATTATGTCACAGGGCAACTCTTAGACAATATAAAGGAGTAGAGATAATACCATGCATCTTATCTGAACATAATGAAATGAAATTGAAAATCAACGATAAAAGAAGTAAGGAAAAATCATGCATCAATTGGAGAATGAAAAATAGGTTACTGAATGATAAATGGGTTATAGAAGACATCAAGGAGGATATTAAAAAATTCTTAGAGATAAATGAAAACACAGACACAACATATCGGAATCTATGGGACACATTGAAAGCAGTTCTAAGAGGAAAATTTATTGCTTGGAGTTCATTCCTTAAAAAAAGAAACAAACCAACAAATAAATGATCTAATACTTCAACTCAATGTCCTAGAAAAAGAAGAGCAAAACAACAGCAAAAAAGTAGAAGACAAGAAATAATTAAAATCAGAGCAAAAATTAATGAAATTGAAACAAAAGAAACAATTGAAAAAATTGACAAAACTAAAAGTTGGTTCTTTGAAAAAATAAATAAAATTGACAGACCCTAAGCCACGCTAATGAAGAGAAGAAGAGAGAGAACTCAAATTACTCGCATATGGGATGAAAAAGGCAATATCACAACAGACACTTCAGAAATACAGAAGATTATCAGAAATTATTTTGAATCCTTATACTCCAATAAATTAGAAGATAGTGAAGGCATCGATAAATTTCTTAAGTCATATGATTTGCCCAAATTGAGTTAGGAGGATATTGACAACCTAAACAGACAAATATCAACTGAGGAAATAAAGAAACCATCAAAAGACTACCAACTAAGAAAAGCCCAGGACCGGATGGGTATACAGCAGAGTTTTACAAAACCTTTAAAGAGGAACTAATACCAATACTTTTCAAGCTATTTCAGGAAAATGAAAAACAGGGAGAACTTCCAAATTCATTCTATGAGTCCAACATCACCCTGATTCCTAAACCAGACAAAGACACTCCAAAGAAAGAAAACTACAGACCAATATCTCTAATGAATCTAGATGCAAAAATGCTCAATAAACTTCTCGCGAACCGGATACAAAAACATATCAAAAAAATTGTGCACCATGATCAGGTAGGATTTATCCCTGGGATGCAAGGTTGGTTCAATATACGAAAATCAATAAATGTTATTCACCACATCAATAGGCTTAAATATAAGAACCATATGATCATCTCGATAGATGCGGAAAAAGCATTCGACAAAGTACAGCATCCCTTTATGTTCAAAACTCTAGAAAAACTAGGGATAACAGGAACATACCTCAATATTGTAAAAGAAATCTATGCTAAGCCTCAGCCTAGCATCATTCTGAATGGAGAAAAACTGAAGGCATTCCCTCTAAAATCTGGTACAAGACAGGCATGCCCTCTCTCACCACTTCTGTTCAACATAGTTCTCGAATCACTGGCCAGTGCAATTAGACAGACAAAAGAAATTAAAGGCTTAAAAATAGGAAAAGAAGAACTCAAATTATCACTATTTGCAGATGACATGATTCTATACCTAGCAGACCCAAAAGAGTCTACAAAGAAACTATTAGAGCTAATAAATGAATTCAGCAAAGTGGCAGGATATAAAATCAACACGCATAAATCAAAGGCATTCCTGTATATCAGTGACAAATCCTCTAAAATATATATGAGGACAACCACCCCATTCACAATATCCTCAGAAAAAATAAAGTACTTGGGAATCAACCTAACAAAAGAGGTGTAAGACTTATACAATGAATACTACAGAACCCTAAAGAGAGAATTGAAGAAGATCTTAAAAGATGGAAAAATATACCCTGTTCATGGATAGGTAGAATTAACATCATCAAAATGGCGATATTAACAAAAGTTCTCAATAGGTTTAATGCAATGCCAATCAAAATCCCAATGGCATTTCTTGTAGAAATAGAGAAACAATCATGAAATTCATATGGAAAAATAAAAGACCCAGAATAGCAAAAACATTGCTAAGCAGGAAGTGTGAATCAGTCGGTATAGCTATACCAGACTTCAAACTATACTACAGAGCAATAGAAACAAAAACAGCATGGTACTGGTACCAAAACAGGCGGGTGGACCAATGGTACAGAATAGAGGACACAGAAACCAATCCACAAAACTACAACTATCTTATATTCGATAAAGGGGCTAAAAGCATGCAATGGAAGAAGGCTAGCATCTTCAACAAATGGTGTTGGGAAAACTGGAAATCCATATGCAACAAAATGAAACTGAATCCCTTTCTCTCACCATGCACAAAAGTTAACTCAAAGTGGATCAAGGAACTTGATATCAAATCAGAGACATGGCGTCTGATAGAAGAAAAAGTTGGCTATGATCTACATACTGTGGGGTCGGGATCCAAATTCCTAAATAGGACACCCATAGCACAACAGTTAATAACTAGAACCAACAAATGGGACTTACTCAAACTAAAAAGTTATTTTCTCAGCAAAAGAAACAATAAGAGAGGTAAATAGGTAGCCTACGTGCTGGGAACAAATCGTTACTCCTCACACTTCAGACAGAGCCCTAATATCCAGAATAAACAAAGAACTAAAAAAATTAGACAATGAGATAACAAATAACCCAATCAACAAATGGGCCAAGGACCTGAACAGAAATTTCTCAGAGGAGGACATACAATCAATCAAGAAGTATATGAAAAAATGCTCACCATCTCTAGCAGTCAGAGAAATGCAAATAAAAACCACCCTAAGATACCATCTCACTCCAGTAAGATTGGCAGCCTTTAGGAAGTCAAACACCAACAAGTGCTGGCGAGGATGTCGGGAAAAGTGTACTCTTGTACATTACTGGTGGGACTGCAAATTGGTGCGCCCAATTTGGAAAGCAATATGGAGATTTCTTGGAAAGCTCGGGATGGAACCACCATTTGATCTAGCTATTCCCCTTCTTGGTCTATTCCCTAAAGACCTAAAAAGAGCACACTATAGGGCCACTGCTACATCCATGTTCATAGCAGCACAATTCACAATAGCAAGACTGTGGAACCAACATAGATGTCCTTCAATAGAAGAATGGATAAAAAATGTGGCATTTATACACATTGGAATATTACTCTGCATTAAGAAATGACAAAATCATAGAATGTGGAGGGAAATGGATTGCATTAGAGGAGGTTATGCTAAGTGAAGCTAGCCAATCCCTTAAAAACAAATGCCAAATATCTTCGTTGATATAAGGAGAGTAACTAAGAACAGAGTAGGGACGAAGAGCATGAGAAGAAGATTAACATTAAACAGGGATGAGAGGTGGGAGGGAAAGGGAGAGAGAAGGAAAATTGCATGTAAATGGAAGGAGACCCTCAGGGTATACAAAATTACATACAAGAGGAAGTGAGGGGAAAGGAGGAAAAATATAAGGGGGAGAAATGAATTACAGTAGAGGGGGTAGAGAGAGAAGAGGGGAGGGGGGGAGGGGGGATAGTAGAGGATAGGAAAGGCAGCAGAATACAACAGTCACCAGAATGGCAATATATAAATCAATGGTTGTGCAATTGATGTGATTCTGTAATCTGTATATGGGGTAAAAATGGGAGCTCATATCCCACTTGAATCAAAGTGTGAAATATGATATATCAAGAACTATGAAATGTTTTGAACAACCTACAATAAAATTAATTAAAAAAAAAAAAAACAGCATGGTACTGGTACCAAAACAGGGGGGTGGACCAATGGTACAGAATGGAGGACACAGAGATTAATCCAAAAAGCTACAACTATTTTATATTTGATAAAGGAGCTAAAAGCATGCAATGGAGGAAATATAGTATCTTCAACAAATGTTGTTGGGAAAAATGGAAATCCATATGCAACAAAATGAAACTGAATTCCTTTCTCTCACCATGCACAAAAGTTAACTCATAGTGGATCAAGGTGCTAGATATCAAATCAGAGACTCTGTGTCTGATAGAAGAAAAAGTTGGCTCTGATCTACATATTATGGGGTCGGGCTCCAAATTCCTTTATATGACACCCATAGCACAAGAGTTAATAACAAGAATCAACAAATGGGACTACTTAAACTGAAAAGATTTTATCAGCAATAGAAAGAATAAGAGAGGTAAATAAGGAGCATACATCATGGGAACAAATTTTTACTCCTCACACTTCAGATAGAGGCCTAATATCCAGAATATACAAAGAACTCAAAAAATTAGACAATAAGATAACAAATAACCCAATAAACAAATGGGTCAAGGACTTGAACAGACACTTCTCAGAGGAGGACATACAATCATTCAACAAGTACATAAAAAAATGCTCACCATTTCTAGCAGTCAGAGAAATTCAAATCAAAATCACCCTAAGATACCATCTCACTCCAGTAAATTGGCAGCCATTATGAAGTCAAACAACAACAAGTGCTGGCAAGGATGTGGGGTAAAAGATACTCTTGTACATTGCTGGTGGGACTGTAAACAGGTGTGGCCAATTTGGAAAGCAGTATGGAGATTCCTGGGAAAGCTGTGAATGGAACCACAATTTGACTCAGCTATTGCCCTTCTCGGACTATTCCCTGAAGACCTTAAAAGAGAGTTATACAGTGATACTACAACATCGATTTTCATAGCAGTACAATTCACAATTGATCCACTGTGGATCCAACCCAGATGCCCTTCAATAGATGAATGGATAAAAAAAATGTGGCATTTATACACTATGGAGTATTATGCAGCACTAACAAATGACAAAATCATAAAATTTGCAGAAAAATGGATGGCACTGGAGCAGATTATGCTTAGTGAAGATAGCCAATTCCTAAAAAATAAATACCAAGTGTCTTCTTTGATATATTGAGAACAACTAAGAACAGAGCAGGGAGCAACAGCAGGAAGAAAAGATTAACTTTAAACAGAGACATGAGGTAGGAGGGTAAGTGAGAGAAAAGGAAAATTGCATGGTAATGGAGGGAGACCCTCATTGTTACACAAAATTACATATTGTTGTGAGTGGAATGGAAAAATAAACATGGAGTGAAATGAATTACAGTAGATGGGGGAAAAAGAGAAGATAGGAAGGAAGGGGAGGGGAAATAGTAGAGTATAGGAAAGGTAGCAGAATACAACAGTAACTAATAGGGCATTATGTAAATATGTGGATGTGTAACTGATGTGATTCTGTAATCTCTATTTGGGCTAAAAATGGGAGTTCATAAGCCACTTAAAGCTAATGTATTAAATATTATATGTCAAGAGATTTGTAATTTTTTGAGCAACCAATAAAAGATAAAAAAGTAGCAATATATATGCCAATCGAAATTCATCATGAAATATATATAATCCACAGATCAAAAAATATTCATTTTACTGAACATGGATTAATGTATAATGTTATTCAACTAGGAAGCTCACCCATAGGTTGAATTTTCAGTTGCAACAGCATTTAGGAGGAGTTATCCTTTCTCACAATTTGCATCTGCCATTTCAGTTACCTCACAAGTATGTACGTGTGGTACCAGGTAGAATTCTATATGTGCATATAAAAATACATGTGCTGAATTGGCTACAGAGAAAGGGAGACAGAAATTCACATATTTGTTAATTTTAAAAACACATGTAGAACTATTTCAACAAAAAAATGACTAGATTTATAACTCCTACACTATATAATGCAAAAGGCAATTGTAACAATACACCCTGCCTCCTCTGAACTGCTTGTATTTCTATTCTGTTTGGGTTATTTTTCACCATCATATTAGAATTATTAGTCAGAGTATAGTAGGGTATGTGTTAGTTTCAGGGCTTCAGTATTTCAAATAGAAAATTGAAAAATGAATCGAATGTGTATGTAAATATGTGCTATACAAAAATCTTCCCACTCATATTCAGAACAATGCCTTGATATTACCTTGGCCACAAGTAAGACACAATTAGAGTAGAAAAGTGTGAAAATCTGTGAATACATATCTGGAATGGAATATGCTCGGGAGTTCACAACCTTGGTGGTGGTAGAGGAGTTTCCAAAAGTAAAGAACAGTGGAAACACTCCACAAACATGGAGCTCTGCTGGCCTAAGACTTCATGGAAAACTGCTTCTGAGGTTGGGCACTTGAAATATATGTTGTTGTCATGAGCTTTAACTTCCTTTGTAGTGAGACCATCAATGATGGGTCTACATCTATGTGACCTGGAAGGCATGGTTTCTTATATTCCAATGACCATGAGGCAGCAGTGCTGAATTCTCTCTTTGTAGGTAAACTGTGGCAACTGAAGACTAAGTGTCTCCTCGTGTGGACTGTGAAGACATTTGGTCATCCTCCACTTTTCGTGGTGTTTCTTGCTGCTGCACTGGGAATTTGGTATTTGCTTCACCAAATACAAGGAGTTCTACTAGGATACAGTGCTGGAGGGAGTTCTGTCACGTATGGTGGGTCATGGTCTGCAGGAGAATGCACCAACCAGGCTTCTATCCCACATAGCTTGCCCCAATAACCATAGTAAACTGATTCTGAACATTGCCTGAAACCTCTCTGTATAAAAAATGCCTTTACATATAAGTGTCTGATTTCTGCACTATGTCAGTCATAATCCATTTGGAAGCCAATGGCCAATCCACATGGCCCCACCATGGAGTTTTATCACACACCTGCCCACCACTGCTCTAGGCCCACTACTCAGCAGGATACAAATTACTGGCATCTCTGTTCTACACCATTTTCATAAAACCCAGTAAAACAAGGCATTCTCTGGTATACACATGATCAACCACAGGACTTCCAAAGTTTCTCCAGTGCCACCTGGTCATGGAAATTTCAAAAATTTCATGGTATTTATCTAGCCATTTTTCAAAGATTAAGTTGGAGGCACTGTGGGTTTCAAATAATTCAGGAACCATTAAGTGTTGAGAAAGCTCATTTCAATGAAAGCTCTGGAGAACACTCACAGGCAAGGCTTCTCAAAGAGTTGCCAAAAGGTCACATGAAGCCAGGCAAATTGAGGCCTACAATGTGAGGTCCATGTGTGCTTTGACTCTCAACTATACCTGCCAATCTTTCAGAATAAAATCATGTGATATCCTGGCTGAGGTTCCCATTGTTTTGTTGAAAGACACCCTGGGCCTAGATCTCAGTTTCCATGGGTGAGTCTCATGCATGGCCTTCTAAAATCCCAACACAATTCATGGCTATACTTCTCTGAGTTCAGTTCCAGAACTCAGTCTCTAAGGGGAATCACGCCAGAGTTCAAGCCCAGGTTGATGCAGTCATTCCTTCCAACCACCACAAAAATGACCACAATTAAAATCAAAACACTCCCACAGGGCCCTCATGTTCTTCCATATAGACACTCATCATAACCTCTGGCTGGAGATTTCTATGAGGGGCACACCTAAGAAAGTGTCCAAAATAAGCTCACTTGCCCCTCATTTGCCTAAAATCATGGTGGCCTGGACACTCCTCCTGTGAACCAGGAGTGATCAAATATTCCTGCTGTTAAAGTGTTCCGCTTCTCCAATTTGAGGACTACTGGCTGTGAGGTATAGATTCTTTATGTGATTTGGAGTCATGAGAAAACCCAAGCACATATGGGCTAGCCTCTGCAGGGATTTGAAGAACTCATTTATTCCAAAGGATCCCTATTCTCACTTAATGGAGGTCAGCAACCTAAAACAAGAAGGCAAAAAAATTCATCCACAATGACTTCTCTTTTGGCCATTTCGGTTTGGGAAGCACATGGGATTTTTCTTTAGATCCATTGGGTGCTGAGAATCTAAGTCACAGCCTCACACAAGGACCAGAGACTGATTCAGACACATCCCATTCCAAAGCAATTAAGCAAAGAGCCACAGGTGAAGCCCATTCATTTCCATATGAAAACAGTTTTCTTCAGGCTTCACAAAGGGTTGGCATGAAGCAAAGACCTTCCTGACATACAGGGTAATTGAAACAGAAGTATGCAAATGGCCCAAGAAGGGTTTCTTCACTGAGACTTTACTGGTCACACTGATATCTGAGTTTTCTGAGATGCTCTCATTCTCTTCAGCTATCCAGTACATGGCCATGTCACAGAGCCTTGTGGTGTTACATATCTGGGACACAAAACCATGAGCGTATTCTGTAGAGTGGCCAGAATTCACGAATAAAACAGTAACTTAAGAAGACAGTAGGTGTTGCCCATCCATAAGGCAAAGTGAAGTCCATTAATCAATTGAGCAGTATTAATGTGGGGAAGCTTTCTACTAGAGAAAACAAATCCATTGATGCATTCTCTTTTCTAATGTCTACAACCACGGATACAGTGGGATACACAGACATAGAAACCCTCACAATGTCAAAGGACTTACTAGAAACAGTCCACTCCACACCAAAAAAAATGCCTTTTCTACCTATTCTCAGAACATGAGAAAAAAACCACAAACTCACACCCACAACGGCAAAGCCACCTCCTTCCCCCAAGTAGGTCTGTGACTATCCAGAGTGTCTTCTGACTGGTGGGCCATATTATGTTCCCCCGAAATGGCATGTCCTCTCTCAGATCTGGTCTCCTTGGCCAACTATGTGAAGTTGTCAGGAGACAGCGGTGAGCCACTACCTGCTTTCTCAGGGAAGGTGCCTCTTCAGAGGTCTGCTGGCATTTGGCCATCCTCACATAAGTAGATACCAAGAAAGACTGACTCTGTCCTTGGGAAAAGCAAACAAGTTAGCCCAATGGGACTAGGACTGGGACTGGCTCTGGGTGCCTGGCTTCCTGGATCCCAAGTTCAGAGAATTCCATCACCAAGGAAGTGAGGAGAGGTCACTTCCTTCAGGAACTGAATGAGGTCACTGCCTTGAAAACCACTTTGTCCTAACAGTTGCTTCCAAGGGTCCCATGAGATGGAGGCTGCCCCAATATCCTCTGACACATTCAGAAGTTAGAATGGAATATCAACCATAGGCACCCGGGAACAGCTCTCCACACAGGCCTGGTTTCTTCCAACTTCTCTACAATAAGAAGAGAGAGGCTGATTTAGACCCATCAATTCATCCTGACCAGGTTGTTTGCCATAGAAGATTTCTATTGCTCTCTCAGGTCCTACATAGCTGCATAAATCTTCTCCAAGGATCATTTCTCCATGGATCTTTGAGGTTCTCAGAAGGTGGAAGATCACGTACATTCCTATATTCTAAGACCAACTCTGTCCCTGCTCTTCTGTAAGTTATATTGACGGAACAGTGTATGTTTAGGGTTAATAACATGTTTGATTTGGGTTACGAATCATTTTGCGAGATGAATAATGGTATTGGCAACCTTCGATATTTACAAGAGTATATAGGTGAAATATAAGTATGAAAGCAGAAAATTAGGAAAGACTTGAAGCCCAGAAGGGAATTGGACCCTTAAGTGGCATACTTAGCTTTGAGTTATGTGCTGCACAGTTCTCTCAGATAAATCAATATACAATGGGATAGGACCTTGTACCTTGGATGATTGAATGTTGAACAGAACATCCAGTCAAAAAGCGATATTCAGTACGATGAGGAAGGTAGTCGTTAGGTTTAAAATGAAGAGTGAGTATAGGATTTGGACAAAAAGTTCTTTAGCAACAGGGTTTCGGTTAGAGAGTGAGTGTAAATGTCAGCACATGTGAAGAGTCAGTCACAATGATGAACTGGGGAAAATATGAGGGAAAGCAGATATCAATAAAGACATTAGGAAATCAAGCAAAGTACAAAGTGAGTGATAGGATTAGACATTTTCAACAGGCTTGAGGTTGAATATATAATCTTAGGAAGAAACAAATATGTAGTCACCAATAGAATTGACATTTGAGAGCATTAGGCAACCTGGACATGGATGTTTTTAGTAATCCATGCTCACTTTCCATTTAGGCTTTGGTACAATTGAAAGTGTTACCTTTGCTTTTTGTGTCCAGAATATTTCTGTGATGAAATGTATATGTATATCACGTGACATGAGTATTTCTTCCACCATTTCCAGGAGCAATATTTTGAAGACATATAAATTTGTATTGGGGTACAAATAGGTATACCCTCTGTCTATGAATATAGCAATAACGCATGAATAGACCATACTGGGAATAAATAATATAACTGGATCCACTTTATATAATGGATTGAATGGATATCTGAAAATATATAAGAAATGTTATAATGATACACAATCAATCATTCCAACCAGTTATATATCTAATGGTCATCTTAGGGTTATGTTTTATCATGAAGGGTGTGTGAGTTTTGCTTAAAAATTGATCATGGAAATTGAAAATAATATATTTGAAAAAAGTCTCATGAAAAGACCAGTCAAGAAACATAGGGAAATACATGTGTTCTGGAGCAAGAAGTGATTGAAAGTGAAACAAATGCCTATAAATTTGCTAAGTAGTGGATGAAATATATATCCTATGATGTGCATAAACTGAAGAAATAGTAATGTACCAGTGTTGAATAATAATTAATGTCAAAATACACATCATGTCCCATAGGAATCTACTAGCATTGATGTTAAACTAGGTCAGTTAATGTAGAAATACTAGGATGTGTTTGCACCTTTCACTGAAGTTAGTTTTCAGTACTAGGAAACAAATATGTATTTCACGGGGATGAATATTTCTGAGAATAATCTTGTGAAAAGTTGATTATTAATCCACATACATGAACATAATGAATTTAGGTAGTGTATATAAGACACATATATTTCATATTTTGAAAAATCTAGAGAATTATTTTGTATATATATATATATATATATATATATATATATATATATATATACACACACACACACACACAAACACACACACAAACAAAGACATTCAAAAGTAGAATTATATATGCCAATCGAATTTCACCATGAAATATATATCATCCACAGATCCAAAAATATTCATTTTACTGAACATGGATTTATGTATAATGTTATTCAACTAGGAAGCTCACCATTAGCTTGAATTTTCAGTTCCAACAGCATTTAGGTGGAGTGATCTCTTCTCACAATTTGTATCTGCAATGTCAGGCACCTCACAAAAATGTACGTGTGATATCAGGTAGGATTCTATATGTGCATATAAAAATTAATGTGCTGAATAGGTTACAGCCAAAGGGAGATAGGAATTCACATATTTGTTAACTTTAATACACATATAAAACTATTTCAATTAAAAAATGACTAGATTTATAACACCTACCTTTTATCTTGCAAAAGGCAAGTCCAATATACACCATTCCTCCTCTGAACCGCTTGTATTTCAATTCCGTTTGCGTTATTTTTCTCCATCATATTAGTATTTGTAGTTAGCGTCTAGAAGGGTATGGGTTATTGTCAGGAATTCAGTATTTCAATTGGAAAATTGGAAAGTGAATCCAATGTGTATGCAATTATGTGCTGCACAATATTCTTCACACTCTCATCCAGAACAATGGCTTGACATTACCTTCTCCCCAAGTAAGACACAATTAGAGAAGAAGAGTTAGAAATTCTGTGAATATATATCTGGAATGGAAAATGCTCAGGAGTTCACAACCTTGGAGGTGGTAGAGGATTTTCCAAAAGTAGGGGACAGGGTTGATCACCCAACATGATCTTTCATTAAAATTGTGAGCCATCTTGCCACAAAGCCATGAAAAGATAATTTTTTGCTTTACTATAAATTACTGCAAATTCTGACCTGCTTAGAATGCCTGACCATGTTTTGAACTCACCCATGCCTGGCTCTCTGACCAGATAACAGCCCTCTCTGAAACTTTAATGACACCTCATAAATATTCGCCTTCCCTGGCCAGACAACGACCCTCTCTGAGGCTCTAATGGTCCTCATAATTTCTGATGCTGGGGCCAGAAAAAAAAATGTAAACTACAATTAGTGTGATGCTTGTCAAAGTTCTGTTTTCTGTAACCCCCCTTTTGTGTAATTTTCTGGGCTATAAAGCTGGGCTGTAGGAAAGGTGGGGTTGCTGTCTTGTTCCCGCCATTTTGAGAGGGAGAGGCAGCCTGGCTGGTTGAAATATTAAGCTTGCCTTTATTTGATTTTAATTGGAGTCAGTGGTCTTTTCTTGTGTCCTGGACTAACATTTTGGAGTTCCCCAGCAACATGACCCGACCAGATCACAAAGCCAGACTGCTGGAAATTCTGAAGCTGGCCTATCCTCCAGGACTCCAGGCTGGAGAGCCAAGTTCCAAGGCATTGGAATGAGCCTTCAGTCCGTGGATCACTGCAGTGAACCATCGCACTAAAACTATTATCAAGCACCTGGTGGAGGAGGCCTTCATAGGTAAGAGGCGCCTTTATAACATCTGATATCCGGTTAAGGGAGTACTCTTCTGATGACAGAGAGGTGGCCTGAGAAGGCTCACATATACTCCTGTCCGGGACAGTAATAGGAATCCTTCTTTCCTCTGTTCTTTTCTGTAGGGAATACCTCTGAAAGTGTAGAGAGGTGCCGACTGGCACGCAGGAGCTCCTACCCCGGAGCTTTAGCAAGACGCTGCATTGCTCCTCTGGTTTTCTGTTTATTCACTGAGTTTCTGTTTTTTTTGTGTTTTGTTCTGTGTTCTAAACGTTTTTTATTTGTTTGTTTTTGTGTGTTTTGTTGTGTGATTTCTGTGGTAAAAACTTAAGGATATTGGACGTGAAAATGGGTAATAAAGCATGTAAGCCTGACACCCCTTTGGACTGTGTTTTAAAGAAATGCGATGCACTATACCCCCCTTTGTTAAGCAGGATGAGAGAAGCCCCTAGCTGGCTGTCTGGAGCACACCCACTGCAGAGGGCAATGCCTGCTGGGGACCTAATAACTGAGTATCTCCCAGGTTAACAAGTGAAACTCCTTTAAAACCCCTTGTCCCTGCAGATCAAGAGAGTCACATCTTTGGACAGAGTCCCCTGTTTTTCTCCTTTGTTAGCAAAGCAGTAAACCTCCCTTTTACTTTTTCTCAAACCCTGTCCTTATATTAAATTGGTATTAATTGGCTTCAAGGTCCAGAACCGAAATTTAAGTTACGAATTTTGATACCCCCCCGACCCCGGAATTTTTGAGAACTGACTACTGAAATGTTAGGAGATTCAGCGTGCTTGGGGTGGAACCGAACCAGAGGAGCTAATCCTGTAAGTAAAAGACGGGACTGAGGGACTCCCAGCAGCTGCCGAAGTCCTGTTGCTTCAGTGAATTCCCTCCTTCCTTCCCTGCACTGTAAGTATTATGCCACCTCTGTTTTCTTAAAAAAGAGAAAAAGAAAAAGGAAACACTAAATGCAGTAAAGTCACCATGGAGACCTTTGATATTACATTTCAGGTTGCCCCTCTTTGAAAACATCTGATGCCATTGTGGGGACATCTATCGTGCCACTGGTGTAGGAGATTTTTCTCTTATCTGCTGTTTTAAAGGCTTCTGTCCTGTCAGCCATAGTCTGGAGCTCCTTTCTGTCTGTCTTTTGTCTTTGTTTCTGGCCATTTAAGACATGTGCAATAATGTGTTGATATTATAAATTGTTTCTTGGGAATGATTTTAGCTGAATGTGTGTCTAAATGATGATGTTTTATTGTAACAATATGGTATCTGAATGGGTTTTTGAAGCATTGCACAATCTTGCAGTAAAAAGTCGGGTTTAGGTAATTTTTTAGTTTATGATTTCAGATAATTCATGCCAGAGAACATAAATACTTAAAATGGAAAACTAAAGAATTCTACTTCCAAGTTGGCAAGTAACTTCCCAATCATTTAGTCTTTTTTTTAACAATTTTTAATTGGGTAGCCTGGGAAAATGTCACAGTGTGTCAGTGCATTAATTTGGACAAGGATAGTAAATCATAGTATGGTATCTGTTGACAAAACAAGATGTTAAGGTATAAAATTTTGAATTGTATCTTAAAATTGTATCATAATTTTCAACATCCTCACCTGAAAATTATGGTTAAAGTGCCTTAGGCCTGAGGTGTCTGCTCAGAATAGCAGTTTTGTCCAGCTCCTTCCAGAACTCAGCCAGGACTTATGTTGAAATGTAAGTGAAAGAAGCCTGCAAGCTCAGTAGGAGACTGATCTGATGTCTAAGTGGGAAAAAAAGGTAAATCGTATGGTATTTACTAATTACTGTCCAGTCATTTTTTCTAGGACTCTCATTTTTTTCCTTAGATTCTGTATTTTTTTTGATCTCATTATTTTGATCCTACAGAACTAGGTTAATATTTTTCTGATCAGTTCTATGTTTGACCAACAGTGGAGTTTTGAAACATTGCAATAGAGATTTCACCTGTGAAAAGCTACAAGGCCTTACTATTATTATTTGTGCACACTTTTGTTATGTGTTGTATGTCCATATATCCATATGTTCGTATATCATATATATGATATACAAATTAACATATATAAGGAGCGATCATTAAAAAAAAAGCACTCATAAAAACAAATTTTAAAAAGTGGATTCAAAGATCTTTAATTCAAGTGAGTTAAATGGTTCACTTTAAATTTGGATAAACAAATAACAATAAATGTCTTTAATTTTAAGCTTACAAGTTTTTCTAGCTGCTCAAAAATCTAATAAAATATTAATGTCTACAAAATGTCTAATATGCCTTGGTTCTAGTACTTTTCCTTTAACAAAAAAATGGTTTACACTGATCAATACATTTCTCTAATATTTTGATAAATAAGTGAAGTAAATTTGATATGGGATTACTCATTCATGAGTACTTTTGTTAGATATCTGATTGATTTAGTAAGGTTTGTATAAGTTTGTTCTAAAGTCTGTATAAGATTGTAAAAATCAGTCATGTGATAAAGAGACACAAATTTCTTAAAACAAAAGTTTACCCATAACATTGTGTTTATTATGTTTTATTTTTCTAGAGCAAGCAACCATAAAAATTAAACAACTGATTAAATAAGAACTGTTAATTTAGAGCACTGTACTGGAATTTCTTTAAAAGCTAAACTTGGTTAATGTAAAAACATCAATTTCATTGTGATGCTATTAATGTGCTCATATCTTCCAGGTATACAAGTCTGTAAGGTAGAAACTTTAAAAGAGCATTACATCAAGCTGATGTTCTGAAGTTGTATGGTAAAAAAAAAATATATATATATATATTGGGGATTTATTTACTTGTTATCAATAAGATATGTAAAGTTTTATGTTACTTTTTACATTGGGAAAAAATTTAAATATATTTTTAAGTTAATGAGCGCCTAATCTATGTAAAGGTTAAAAACTTTCAGCCTTTCTTTAATTCATGTTTTAAATGTGATATCATATGGTGTTAGCTAATGTTCATGTGACCTCAAACAATTTATGTAAACTGTGTAAAATGATATTAAAAAAAAGATCAGCTTTAGACCTAAAACACTTAAGATTTATATAGAGCCCTGCCTTACCTGAGATAAGGCTCTGTGTCTCATCTTACAACATGTGAGAATAACTACGAAAGCAGTAGGTCAGATGTTATTTAATTTAAAGTTATGTTCAGAAGTTTTTTTTTTTTTCCTGTCAAGATTACTAGGATCTCAAAAAGGGGATATAATTTATAACTCAGCCAAAAATTCAGGGTAGCTATTACACGAACTAAGCATTTTTACTCTTGTTAATTTTATTTTGTAATTTCCTTATAAGTTAACTAAAGATTCCCTGTTAGTGTTTTACAAAAAAGTTGCTTTTAGAACACAACATTGGTTAATTTAAGATAATAAGTCATCACCTACAAGACAGAAAAATACAGATCCCAAATAATAAAAGATCAATAATTTTAAATTATAGACATTAAAGCACAGTACTCTTAATATAAGGCTGTTAAAATTTATTTGCTGGATGTTTAAGATTAGGATTTAAAATTTAATTTAAATGAAAAGGGACAATAAAACAAATTTTGGCTCTTGCCCTCTGAGTCAGTTTGTATCCAGGGAACAGGAGACTTCTCTAAAGAACTTTGCAACTCTCAGCCACATAACCTCCTGATCAGGAAGATTAATGAGACCACTGGAGAACAGAAAGCCAATCAGTGCATTTTCTATGAAGAAGAGAGTCATCAGAGAAGGGAGATATTCCTGATGCTTCCGAGAGAAGCCACATGGTCAAGCAAGACCTGGACTCACCTAGCGCAAATGGCACTAGCAGAACTGAGAAGCTGCTCTCAAGTTTCCCCAGAAATGACTCCCATAAAATCTCAGCTGACTGTTACCAATAGATAGAAACAAAAGTCAGTTTTACTGCTTCATCTTAAACTCTTAGCAAAGACAGATAAACCCAAAATACAGCCATTCCTGGGCATTTTAAATAATAATAGTTATAATAATATTTTAACGTATACACTTTATGGTAGCCTCCCAAAATAAGTAAGACTGGAGGCTACAAAGAAGGATTCTCAGAGAGGAATGCCTGATGAGTATAAAAAGAGACTATCAAGAGGAGCTACCAGAGGCAGAAGTTTTTTGTTTAAGGCCTACAGATATTCCTAACCTACACAGGTAGGCTTGGTGTTTGCTAGTACGATTATCCAGCCCTGACTAACAGAATTAAAGGTTTCTCTATTACACACAGAGGTCATACTAGTAAAAGGAATTTGCAAGATCAGATGACATTAAATTATTAAACTATATCTTATGGGGTGGGACAACTGTGACACTAAAAGTTAAATATTTAGTTGAAAGTCCTGATAACTGGGGATATTGAAGACAGATGAGGGGACATCTATACTGTGACTTGTTTCAGCTGCTGCAACATTTATTCAGTACTCATGGTTTTTGTTTCTCTCATAGAAGAACCCATCTCCAGATGACTTTACAAACTGTTCTACCACAACCAGACTTCAAACCGAACTGACTTCTAAAAGGCAACTCATGTTCCTCATGCTGTGCCCCCTCATGTCACCCTCTCTCAGCTCAGAAGAAGCCAAAATGAGTGACGCCTCTCTTCTTACAACAATGGAGCCAAAAATAAATAGACTTTCATTTTAAGTAATTAATTAAGTCAGGTAAAATCAGGGAGACTGGTTTTGTGTGAGTTCAAAAAATATGGAGACTGTTACCTGAGGTATTAAAATTCCCTCAGTGCTCTTCCCCTACCCTATCAAAGATTTGAAAGGGACACATTAGAAAAGGGGGGAATGATAGACCCAACCTGATCTTTTATTAAAATTTGGATCCATCTTGCCACAAAGCCATGAAAAGAAAATTTTGGCTTAACTATAAATTACACCAAATTCTGAACCTGCTTGGAATGCCTCCCCGTGGCCTTGAACTCACCCATGCCTGGCTCTTTGACCAGGAACAGCCCTCTATGAAACTTTATTGACACCTCATAAATATTGGCCTTCCCTGGCCAGACAATGACCCTCTCTGAGGCTCTAATGGTCTTCATAAATTCTGATGTTGGGGCCAGCAAATATATATATGTATGTATATATATATATATATATATATATATATATATATATATATATATATATATATATAAACTACGATTAGTGTGATGCTTGTCAGAGTTCTGATATTTGTAACCCCCCTGTAGTGTAAAATTCTGGGTTATAAACCTGGGCTGTAAGAAATTTGGGTGGCTGTCTTGTTCCCACTGTTTTGGGAGGGAGAGGCCACCTGGGCAGTGGAAAATATAAGCTTGCTTTAACTTGATTTTAATTAGAGTCAGTGGTCTTTTCTTGCATCCTGGTCTAATAGGTAAATTCTATCAAACATGGAGCTCTGCCAGCCTAAAGACTTCCTTAGAAACTGCCTCTGACGATGGGCACTTGACATATATGTTGTTGCCAGGAGCTTTATCTTTCTTTCAAATGAGACCATCAAAGCTGGATCTGCATCTTTGTGACCTGGAGGACATGGTTTCTTATTTTTCAAAGGACATGAGGCAGCAGTGCTGAATTCACTCTTTGTAGGTAAACTGTCGCCACTGAAGGCTAAGTGACTCCCCGTGTGGACTGTGAAGCCATTTGGTCATCCTCCACTTTTCGTGGTGTTTCTTGCTGCTGCACTGGGAGTTTGTTATTTGCTTCAGAAAATACAAGGAATTCAGCTGGGACACAGTGCTGGAGGGAGTTCTGTCACATGAGATAGGTCAGGGTCTGCAGGAGAATGCATCAACCAGGCTTCTATCCCACATAGCTCGTCCCCTTGACCATTGCACCTGATTCGGAACATTGTCCTGAAACATCTCCATATAACAAGATGCCTTATATGGAGAGTTATCAGACATATAAGTGATTCCTGGCTGCACAATGTCAGCCACAAGCCATTTGGAAGTCAATGGCAGATACACATGGCCCAACCACAGATGTTTTATCACACACTTGCACACCACAGCTCTGGGCCCACTACTCAGCAGGCTCCAACATACTGGTATCTCTGTTCTACATCATTTTCATGAAACCTAGTAAATCAAGGCACTGTCTGGTACACACTTCATCAGCAAGAGGACATTGAAAGGTTCTCCAGTGCCACCTGGTCATGAAAATTTCAAAAATTTCATGGTATTTATCTAGCCATTTTTCAAGGATGAAGTTGGAGAAATTGTGGGTTTCAATTCATTCAGGAACCATTAATGTTTGAGGAAGCATATTTCAAGGAAACTCTGGAGAATTCTCAGAGGCAAGGCTTCCCAAAGAGTGACCAAAAAGACACATGAAGCCAGGCCCATTGAGGTCTACAATGTGAGGCCCATGTGTGTTTTGACTGTCAACGATGGCTGCCAAGTCTTTCAGAATAAAATAATGTGATGCCCTGGCAGAGATTGACAATGCTCTGTGGAAAGCCACCCTGGGCATTGATCTCAGTTTCCAAAGGCAACTCTCATGCGTGGTCTCCTAAAATCCCAACACAATTCATGGCAATACTTCTCTGAGGTCAGTTCCTGAACTCAGTCTGTAAGGGGAATCACACCAGAGTTCAAGCCCAGGTGGACATAGGCATCTCTTCCAACCACCACACAAATGACCACAATTAAAACCAAAACACTCCCAAATGGCCCTCATCTTCTTCCACATAGACACTCTTCATAACCTCTGGCTGGAGGTTTCCATGAGGGGCACAGCCCAAGACAGTTTTCCAAATAAACTCCCTTGCCCCTCATTTGCTTAAAGTCAGGGTGGCCTGGACTCCCTTCCTGTGAACCAATAGTGATCAAATAGTCCTGCTCTTAATACTGCTCTGCTTCTCTAATTTGAGGCCTACTGACTGTCTGGTATAGATTCTTTATGTGAATTGGTGTCCTGAGAAAACCCAAGCCCTTATGTGCTAGCCTCTGTAGGGCTGTGAAGTACTGATTTGACACAAAGGATCCCTATTCTCACGTGATGGAAGTCAGGAAGCTTACAGAGGAAGGCGAGAGACTTCATTCACAATGACTGCTCTTTTGGCCATTTTCGTTTTGCATGCACACTTGGAAACTTTCTTTAGATCCATCAGGTGCTGAGAATCTAAGCCACTGCCTCACACAGGGCAAAGAGGCTGATTCAGCCACATCTCTTTCCAAAGCAATTAAGCAAAGAGCCACAGGTGATGCCCATTCATTTCCATTTGAAAACTCTTTTTTTCTGGCTTCACAAAGGGGTTGCCTGAGGCAAAGATCTTCCTGACATTCAGGAAAACAGAACAATAGGTAAGCAAAAGGCCCAGTGCAGTGTTTTCCACTGAGACTTTAATGGTCACACTGATATGTGAGTTTTCTGAGATGCTTCTATTCTCTTCAGCTATCCAGTACATGGCCATGTCACAGAGCTTGGAGGTGGTACATATCTTGGAAACCAAACCATGAGGCTATTCTGGAGAGTGGCCAATATTCAGGAAGAAAACAAGAACTTAGGAAGATAGTAGGTGTTGCCCATCCATAAGGCAAGCCTCTCTCCATTCTTAAATTGTGCAGAATGAATGCTGGGAAGCTTTCTACTAGACAGGACACAACCATTGATGCATTCGCTTTTCAAATGTCTACAACCACAGATACAGTGGAATGCACAGAAATAGAAACACTCGCATTTTCAAACGACTTTCTAGAAACATTCCAGTCCAAACAAACAAACAGTCTTTCCTACCTATTCTCAGAAAAGAGACAAAACCACAAACTCACAACAACACCCACAACGGCACCTCCTTCCCCCAAGTATGTTGGTGAATATCTTGAGTGTCCTCTGACTGGTGGTCCATACTATGTTCCCCCAAAATGTCCTGTTCTGTCTCAGATCTGGTCTCCTTCGCCAACTCTGTGAAGTTGTCAGGAGCCATGGTTGAGCCACTACCTGCTTTCTCAGAAAAGGCTCCTCTTCAGAGGTCTCCTGGCATTTGGCCATTCTCACTTCAGAAGGTACCAACAAAGACTGACTCTGTCCTTGGTAAATCCAAACAATTGAGACCACTGGGACTGGGACTGGGACTGGCTCTGGGTGCCTGGCTTCCTGGATCCCAAGTTCAGAGTGTTCCATCACCAAGGAAGTGTGTACTGATATTTGCTGCTAAGGGTCCCAGGAGATGGAGACTGCCCCTACTTTCTGTGACAGATTCACAAATTAGAATGGTATATCAACAATAGGCACCCGGGAACAGCTCTTCTCACAGGCCTGGTTTGGTCCATCTTCTCTACATTAAGAAGAGAAAGGCTGATTCAGATACATCTCTTCATCCTGACCCGGTTTGTTTAACATTGAAAATGACTTTTGCTCTCTCAGGTCCTTCATAGCTGCCTTCTTCTTCTCCACGTATCATTTCTGCATGGACCTTTGAGGTTCTCATCAGGTGGAAGATACCCTACAATCCAGTATTGGAAGACCAACTCTCTCCCTGCTCTTCTGTAAAGTTAGATTGAGGGAACAGGGTATGGTTAGGGTTAACAACATGTTCGATTGGGTTAGGAATAATTCTGCAGGATGAATAATGGTTATGGGAACATGCGATATTTACAAAATATAGAGTTGAAATATAAGTATGAAAACAGAAATCTAGGTAAGATTTGATGCCCAGAAGGGCATTGGACCCTTGATTGGGATACTTAGCTTTGAATTAATTTCTGCACAGATGTCTCAGATAAATCAATATACAATGGTATAGGATATTGTACCTTGGATGATTGAATGTCGAAGAGAACATGCAGTCAAAAAGGGATAGTCGGTAGGATTAGAAAGAAAGTCGGTAGCTTTAGAAAGATGAGTGAGTATAGGATTTGGACAAAATGGTCTTTAGCAATAGGGTTTCATGTAGAGAGTGAATGTAAATGTCAGCACATGTTAAGAGGCAGTCACAATGATGAACTGGGGAAAATATATATCAATAGAGACATTAGGAAATCAGGCAAAGTATAAGGTGAGTAATAGGATTAGACATTTTCAACAGGTTTGAGGTTGAATATATACTCTTAGGAAGAAACAAATATGTAGTCACCAATAGGATCGACATTTGAGAGCAATAGGCAAACTGGACATGGATGATTTTAGTAATCCTTGTTCAATTTCCATTTAGGCTTTAGTACAATCATAAGTGTGACATTTGCTTTTTGTTTCCAGAATATTACTGTGATAAAATGTATATGTAGATCAGGTGACATGAGTATTTCTTTCACCATTTCTAGGAACAGTATTTTGAAGACGTGTAAATTAGTAGTTTGAATACAAATAGGTGTACACTGTGTCTATGAATATAGAAATAATGCATGAAGAGACCATACTGTGCATAAATAATATAACTGGTTCCAACTTAAATAATGGTTCAAATTGATATCTGAAAATATACAGGAAACCTTATATTGATATATATCCATTCATTCAAACCAGTTATACATCTAATGGTAATATTAGGGTTATGGTTTATCATGAAGAATGTGTGAGTTTTGCTTCAAAAGTAATTGTGGAAATCGAAAATAATGTGTTTGGAAAGAAGTCTCATGAAAAGACCAGTCATGTAACCTGGAGGAATACATGTGTTCTGAAGCAGGAAGTGATTGAAAGTGAAACAAAAGCCTTTAAATTTGTGAACTTGTGGATGAAATATATATCTTATGATGTGCATAAACTGAGGAAATAGTAATGTACAAGTGTTGAAAAAAAATGAACGTCAAAATACACATCATGTCCTATAGGAATCTACTTGCATTTATATTAACCTGGGTCAATTAGTGTAAAAATATTAGGATATGTATGCACAATTCACTGAACTTAGTTTTCAGTACTAGGAAACAAATACATATTTCAGGAGGATGAATATGTCTTAGAATAATCTTATGAAAAGTTGATTATAAATACGCACTAAATATTAATGAATTTAGGGAGTACATAATAAGATACATTTATTTCATATTTTGAAAACTCTGGAGAGTATATATATATATATATATATATATATATATATATATATATATATATATTAAAATACACACACAGAAATTAAAAAAGTATTAATATACAAGCCAAATGAAATTCACCATGAAATATATATCATCCACAAATCTAAAAATATTCATTTTACTGAACATGAATTTATGTATAATGTTGTTCAGCTAGGATACTCCCTCATAGGTTGAATTTTCAGTTCCAACAGTGTTTAATAGGAGTGATCTTTTCTCACAATTTGTATCTGCCAAGTGAGCCACTTCACAAGAATGTACATGTGGTACCAGGTAGGATTCTATATGTGCATATAAAAATATATGTGCTGAATAGGCTACAGAGAAATGGAGACATGAATTCACATATTTGTTAACTTTAAAAACACATGGAGAAGTGTTTAAACAAAAAATTGACTAGATTTAAAACTCCTACCATATATAATGCAAAAGGAACGTCCAAATGTAAACCTTGCATCCTCTGAACTACTTGTATTTCAATTTGGTTTGGTCTATTTTTATCCATCATATTAGGATTTGTAGTCAGAGTCTAGTAGGGAGTGGGTTACTATGAGGGATTCAGTATTTTGAATGAATAATTGGAAAATGAATCCAATGTGTATGCAAATATGTGCTACAAAAAAATCTTCCCACTCTCATCCAGAACAATGCCTTGACATTACCTTCGCCCCAAGTAAGATACAATTAGAGGAGAAGAGTTAGAAAATCTAGGAATACATATCTGGAATGGAAAATGCTCTGGAGTTCACAACACTGGAGGTGGTAGAGGAGTTTCCAAAAGTAAAGGAGACTGTAAACACTCCACAAACAAGGAAGTGTGCAGGGCTCAAGACATCTGGGAAACTGTCTTTGAGGTTGTACACTTGAAATATATGTTGTTTTCAGGAGCTTTAGCTTCCTTTGTAGTGAGACCATCAAAGCTTTGTATGCATCTGTTACATGGAGGACATGGTTTCTTATTTTCCAATGAACATGAGGTAGCAGTGCTGAATTCTCTCTTTGTGGGTAAACTGTGGCCTCTGGGGTCTAAGAATCTTTCCGTGTAGACTGTGAAGCCATTTGGTCATTCTCCAATTTTGTTGTGTTTCTTGTTGCTGCACTGGGAATTTGGTATTTGCTTCACAAAATACAAGGAGTTCCACTGGGACACAGTGCTGGAGGGAGTTCTGTCACGTGTGGTGGGTAAGGGTCTGCAGGAGAATGCACCAACCAGGCTTCTACGCCACATTGCTTGCCCCCTTGACCGTAGCAACTTGATTCTGAACATTGCCCTGAAAACTCTCCATCTAACAAGATGGCTTAATAGACAAAGGTATGCTGGCTGCACCATGTCTGTCACAAGCATTTGGAAGCCAAAGTAAGATCCACATGACCCACCACAGATGTTTTATCACACAACTACACACCACAGCTCTGGGCCCACTACTCAGCAGGCTCCACCATACTGGCATCTCTGTTCTACACCATTTTCATGAAACCCAGTCAAGGAAGGCACTGTCTGGTACACTCTTGATCTGTAACAGGACATCCAAAGGTTCTCCAGTGCCACCTGGTCATGGAAATTTCAAAAATTTCATGGTATTTATCTAGACATTTTTCAAGGATGAAGTTGGAGAAACTGTGGGTTTCAATTCATTCAGGAACCATTAAATTTTTAGGAAGCACATTTCAAGGAAACCTCTGGAGAATTTTCAGAGGCAAGGCTTCCCAAAGAGTGGCCAAAAGGCCACATGAAGCCAGGCCCATTGAGGTCTACAATGTGAGGTCCATGTGTGTTTTGACTGTCAACAATGGCTGCCAAGTCTTTCAGAATAAAATCATGTGATGTCCTGGCTGAGATTGACAGTGCTTGGTGAATAGCCACCCCAGGCTTAGATCTCAGTTTCCAATGGCGACTCTCATGCATGGCCACCTAAAATCCCAACACAATTAATGGCAATACTTCTCTGAGGTCAGTTCCAGAACTCAGTCTTTAAGGGGAATCACACCAGAATTCCAGCCCAGGTGGACTCATGATTCTCTTCCAACCACCAACAAATGAACACAATTAAAACCAAAAAACTCCCACATGGCCCTCATCTTCTTCAACATAGACACTCTGAATAACCTCTAGCTAGAGGTTTCCATGACGGGCTCAGCTCAAGACAGTGTCCAAAATAAGCTCCCTTGCCCCTCATTTGCCTAAAGTCAGAGTTGACTGGACACCATTCCTGTGAACCAAGAGTGATCAAATAGCCCTTCTTTAATACTGCTCTGCTTCTCCAGTTTGAGGCCAACTGACTGGTATAGATTCTTTATGTGAATTGGTGTCCTGAGAAAACCCAAGCACCTATTGGCTAGCCTCTGCAGAGCTTTGAAGAACTGGTTTGACCCAACGTATCCCTATTCTCACTTGATGGAGGTCAGGAAGCTTACAGAGGAAGGCGAGAGACTTCATCAACAATGACTGCTCTTTTGGCCATTTTGGTTTTGGATGCACACTTGGAAACTTTCTTTAGATCCATCTGGTGCTGAGAATCTAAGCCACTGCCTCACAGAGGGCAAAGAGGCTGATTCAGCCACATCCATTTCCAAAGCAATTAAGCAAAGAGCCACAGGTGACGCCCATCCTTTTCCATTTGAAAACTGATTTCTTCAGGTTTCACACAGGGGTGGCCTGAGGCAAACACGTTCCTGACATTCAGGAAAACAGAACAATAGGTAAGCAAAAGTCCAAAATAGTGTTTCTCCACTGAGACTTTACTGGTCGCACTGATATCTGAGTTTTCTGAGATGCTCTCATTCCCTTCAGCTATCCAGTACATGATCATGTCACAGAGCTTGGAGGTGGTACATATCTTGGAAATAATACAATGAGGCTATTCTGGAGAGTGGCCAGTATTCAGGAAGAAAAGAGGAACTTAGGAAGATAATAGGTGTTGCCCATCCATAAGGCAAGCAGCTCTTTATTCTTTAATTTGGCAAGATGAATGCTGAGAAGCTTTCTACTAGACAGGACACAACCATTGATGAATTCTCTTTTCAAATGTCTACAAAAACGGATTCAGTGGGATACACAGACATAGAAACACTCGCGTTGTCAAACGACTTTCTAGAAACATTCCAGTCCAAACAAACAAACCGCCTTTCCTACCTATTCTCAGAACATGAGACAAAACCACAAACTCACACCGACACCCACAACGGAACCTCCTTCCCCCAAGTATGTCTGTGAGTATCCTGAGTGTCCTCTGACTGGTGGGCCATACTATGTTCCACCAAAATGGCCTGTCCTATCTCAGACCTGGACTTCTTTGCCAACTCTGTGAAGTTGTCAGGAGCCATAGTTGAGCCACTGCCTGCTTTCTCAGAAAAGGCCCCTCTTCAGAGCTCTCCTGGCATTTGGCCATTCTCACTTCAGTAGGTACTAAGAAAGACTGAGTCTGTCCTTGGTAAATCCAAACAAGTGAGACCACTGGGACTGGGACTGGGACTGGCTCTGGGTGCCTGGCTTCCTGGATCCCGAGTTCAGAGAGTTCCATCACCAAGGAAGTGTGATAGGTCACTTCCTTCACGAACTGAATGAGGTCACTGCTTTGGCAACCACTTTGTCCTAACAGTTGCTTCCAAGGGTCCCATGAGATGGAGGCTGCCCATACTTCCTGTGACACTTTCACAAGATAGAATGGTATATCAACCATAGGCACCCAGGAACAGCTCTCCACACAGGCCTGATTTGGTCGATTTAATCTACATTAAGAAGAGAGAGGCTTTCAGACACATCCCTTCATTTTGACCAGGTTGTTTTACATGGAAGTTGACTTTTGCTCTCTCAGGTCTTTCATAGGTGTCTACATCTTCTTCAGGGATCATTTCTGCAAGGAACTTTGAGGTTTTGAGGAGGTGGAAGATCCCCTACATTCCTGTATTGTAAGACCAACAATATCCTTGTTCTTCTGTTAAGTTAGATTGAGGAAATATTGCATGGTCAAGGGTAAATAACAGGTTCGATTTGGTTTAGGAATCATTCTGGAGGATGAATTATGGTATTGGGAACCTGCGATATTTACAAAAATATACTGGTGAAATATAAGTATGAAAACAGAAATCTAGGTAATATTTGATGTTCAGAAGGGCATTGGGTGGCCTGAACAACCCTTCTTTGAATCAGGAGTGATCAAATAGCCCTGCCGCTAATACTGCACTGCTTCTCCAATTTGAGGCTTACTGACTCTCAGGTATAGATTCTTTATGTGATTTGGAGACATGAGAAAACCCAAGCACCTATTGTCTCATGCCACAGTAAATGGTTTATTGGGGGTCCAGCATGCTGGGGCTCAAAGCTCACTTCAGAGGAGCAAAGAACAAAGAGCCCCGAGAACAACTTGAGAAGAGATTATATACAATCTTTACAGAGTGCAGGGACTTTATATACATCATAGCCTCCTTTAGCAAATATCCTATACTGTGGGAAAATCAAATAACAACTCTAAAACATGATTAGCACATTCAATGGCGGGAACAGTTCGGGCAGGGGGTGATTGGTCAGCTCTGAGAAGGGGTATACATTTAAACTGATTGGTTGAAGCCCTGAGATGTGTACGTGCTGAGATGCACGGTTTCTGGGAAGGGGTTGTTAAGTAACTAGGTGGTCAGGGAAGATTTCAACACATCTAATGGGCAGTTCTGGGAATTGTCTTCACTGACACAGGAATTTCAGGTTCTGAGCGCAGCTTGTAAACTTTACAAAACCTGTTTCTTTACGTTTCAATTTCAATTTCATTAATTCTTTCATTTCTCACTCCTTTTTCTGCCTACTTTTAATCTTAAAAGTAATGAATCATAATTATTGTGGGGTCTCACATTCTATTTCTGCCAGTGAAGTGTATTTCTGTCTGATTACCATGAGTTTTACCTGCCCAATCTGAGCCTGGAGAAAGAAAACTATGCGGTTAAGCAAACAAGGTCCCACAGTTATCAACACCATAAGCATGATCAGGGGTCCAGCTAAGGCTGATAGGAGTGTAATTAACCAGGGGGACTGGGTAAACCATGACTCAAACCACACTTGTTGAATCTCCCTTTCTCTCTGGTGCTCTTCAAGGCATTTTCTCAATTTACTCATGGATTATTTTACAACTCCAGTATGGTCAGCATAAAAACAGCATTTTTCTCTCAGTACAGCACAGAGGCCCCCCTCCCTCATTAAATGGAGGTCTAATCCTCGCCTGTTCTGTAAAACAACTATAGAGAGAGAGGTTAAGGATTCCTGCAAAAGTGTGATGGAGGTCTCTAACGTCTTCAAGTCTTGATTTATTGCTGTTTCTAATCAGGCCATTTGTTGTGACCCATGGATCATATCAGCTGTTCCTGTACCCACTCCTGCAGCAGCTCCTAGCCCCAATAGGATGGCTAGAGTAAGGGACACTGGCTCCCGGCAAAATCGGGTTGTTTGTCCACCTAGTAGAACTTCAAAGGATTCTGCATCATGATAGAGCACCCTGGGGAGTTTCTGCACCATTACACAATAATGTACAGAGCTGTCAAATACCTGGGCTGAAATGCAAGGAGTTCTGACTGTGTGGAGTTCAGTACCATAAAGGTTCCTTTAATTAGTTCCCAGGGGGAGGAATCAGCTGTACTCTGGACTGGGGAAGTAGGCAAAGACGGAAACTGAGAAGTATGAGATGGTAGAGGGGTTTTGGTAGATCTAGGCATGGGAGGTTTAGGAGGCTTAATTCCTGACTTGAGGGGATTGGGCCCTATTGCTGTGGGATTTTCTTCCTTTTTAAGCCGGATGGTGAACCAGAGACCAAAGTCATAACCAGGGCCATTAATATAGAATCGCATTCCCCAAGAATTTCCCATAGGCCATGTTGTTCTGAAGTAGCCCCTTCCTTTGGAAGTGAAAGTTATATTGAGGGGGTAACATAGACTATTTTTTCCACAGCAAGTTTTTGACACCACTTGGATAGCGGCACATTTATTGGGATCAATCCAGATGTCATTTCATCCTACCCGAATCATACTGTCTGGGGAGTTTGGGTTTCACAATGTAGCTCCCGTGTGTTCACAACCCCAAGATCTACAATAAAAGTCACTGGGTCCTCCAAAGGTTTGGGCCTGTTTGTGACTTCAGAAATCAGCTGGGCACACTTAATAAACAAGACTGGCTAATTTACACCTGAGCTGGGGAGATGACACCAATCATTCATGGGGTAAGTTGGTCTATGTTGCCCTGGTTTGGGTTTTAGTGGGATCTGTGTGGGGTCCACTATGTCAGGGAGATCCCAGTCAGAGAGGCCTATGGCAAGCTGACAAATGTCCGGGTGGAGAGATGGCCACCAAGTCCATAAGGGGGCTGTATGTGAAATAGACCACACTACTTGCCCGGTAGGATTTATAACTTGCCATTGTTGCTGAACAGGCTGATGGGGATTAGGACTGCTGGTGGTCAGGGGAAGAATCCATAGCCCTACCCACACCACGGACATGCAACTTGAGAGGGTTACCAGTCTGTTCCAGTTTCCAGCCAGAGTATGGACAGGGTGCAGGATTGAGATGGGAGGCATGGATCCAGGAAGTGATCCCATCCACTTTCACCACTGTAGGTGTTATAAGCAGCACCTGGTATGGTCCTTTCCAGCAGGGTTCCAGGGATGACACCCGATACTGTCTCATGTAGACGAAGTCTCCCACTTGATATCGATGTAGAGTTCCCTCGTCTCCAGGATGATAAGCAGTGGCCAACTGTTTCCACAGGTATCGCTGGGTGCTGGGCTTGTTCAAGGGCTTTAAGTCTGTTTAGCAAGGGGGTGTGAAAGGAATCATTAATCTCAGAGTTGGGGTTAGGTCCCTTAATGGAGGAGGGGCACCGTAGAGAATTTCATAAGGGGTGAGGTTACACAAAGACGCGGAGGGGTATTTCTTGCACGAAAAAGTGCATGAGGTAGGAGCATAGTCCAATTTTTTATGCCGGTCTCCAAGATTAATTTCGTTAAGTCTCTTTGATGGTTCTATTCATAGTTTCTACCTGTCCTGAGCTCTGGGGTCTATAAGCACAATATAACTTCCAATTAATCCCCAGGGTCCTGGAAAATCCCTGACTTACCTGGGCCACGGATGCCGGTCTGTTATCAGACCCTATTACCTTAGGCACGCCGAACCTTGGAAAACTGTCTTCTAGGATCTTTTTGACCACCATCTGAGCTGTTTCTTTCTTCATGGGGAAGGCTTCGACCCATCCTGAAAAAGTATCTACAAAGACTAGGAGATATTTAAGTCCAATCCTTGCTGGCTTAATTTCAGAAAAGTCCACTTCCCAGAATTGTCCTGGTCTGGTTCCTCGTATGTGCTTCCCTGCAGGAATCTTGGATGGGAAAGTATTAACTAATTGGAAGACTTGAAAAGCTCTAGTCACCTGCTCAGCTATTTTTTTCCTCTTTGAGTCAGTCAATAATACGTCCTTTCTTCGGTCCTTTAAGAGTGCCTAGAACTTCTTTGAGCCTAAGTGGTTGAGCTGGTGTACGTCTTTGACATAAAGGTGGGCTTTTTGAAATTGTAAACTTGGCTCTGTAGGGTCCCAGAGTTCTGTATCTGTCTCCTCAGATGATAAGTTGCCTGAATGTTCCGGGGCGGCCAAGTCTCCTGATTTTTGTTCCCCCCGGTGTGGAAAAAGTTAACAGAGTCACTCCGTTTAGGGCTGCCAATTAAGCTTCCTCATCTGCCCTTCTGTTTCCAACTGCCACGGGGTTGTTTCTCTTCTGGTGCCCTGGACAGTCCACTATAGCTAGTTCCTTATGGCCCTGCACTGCTGAGCCAAGGTGGAGGATCTCATCTTTATTTTTTATTTCTTTCCCGGCAGAGGTTAATAGCCCCCATTGTTGGTAAATAGTCCCGTGCATATGAACAGTGGCAAATGCATAGTGGCTATCAGTTTATAAGGTGGTCCTTTTGCCTGCTGCTAGTTCCAATGCTTTCATAAGGGCAATCAGTTCTGCTTTTTGGACTGATGTCCCTTCTGGGAGACCAGACTAGCAGATGAAATCAGTTTTGCTACCTGCTGCTGCTCCAGCCCACCGCTTACCATCTTGGAGAAAGCTGCTACCATCCATAAACCATACGATTTCAGGGCGAGGCAGTGGCTGATCCTTCAAATCTTGTTGTATACTGGTTTCCTTGCCAGTATGTGTTGACACTCATTAGTGATGGGTCATGATGATACTTCTGGCAGCAGTGTAGGTGGGTTGAGTGGAGCAGGGGGTCCCAGCGTTATTCTGTCTTTGTCAAGCAAGAGGCTCTGGTAGTGGTTTATTCTGGAGTTTGATTGCCACCTCTCTGGAGGCTAACAGATGATGCTCTCCAGGGCATGGGGGGCTATAATGGTTAGCTTCTGTCCCAACGTTAATTAATGAGCATCTTTTATTAGAAGGGCTGCCGCTGCTTTAGCACTTAAGCAATGGGGCCACCCGCTAGCCAATGGGTCCAGTTTTTTGGATAAATACGCTACCGGCTTTTTCCAAGGTCCCAAAGACTGAGTGAGCACTTCCCGTGCTATTCCTTTCTTATCCTCGATGTAGAGAGTGAAGGGTTTTCTACATCTGGGAGTGCTAAGGCCGGAGCAGTTAGCAGCACCTTTTTTTGACATTATCAAAAGCTTGTTGGTGCTCAGGGGTCCATTGAAAGTGGGCATCCCCCTTTATCAGTGGGTATAAAGGGGCAGCCAGAGATGTGAACCCAGGAATCCATTACCTGCAAAAGCTGGCAGTCCCAAGAAACTCTCTGAGTTTTCTCTTATTAGATGGGGGCAGTATCTGCACAACGGTTTTTTTTCTGGGCTCAGGGAGCCATCGTTTGCCACCCCTAAGAGAATAACCCAGGAAGATTACTTCTTGCTGACAAATTTGGGCCTTTTGGCAGAAGCCCTATAACCAAGCCGAGCAAGCTCGAATAATAGTGCTTGGGTCCCAAACTCATAGGTCTCCTTGGTGTCGGCTGCCAGTAGAAGATCATCCACTATTGGAGTAGGGTGACTTCGGGGTGTGCAGTTCTGAAGTCGTTTATGTCCCTGTGGAGGGCTTCATCAAAGAGAGTGGGGGATTTTTTGAACCCCTGTGGGAGTCTAGTCCAGGTTAGTTGGCCAGATGTTCCAGGTTCTGGGTCTATCCACTCTAAAGCTAACAGCAACTGACAGTCCTTATGTAGAGGCGAGCAGAAGTAAGCATCTTTTAAGTCCAGCACAGTGTACCATTTCTGCTCTGGATTCAGAGTGCTAAGCAAATTATATGGATTGGGTACTGTGGGGTGAATGTCCTGCACTCTGTTGTTGATCTCTCTTAGGTCTTGAACAGGACGGTAGTCCCCAGTTCCTGGCTTTCTTACTGGTACCGGGGGGTGTTCCTGATTGACAGGGAAATAGGACCCCAAGACCCAGGTATTTATGAATATGGGGCCTTATCCCATCCTTAGCTTCTTTGCTTAGAGGATATTGTTTAACACTAATTGGAGACGCAGAGGCTTTTAATTCTACTACTATTGGAGGTTGTTGATGGCTAGACCTAACCCAGCAGTTTCTGCCCAGGCATTAGGATAATCTTTTATCCATTTCTGGGGTAGTTTGCCTGTTTGATCAGTCCTAGGGGGCGCGAAGAGTTGATGTTCATCTTCTACGGACATAGTCAAAGATGTTACTATGGGAGTTAATACTGAAGGCTTTAGAACCCCCACTTGGGGACCATTAGGGTTAAAGGTTATTCTAGTCCGGAGTTTGGTAAGCATATCCCTGCCCATCAATGGGGGCGGGCATTCTGGGATTACTAGGAAAGAGTGGTGGACTTTTCCCTTTCCGAGGTCCATATTCATCTTAGTTGTCCAAGCCCGATATCTACTGCCATTAGCCCCTTGAACTAGGGACCATTTAATTGATAGGGGGGCCAGTGAAGTCTTAAGGTCTGAGTATACTGCTCCTGTAATCACTTCAAAGTTCACTGTGTTCCCCTCAACTTCAAATGTTACTCTGAGCTGGGGGAGGGGATCTGAGCCCCGAATTTCCTAGTCTTCTTCTAGAGTCAGCACGGCGGGCTGGCGTGGCTGCTTCTTTTGGGGGCACTCTTTGGCCCAGTGTTCTTTTTTATTACAGTGGGCACATTGATTTGAGGCCAGCGGCAGCCTTTGGCGTGGGCCCAGGTATCCCTTTATGTATCCCTGCTTTTTAACTTCTGGCCTATTTGCTGCTGTGACCAGAACCTTAGGCAATGCTTTACTCTGCCATTTGCTTCTTTCCTCCTTCTTTTGTTCCCTTTCCTTCTCTCTCCTCTATTCCCTTTCCTCCTCAGTTTCTCTGTTATAATATACTTTCTCAGCTTCTCTGACTAAATCTCTTAAGGTCATATCTTATAATCCATCTAGACGTTGTAACTTTCTCTTAATATCTAGGGCAGTCTGCTCAATAAAGGCCATTGCAACAGATGGCTTTTGGTCTTCTGCCTGAGGATCAAAAGGAATATATTTCCTATAGGCTTCCATAATTCTCTCCAGAAACATAGAAGGAGACTCATTAGGCCCTTGGATAATCTCTCTTACCTTGGCCAAATTAGTCGGCCCTCTGGCGGCCGCTCAGAGACCCACTATTAGAGAACGGCGATAAGTGGACAGATGCTACCTACATTCAAAGGTGTTGGGGTCCCAGTTGGGTCGGTTCATGGGCCCGTAGGGACAGAGAGGGAGCATCACAGGGGCTTCCGAGTTTTCTATTATCCTTCTCCTGCGGGTTCCTTTAGGTGGCCCAGTTTCCTTCAGGGGAGCAGGGGCTGCTGATGCTGCGGGGAAGTCCCCTGGAGGGCTTGGGTCTGGCCCAATTGCCTCTAGCGGTGGAGAGGCTGAGTCAGCGGCGGGAGAATCATCTGGAACATGTTGTGGGTTGGGGAGCGAGGGTAGAGGATAAGGAGAGAGAGGAGTGTCCAGTCTTGTGACTCAGAATGGAGGGAAGAGGGGGAGGAGCAGAATGTTGGAATGATAAGATCGTGGGGGAAGGGGTATATAGCTGTTGATCTGGGTGGCCACGTGGCCCCGGTGAAAGACAATATCTCTGACTTTTCGGATTAGAGGGAAGTGGAAGGATTCTTCTGGGGGCCATCCGACTCCTAGGATGGGCCATTGTGAAGCACAGAGAGTCTGCCAGGTCCGGCATTTTACTGAAAAAGAAAGATTCTTGGTACTTGAGCGGACATCAGTCCAATGATCAAGGTTAAGGGACAGAGGCATGGAAGTGCTTTGTCCCATAATGTCCCATAATGGAAGTTACTCCAATCGGGACAGTGAATACACAAATGTGACACAGACAAAGACAAACAGTAAACGTTTAACATGAATCCAAGACAAAGATTAGAACTGAGTAACTGGCAAAACCTGATGGGTTAGACAATAAAGACAGACAGTAAACTCAACATGAGTTCCTTACAATGAACAAAACTGAGTAGCCAGCAAAACCTGATGGGCTGGAAAACCGAATCCTGAAGCAAAAAATAACCAAGTTGAGGAAACTACTAATCCTCAATTTCCCGAGTCCTCTGGAGTTTCCCCCAGGGACGTGGCCTGTGGCTCTGTGACACATCTGTCAGCCACCGTCGCAGAGAGCTAATGTTCTTCACCGACAGCCATTTTGCCAAGCCCTAACCTGAAACCCGAAACCAGAAAGAGGCACCTTACTTACTCTGAAAGGAGGCCGTTGGGGTCTTATTTTCGTCACTGCTGGATTTCTCAGCTAGGGCCTCCAGATGAAAAGGTGGGCCGAACGTCGGAGGAAAAGACCACCAAGAGAATTTCTCATGAAACAGCAAAGGGTTTATTGGGGGTCCAGATTGCTGGGGCTCAGAGCTCACTTCAGAGGAGCAAAGAACAAAGAGCCCCGAGAACAACATGAGCAGATTTTATATACATTCTTTAGAGAGGGCAGGGACTTAACATACATCATAGCTTCCTTTAGCAAATCACCGTATACTGTGGGAAAATCAAATAACAACTCTAAAACATGATTTGCACATTCATTGGTGGGAACAGTTCAGGCAGGGGGTGATTGGTCAGCCCTGAGAAGGTGTATACATTTAAACTGATTGGTTGAAGCCCTGAGATGTATATGAGCTGAGCTGCACGGTTTTGGGGAAGAGGTTGTTAAGTAACTAGGTGGTCAGGGAAGATTTCAACACACATCTAATGGGTAGTTCCGGGAATTGTCTTAACTGCCACAGGAATTTCAGGTTCTGAGTGCAGCCTGGAAACTTTACAGAACCTGGTTCTTTACGTTTCAATTTCAATTTCTTTTATTCTCTCAGAACCTTACAAAGGAAGGCGAGAGACTTCATCAGCAATGACTGCAATTTTGGCCATTTTGGTTTCGGAAGCAGACATGGGATCTTTTTTTAGATCCATACGGTGCTGGTAATCAAAGCCACAGCCTCACACAGGGCCAAGAGGCTGATTAAGACACATTCCTTTCCAAAGCAATTACTTCTCTGAGGTCAGTCACTGAACTCAGTCTCTGAGGGGAATCACACCAGAGTTCAAGCCCAGGTGGACCCAGTCATCTCTTCCAAACTCCACACAAATGACCACAATTAAAACCAAAACACTCCCCCAAGGCCCTCATCTTCTTCCATATATACATGCATCATAACCTCTGGCTGGATGTTTCCATGAATGGCACAGCCTAAGAGAGTTTCCAAAATAAGGTCTCTTTCCCTCATTTGCCTAACCTCAGGGTAGCCTGGACACCATTTCTGTGAACTAGGATTGATCACATAGGTCTGCCATTAATACTGCTCTGCTTCTCCAATTTGAGGCCTACTGACTGTCAGGTATAGTTTCTTCTAGTTTCTTCATGTGATTTGGAATCATGAGAAAACCCAATCATCTCTGCAGGGCTTGAAAGAACTCATTTGTCCCAAAGGATCCCTATTCTCACTTGATGGAGGTCAGGAACCTAAAAGAGGAAGGTGAGAGACTTCATACACCATGACTGATCTTTTTTGCATTTTGGTTTTGGATGCACACATTGGATTTTTCTTTAGATCCAACTGGTGCTGAGAATCTAAGCCACTACCTCACACAGGGCAAAGAGGCAGATTCAGACACATCCTTTCCAAAGCATTTAAGCAAAGAGCCACAGGTGATGCCCATTTATTACCATTTGAAAACAGTTTTCTTCAGGATTCACAAAGGGCTGGCCTGAGGCAAAGACCTTCCTGACATTCATGGCAACAGGCAAATAGGTTAGCAAAAGGCCCAAAGCAGGGTTTCTCCACTGAGACTTTCCTGGTCACACTGATATCTGAGTTTTCTGAAATGCTCGCATTCCCTTCAGCTATCCAGTACATGGCCATGTCACAGAGCTTGGAGGTCGTACATATCGTGGACACAAAACCATGAGCCTATTCTGGAGAGTGGCCAGATTTCAGGAAGAAAACAGGAACTTGGGAAGATAGTAGGTGTGGCCCATCAATAATGAAACCTGCAATCCATTCCTAAAATGGACAGGATGAATGCTGGGAAGCTTTCTACTAGACAGGACACATCCATTGATGCATTCTTATTTCTAATGTTTTCAACCACGGACACAGTGAGATACACAGACATAGAAACACTCACCTTGTCAAACGACTTTCTAGAAACAGTTCACTCCAAACCAAACATACTGACTTTCCTACCTATTCTGAGAACATGAGACAAATCCACAAACCCACACCCACATTCACAAAGGCACCTCCTTCCCCCAAGTAAGTCTGTGACTTTCCAGAGTGTCCTCTGACTGGTGGACCATACTATGTTCTCCCGAAATGGCCTGTCCTGTCTCAGATCTGGTCTCCTTGTCCAACTCTGTGAAGTTGTCAGGAGCCTGGGCTGACCACTACCTGCTTTCTCCGGAAAGGCCCGTCTTCAGAGCTCTACTTGCATTTGGCCATCCTCAAATCATTAGGTATCAAAAAAGACAGACTCTGTCCTTGGTAAATCCAAACAAGTGAGCCAACTGGGACTGGGACTGGGACTGGCTCTGTGTGCCTGGCTTCCTGGATAACAAGTTCAGAGAGTTCCATCACCAAAGATGTGACTTAGGTCAAATCCTTCAGGAACGGAATGAGGTCACTGCCTTGGCAACCACTTTGTCCTAACAGTGGCTTCCAAGGGTTCCTTGAGATGGAGGCTGCCCCTACTTCCTGTGACACTTTCACAAGTTAGAATGGTATATCAACCATAGGGACCGAGTAGAAGCTCTCCACACAGGGCTGGTTTGGTCAATCTTCTTTATATTAAGAGGAGAGAGGCTGATTCAGACACATCATTTCATCCTGACCAGGTTGTTTTCCATGGAAGATGACTTTTGCTTTCTCAGGTCCTTTATATCTGCCTACATCTTCTCCTGGGATCATTTCTGCATCAACCTTTGAGGTTCTCAGCAATTGGAAGATCACCTACATGCCTGTATTGTAAGACCAACTCTGTCTATGCTCTTCTGTAAAGTTAGATTGAGAGAACAGTGTATGGTTAGGGTTAATAACATATTCTATTTGGGTTAGGCATCATTCTGCGGAATGAATAATGGTATTGGGAACCTGCGATATTCACAAGAATATATCGGTGAAATATAAGTATGAAACCAGAAAATCTAGGTACGATTTGAAGCCCTGAAGTGCATTGGGGCCTTTAGTGGGATACTTAGCTTTGAATTATGTTCTGCACAGATGTCTCAGATAAATCGATATGCAATGGCAAAGGACCTTGTACCTTGGATGATTGAATGTAGAAGAGAACATCCAGTCAAAAATGAATAGTCTGTAGGATTAGAAAGATAGTCGGTAGGTTTAGTAAAAAGAGTGAGTATATGATTTGGACCAAAAGTTCATTAGCAATATTGTTTCGTTTAGAGAGTGAACGTAAATATTAGCACATGTGAAAAGTCATTCACAATGATGAACTGGAGAAAATATGTAGGAAAGCAGATATCAATAGAGACATTAGAAAATCAGGAAAAGTATAAGGTGAGTGATAGGATTAGACATTTTCAACATGGTTGAAGTTGAATGTATAATCTTAGGAAGAAACAAATATGTAGACACCAATAGGATTGACATTTCAGAGCATTAGGCAATCTGGACATGGTTGATTTTAGTATTCCATGCTCACTTTGCATTTTGCTTTCGTGAAAGGTTAATACAATAGGTACTTGTCACTTTCTGTTTTTCTGTATGCTTAACAAAACACTGTTGAAATCTTGAGAACTGTTTGCTAATTTTGTTCCCAGAATGTGCTGTCCCCAACTGCCAAACTGCAGAATGTACTCCCTCACCTGGTTGCACGCAAACCGCCCACTCGCCCTGACCCATCAAAAATTTCCTTCCATGCCCTCTTCAAGGAAAGTATATAAGCTCTCTTTAAGCTGTTCTCAGGGCTCTCTACTCTATTCATGTGAGCTCTTAGCCCCAGCATGCTGGACCCCCAATAAACCGTTTGCTGTAGCTGAGTGAAAATGGTATACTCTTCTGGAATTAAAAGATGCTTTCTTTTGCTTGACTCTGCATAAAGATAGTCAGTTGCTGTTTGCTTTCGACTGGGTAGACCCAGAAACTGGAACGTCTGGTCAACTAACTTGGACTAGACACCCACAGGGGTTCAAAAATTCCCCCACTCTCTTTGATTCAGCCCTCCACAGAAATCTCAACAACTTCAGAACTACACACCCCGAAGTCACTCTGCTTCAATATGTGGATGTTCTGCAACTGGCTGCCAACACCAAGTAAAATTGTGAGTCTGGGACCCAAGCACAATTATCTGAAATTGCTGAACTCGGGTATAGAGCTTCGGCCAAAAAGGCCCAAATTTGCCAGCAAGAAGTAATCTTCCTGGGGTATTCCCTTAGGGGCGGTAAATGATGGCTCACTGAGCCCAGAAAACAAACTGTTGTGCAGATACCACCCCCATCTAACAGGGGACAACACAGAGAGTTTCTTGGGACTGCTGGCTTTTGCAGGTTATGGATACCTGGGTTTGTGTTCTTTGCTGCTCCTTTATACCTTCTGTTAAATGAGGATGCCCAATTCCAATGGACCCTTGAGCACCAGCAAGCTTTTTATAACATTTAAAACACTGACACTGAACTCCTCAACTTCACTGAGACCAGCCTGCAATTTCAGAAAGCCCTACACTACATTAAAAATGTACATCAACTTACTCACCTTGGATCAAAGAAACTGCAGGCATTCCTGAAGGATCAGGAACAGAGATTTCGACTAACTCACTCACAGTGAAAGGAAATAACTGAACGGGTAAAAAAAGCCTGTCAGTTCTGTCAATTGGTTAATGCTTACACTTCCAAGCTTCCTGCAGGAAAGCACCTTCGAAGAACCAGACCAGGACAATTCTGGAAAGTGGACTTCACTAAAATTAAGCCAGCAAGGTATGGACTTAAATATCTCCTAGTCTTTGTAGATACAATTTCAGGATGGATTGAATCCTTTCTCACAAAAAAAAAAAAAAAAAAAAAAAAAAAAAAAAAAAAAAACGGCTCAAACGGTGGTCAAGTAGATCCTAAGATATTTTTTCAAGACACGGCCTGCCTAAGGTAATAGGGTCTGTTAATTGAATGGTGTTCATGGCCCAGGTGAGTCAGAGCTTAGCCAGGACCCTGGGGAGTAATTGGAAGTTACATTGTGCATATAGACCCCAGAGCTCAGGACAGGAAAAATAAATAAATAGAACCATTAAAGAGACCTAAACAAAATTAAGCTTAGGGACCGGCATAAAAGATTAGAATATGTTCTTGCCTTATGCACTGTTTCATGCAAGAAATACTTGCTTGACAGTCTAAAAGTTCTTGAAAGAACTCAGCGATACCTGTGGAAACAGATGGCCACTGCCTACCACCCTGGGGACGAGGGGACTCCACATGGATATCAAGTAAGAGACTTCGTCTACATAAGACGACATCAGGTGTCATCCGTGGAACCCGGCTGAAAAGGACCATACCAGGTGCTACTTATAACACCTACAGTGGTATATGTAGACGGAATCACTTCCTGGATCCATGCCTCTCATCTCAAGCCTGCGCCCTGTCCAGACTCTGGCTGGATACTGGAAAAGAGTGGTAACCCTTTCAAATGGTGTATTCACCAGGTGGATAAGGCTATAGATTCTCCCCTTGGCCACGAGTAGTCCTAATGCTCATCAGCCCGTACAGCAGCGATGGCTAATCACAAATCCAACTAGACAAGAAGTATGGTCTATCTCGCATACAGCCCCCTTAGGGACCTGGTGGCCATCTCTCCACCCAGACATTTGTCAGCTGGTTATAGGTCGTTCCTATTAGGATATCCCTGAAGGAGAGGATCCCACTAAAATTTCATTAAATGCCTTCTGTACCATAGATAATGGAAACAAACATTATGGATGTAGGGACACACGAGCCAGATGCAGGTTGGCTAGCCTAGATTACTATGTTTTCCCGGCGGATTATCAAAACCACAAACAGCCATGGCTGTGTGGGGCAAAAGCCAACTTCTTCTGTAAGTCATGGGGATGTGAGCATACAGGGGCTGCCTGGTGGAATCCAAACTCCTCATCAAATTCAGTACACAGCATTGGCCATATTACCAATTAGACAATCAAAACTGATGGCCCCCAGATGGGTCTCTAGATCCTCAAATTCTGTGTGACCTTTTTAACTTCTGCAAGTGCTCAAAAGGGTGAAAGGAGATTCCCCTATGTGGAGGCCAATTTCCTCCTTCTCTCACATCCTGAACTATGCTTCTCCAATAGATCCTCACCCTCTGCCTTCTGCTCCAGAATCTCTGCTGTCACTCCCACCTCAGCAACCTGATTTCTCCCCTCCAATTACTAGATCAAAACCCAAACCTCGGTTCTCAGACAATTGCCCCCTTGCTGAGGTAGCAGGTAGTGAGGCACCCCTCCACCAACTCACTCCTCTCTTCCTCTGTCAGTGCCCGCACCGGGTCCCACCAGGTCCTCTTACCAGCTATACCAAAGCTCAAATCAGCTGAGGAGAGCCCTCAGACCCCTATCCAAGATGTAATAAAAATGGCTTTTAAAGTTGCTTTGTCATCACTGAAAACAGGTTACTAAGAATTTAAAGTCCCTCAGAGACTTTTTGGATACTCACTCCCATCTTCCCCTCTGCTCTACCTGTTCTACTGCTCACGATTTTGTTGCTAGGAAAATCCCAAAACCCTTTCTCATTATTCTTTTACATCTCTCCTTTCTCATACACAGATCCACGTAGCTGCTCTCACCCCCCGCCTTCCCCGTCTTTCCCCTCTGTAAAAGGCCCACAAAAAAGTCTTACCTGACCTTCTCCAAAATTCTTCACCAAGGCTGACTTTAGGACTTTCAGCAAAAGAGTCTCTATAAAAGAGTTCAATGTAGACAAACTTCCTCTTTTCATGTTGCGTGTTCTACTTGGCAACTGGCTGGAAAAATCAGCAGTCCTAAGCTAGACACCCCCTTACTAATTTTTCACAAAATATGTGAACAATCCCTCTGGCCTTGAGCCGGGGCTTCACAGGGATGGCTACATTTATAAGATAAAGAAGTTACCAACTGGACCCCATGGTAACAGCTGGCAGGGAGAAAACAAAAAAGAGAAGAAAAAAGCTCTCCCTCTCCTAAGTGTCCTTAAAAAGTTAGCTTGCCCAGAACAGAGGAAAAAAAAAACAGAAACAAAAACTGCTTTTAGTGGACTTCTGCAGACTGTGAACTTCTGAGCCTCTTCCATTACATGTTGGGTACAAAATTCTAAAACTACCTAAACTTGGGGTTCAAGGGATTAATTGATTACAACAGAAGCAATGCCCTCTATATTCGGTTGCAACCAAATAGGACTGTTTCTCTGTTTTCGGTGCTATCTTAGGTGCCTTGCCCTGTCCATACCTACAAGAGTATAATTCTATATACTTAAACATTGTTTATGTTTTCATAAAATTGTCAACTGGTGTGATTAATTATGTAATGGTGCAGATGTTTCCCAGAGTGCTCTATCATGATGCAGGTTAATTAAGATCAAATAGCGGGGGGCATACAAGCCGGTTCTGCCGGGAATCTGTATTCCTCACTTTAGCCATCCTATTAGGAATAGAAGTTGCTGCAGGGCTGGGCACAGGAACCACTGCCGTAGTCCATGGAACACAACAAATGACCCAATTAGAAGCAGCAGTAGACCAAAGCTTAAAGATATTAAACCTCCATCACAGCCTTACAGGAATCTTTAACATCTCTCTCTGAAGTTGTTTTACAGAAAAGGCGAGGGTTGGACCTCCTCTTCATGAGAAAAGGGGGCCATTGTGCTGTATTGAGGGAAGAATGTTGTTTTTATTCTGATCATACTGGTTGTAAAATTATCTATGAGTAAATTGAGAAGACACCTTAAAGCGCATCAATGAGAGAGAGAGGCCCAAAAGGGTGGTTACAGTCTTCGTTCACACAGTCCCCCTGGTAAACTACACTTTTATCAGCTCTGGCTCGTCCATTAATAATCATCATATTATTGCTAACTGTAGACCCTGTTTGCTCCACCGTGTAGTTTCATTTCTTCAAGCTCAAATTGGACAAGTTAAATTTTGGTAATCAGACAACAATATACCCCACTAGCAGACATAAAATGTGACACCCCTCAATGATCACTTTTATGATTAAACGTAACCAGAAGAAGAAGTGGGGAATGAAAGATTAATAAAATAGGTATTTGTCACTTCCTGTTTTTCTGTATTCTTAACAAAACACTATTGAAATCTTGAGAACTGTTTGGTAATCTTGTTCCCAGAATGTGCTGTCCCCAAATGCCAAACTGCAGAATGTAATCCCTCACTCGGTTGCACACAAACCGTCCATTCACCCTGAACCACCAATAAACTTCCCTCCCTTCCCTCTCCAAGTTAAGTATGTAAGCTCTGCTTAAGATGTTCTAAGGGCTCTAGGCTCTATTCAAATGAGCTCTGAGCCCTAGCATTATGGACCCCCAATAAACCCTTTGCTGTTGCATGAGACAGTCTCTTGGTTGTCTCTTCCTCCAATGCTAGAACGACTTTTACATTGGTACAATCATAAGTGTGACCTTTGCTTTTTGTGTCCAAAATATTACTTTGATAAAATGAATATATAGATCAGGAGACATGAGTATTTCTTTCACCATTTCTTGCAGCAATATTTTGAAGACATAAAATTAGTATTGGGTGTACAAATAGGTGTACTCTGTGTCTATGAATATAGAGATAATGCTTGAGTAGACCATACTGTGAATAAATAATATAACTAGTTCCAACTTGAAATAATGGATCGAATTGATATCTGAAAAAATACAGGAAATCTTATATTGATATACATACATTCATTCCAACGAGTTATACATCTAATAGTAATATTAGGGTTATGGTTTATCATGAAGAGTGTGTGAGTTTTGCTTCAAAAGTGATTATGGAAATCAAAAATAATGTGTTTGGGAAGAAGTCTCATGAAAAGACCAGTCAAGAAACATGGAGGAATACATGTGTTCTGAAGCAGGAAGTGATTGAAAGCAAAACAAATGCGTATAAATTTACTAACTTCTGGATGAAATATATATACTATGATGTGCATAAATTGAAGAAATAGTAATGAACCAGTGTTGAATAAAAACTAACATCAAAATATACATCATGTCCCATAGGAATCTACTTGCATTAATGTTAAACTGGGTCAGTTACTGGAGAAATATTAGGATTTGTATGCAACATTCACTGAAGTTAGTTTTCAGAACTAGGAAAAAAATATGTATTTCAGGTGAATGAATATTTCTGAGAATAATCTTGTGAAAAGCTTACTATAAATCCACATACATGAACATGAATGAATGTAGGGAGTGAATAATAAGATGCATATATTTCATATTTTGAAAAATCTGGAGAGTGTATATATATATATATATATATATATATATATATATATATATATACAAAACACAAACAAAGACATTAAAAAGTAGCAATATATATGCCAATCAAAATTCATCGTGAAATATTTATCATCTACAGATCCAAAAATATTAATTTTACTGAACATGGATTTATGTATAATGTTGTTCAACTAGGAAGCTCACTCACAGTTCGAATTTTCATTTCCAAAAGGGTTTAGGAGGAGTGATCTCTTCTCACACTTTGTATCTGCCAAGTTAGCCACCTCACAGGAATGTACGTGTGATACCAGGTAAGATTTTATATGTGCATATGAAAATACATGTGCTGAATAGCCTACAGAGAAAGGAAAACAGAAATTCACATATTTGTTAACTTTCCAAACACACGGAGAACTATTTCAACAAAAAATTGACAAGATTAATAACTCCTACCCTATATCATGCAAAAGGCAAGACCAAATATATACCGTGCCTCCTCTGAACTGCTTGTATTTCTATTCTATTTGGGTTATTTTTCTCCATCATATTAGGATTTGTAGTCAGAGTCTAATAGGGTATGGGTTAGTGTCAGGGATTCAGTATTTCAAATGAAAAATTTGAAAATAAATCCAATGTGTATGTAAATATGTGCTACAAAAAAATCTTCCCACTCTCATCCAGAACAATGCCTTGAGAATACCTTTGCCCTAAGTAAGACACAATTAGAAGAGAAGAGTTAGAAAATCTGTGAATACATATCTGGAATGGAATATGCTCAGGAGTTCAAAACCTTGGAAGTGGTAGAGGAGTTTCCAAAAGTAAAGGACAGGGTAAACACTCCACAAACATGGAGGTCTACTGGCCTAGAGACTTCTTGAGAATCTGCCTGTGAGTTTGGGCACTTGAAACATATGTTGTTGTCAGGAGCTTTAGCTTCCTTTCTAGTGAGACCATCAAAGCTGTGTCTAAATCTATGAGACCTGGAGGACATGGTTTCTTCTTTTTCAATGAACATGAGTCAGCAGTGCTGAATTCTCTCTTTTTAGGTAAACTGTGGCCACTGGGGGCTAAATGTCTCCCCATGAGGACTGTGAAACCATATGGTCATCCTCCATTTTCGTGGTGTTTCTTGCTATTGCACTGGGAGTTTTGTATTTGCTTCACGATATGCAAGGTTTTCAACTGGGACACAGTGCGGGAGGGAGTTCTGTAACGTGTGGTGGGTCAGGGTCTGCAGGAGAATAAAAGAACAAGACTTCTATCCCACATAGCTTGCCTCCTTGACTATAGCAACCTGATTCTGAACAATGTCCTGAAACTTCTCCATATATCAAGATGCCTTTACATATACGGGTCTGCTGGCTTCACCATGTCAGTCACAAGCCATTTGGAAGCCAATGGCAGATCCACATGGTCACCCCACAGATGTTTATCACACACCTGTCCACTATTGCCCTAGGCCCACTACTCAGCAGAATGCAACATTCTGGCATCTCTGTTAAACACCATTTTTATGAAAACCAGTCAATCAAGGCACTGTCTTGTATACTCATTGTTGGGAAAAGTATAAATGGCAGCCATAACCCAGAGAAAATTCCCAACATGGCGCCTAAGGACTTCTTCTTCCTACCTTCTTCTTTTCTGCAGTGGCGCGAAAAGTTCCCGCCCGTGTGAACTCTCCCGCCTCCTCCAATTTCAAATCTCGCTGGCGGAGGACCTTAGCCCCAATGAGAACAAATTCCTGGGCTCCGGAGGTGATATCTGAAAGAACTTGCCAATAAATGGGTTGCCTGCCATTTATCTAAGCCCTTCCATCTCCCCCTTAGTTATATATAAGCACACAGGTTTTTGCAATAAAATTGGAATTTTCTGGTGAAGTGTCTTTGCGTGGGGAGTTCTTTCATTCTGGTGCCCCGTGAGAAGATATGGGTGAGCTCTTTCCAACAAGAGCCCCGTCCCCCGCTCCGCCGAGACACTCTGCCCTAGTCCGCTCTTTTCAGACGCCGCTTCTGCACTCACCACTGATCTGATGTAGGTAATCCTCCCCTGACCCCGGCTCGCGAACTCCCTTCAGGCTGCCACTGGTTTTGTGACCGTGATCGTCCGGTACACTCCAGACGCCCGGTAGGGGAGAGCGAATTCCTCCCACTAAGACCTTTACTAGTTGCAGTGGACCCTCTGGTGTTCCTTTTCTTTTTGGGGCATGAGGCTTCTGAGTTTACACTAGAGGCTCTATGGATTTTTCTGCTCCACTGCCGCTGCTGACGGCTAGAGTTGCTGTATCCTGTGGGGCTGCTGTGTCTGGCTGAAGCTGCCTCTCTGCTCTGGGAAAACTGAACTCCAGGCCTGGAACTGGATTCTGCCAGAGCCAGAGTTTTGTTTTCATTACTGACTTCTTCTGCTTCAGTCGAAAACTTTCCTGACGTCAGGTTGCCCTTGGCTCCAATTCCTTTTGGTTTCACAGATCGCACTTCATTGGTGATGACCAGGTAGTGCCCTCTGTATTTCCTCGTGATGGCTGGTCATTTTGGGGACGCCCACCTGACCCCCGTTTGCCCTGAGCTTCCTGGAAGCCGTTCCAGCCCGGGTTTTCTCTTTGTCTTTCTCGCTTACTCCTATTCTCATCCTCTCTCTCTCTCTCTCTCTCTCTCTCTCTCTCTCTCTCTCTCCCCTGTCTCTCTCTCTCTCTCTCTCTCTCTCTCTCTCTCTCTCTCTCTCTCTCTCTCTCTTCCTTCTCTCCCTGTGACTATAGGCACCTCTTCGTCTGCACCTGAAGACTCACCTCTCAAATGTTTAATAAAAATCTGGGGACACTCTCCCTCACACCAGACATCAAGCCCAAACTTTTAATCAAATTCTGTACCCATGATTGGCCTACATATCCACTGGATAATGGCAATCATTGGCCACCAGAAGGCTCCTTAGATCCAAACCTCTTCCAGGACCTTTTTAACTACTGCCAGCATCTGAAAAAGTGGAGGAAGATTCCCTGCATTGAAGGTTTTAGCATTCACACACAGCTCCCTGCTCTCTGCTCTTTTTGCCCTCCCTCTCAGGTCCTCTTTGCTTGAAAACCCCTCTCTCCCCCTACTTCTATTCCTGACTTCACAGATTCTTCCTCATTCGACCAAACAGATGAACCCCCACCTTATCCCCCAGCCCCATCTGCCCCTTCACTCCCGCTATACGTTCCTCTTCCTCTGCTTAATTCCATGGATTCTCCGCCTTCTGTTTCATCCCCCTCCCCTCTGCCCTCTTCTGCCTGCTCCACCTCCTCCTCCTCCACAGAGACACTCCCTTCCACTCCCTCTCCTTCCTGTTCGCCGCCTGCCTCTTTCAGTCCTCCTGTTACCAGGTCTAAGGGAATCCTTCCCACCCCCAAGACAATCGCACCCCTTTGTGAGGTAGCTGGTCCCGAGGGTGTCATCAGAGTCCACGTTCCCTTTTTCATGTCGGACATTACTCAACTAGAGAGGAAGTTAGGCTCTTTCACCACTGAACCCACCACTTACATTCGGGAGTTTCAATGGGTCCTTCAAGTATGTAGCCTCACTCATCATGACATCTACATGCTCTTGGCCAATACACTTCTCCCCAAGGAAAGGCAATGGGTCTGGGAGCTAGCCCAAGCCCATGCTGATAAAAATCACAAGACCAATCCTACCCACCCCACAGGCCCTCATGCTGTCCCAGAGCAGGATCCCCTACGGGATTACAACACCTGTGAAGGCTTACAGTTTCGTGACCTTTTTACATCCTGTCTCTTGGCTGGGCTGAAAAAGGCCACCCGCAAGGCTGTTAACTTTCAAAAGGTGCAGGAGGTTATTCAAAGGAAGGAGGAAACACCTTCAGATTTCCTGGATAGACTAACCAAGGCCCTTCAACAGTACAAAAAACTCGACCCAGAAACCCCAGATGGCTGTCATGTCTTAATGACATACTCTCACTATTAAAAGTCACCATTCACATATCACCCCACACCTCTCCTACCTCTCATTTCCTCATGATGTTCCTAGGGGCAGATACACCTCCTTCATGCAGTCTCCCACGACTATCTAAACCGGTTAACCCTGAGGTTTGGGACAAAACTACACCCTCTATGGCTAAATGCAGTCCTATTCATTTTGTCTTACACGACCCTTCAAGATATATTAGTCAACCACAATATCTACTCACAACCACAGCCCTCCTCGGATTAGAACCCATCATCCAGGATTTATTACAAAAGAGGTATCTTAGGCCTACACAATCTCCTTTCAACACCCCCATTCTGGCAGTTAAGAAACTTAACGGGTCCTACAGGCTGGTTCAAGACCTTTACCTTGTCAAATCCTCTGTGGTCCCCATCCACCAGCTAGTGCCCAAACCTTACACCTGCCTCTCTCAGATCCATGCCACTACTACCCACTTCTCGGTCCTATATTTAAAAGATGCATTCTTTTCTATTCCCTTGTCATCCGAATCTCAGTATATCTTTGCTTTTACGTGGACTGACGCTCACACCCGCCATTCTCGTCAGCTTACCTGGACTGTCCTCCCACAGGGATTCAGGGATAGGCCCCATCTCTTTGGCTAAGTTCTTGCTCAGGACCTCACATCCTTTCACCCGACCTGTCCTGACTCCACTCTCCTTCAATATGTGGATGACCTTCTTCTATGTAGTCCCTCTTGGGAACACTCTCAATCCCACACTGCCCAGATTCTTAATTTCCTAGCATACAGGGATATAGGGTGTCTCCCCACAAGGCCCATGTTTTCCAGTTTTTTCTCATCTATATATTTTTTTTTTGCCTTACACCTAGGAAAAAGGAAATAACACTGGATAGGAGGCAACTCCTCTCTGATCTTCCAGTGCCCCATACGAAAGCCGAAATACTATCATTCCTAGGACTAGCATTTATTTGAGGGCCTGGATCCCAAATTATTCTCTTCTAGCCAAAAACCTGTATGACCTAGCAAAGGGACCCCCTAGTGAATCTCTTGCCTCCTCCCCTAACTTCCACTTCTGCAGGCTTCAGCAACTCCTCTTAAAGGCACCTGCCTTTTACCTTCCTGATCTTTCAAGACCATTTCATCTATATGTCCATGAAAAAGGGGAGCAAGCATTTGGGGTCTTAGGTCAAAACTATGGGCCTACATTTGCACCTCTGGCATATATGTCCAATAAAGTAGACCCTACCATCTGTGGGTGGGCCCCGTGCTTAAGAGCTCTGGCTGCTGGACAAATTTTACACAAAGAAGCCTCTAAGCTGACTTTTGGGGCCCCTTGAACTATTCACTCCCCACATCACTTGAAGGATCTTTTAGCTTATAAGGGCCTTCAAACCCTTCCTCCATCTAGAGTTCTGTCGCTCCTTACTTCATTTCTGGAAAACCCTAATATTACTTTCCTCCCCTGCTCTGCACTGAACCCTGCCTCACTGCTCCCAATGACTCCCACGTCTAACACAACAATTCATTATTGCTTGGAAACCTTAGATGATTTCCTCCCCTGTCATTCTTCCATTTCTGAGGGACCACTCACCAAGCCTGACTTTATCTGGTTCACTGACGGCAGTTTCTTTAGGCAGAATGGCACTCATTACTCTGGATACTCTGTAGTTTCAGCCACTGAGATTATAGAGGCCAAAGCTCTACCTTCAGGAACTACCAACCAGCAGACTGAACTTATAGCAGCCACTCGTGCCTGCCTTCTAGCACAAGGCAAATCCCTCACCCTTTATACTGACTCAAAATATGTCTTCCATATCTTATTTTCCCATGCTGCAATATGAAAGGAGCGAGGACTACTTACCACCAAAGGTAATGCGATCACTAATTCAGCTCTTATAACCAATCTGATAGAGTCCTCCCACTTACCCACCCAGTTGGGAGTTGTCCATTGTAGGTCCCATCAGAAGGATGGCTCTCTTATCACTGAGAGCAATGCCAAAGCTGACCAGGCAGCACAAATGGCTGCCACCACTTCCAAATATTGCCCCCCCTGGGGGACATATAATGGCCACTTTAGACATCTCATCTGAAGTTACTACTTCTTCCAGTAAGAACAAGGATCTTTTCAAGTTCCTTCATACTCTATTCCATTCCAATTCTCAGTCTTTGACCCTCTTTTTACAGAGCTTCTTCTCCCTCACCCCCTCTAACAAAGCCATGCTACAGAATACAGCCTCTAATTGTCAGATCTGTCAGCGGGCCAACCCTCATACTTTTTTAAGGCCCAAACCTTTCCCTTCCCACCAAGCCCGGGGACACATTACCACTGCTGACCGGCAGGTAGACTTCACCAACATGCCCAAAGTATGGCACACTAAATACCTCCTTGTCTTTGTGGACACTTTCTCTGGTTGAGTTCAAGCATTTCCCATTTCCAATAAAAGTGCTTCCACTGTAGCTTCAATCTTTCTGACAGACATCATCCCCAGGTTTGGAATGCCCACTTTCCTACAATCTGACAATGGCCCTGAGTTTATTTCTAGGATCACACAAAAGGTCTCTCAAGCCCTCTCCTTCAAGTGTCATTTTCACTGTCCATATCACCTTCAGGCTTCAGGGAAAGTGGAAAGGGTAAATCGTACTCTAAAGAAAGTCCTTACCAAATTGACAATGGAATTAAACTTAGACTGGGTCAAACTCCTTCCCTTGGATTTGTTTCGAATCAGAGCTCTACCTAAGAAACCATCTTTACTGTCTCCCTTTGAGATAAGGTATTCAAGACCTCTTATCCCCCCTAGGTTGGTCATTTCACAAGGACCTCTCACCCGAGATTTGACTTTGCCTCTCTTGTTTTATCTTCGCTCAGAACTCTGGAAATATCAGGACTGGCTTCTTCTGGACCCAGTCTCCGCTCCAAACACTCCTCCCTTAACAGCTGGGAGTCTAGTCTATTATAATACCCCAGAGGAGAACGGGCCTCTTGTCCCAAAATGGGAAGGCCCCTATCCTGTCATTCTCTGTACCCCCAACTCCACCAAACTCTCCTTATCAGACAACTGTCTCACCCCTTGGATTCACATATCTAGGTTGAAGCCATATCACCAAGAGGCCCCACCTGCTGACGACAGGACCCCCCCAGAGGAACTCCAAGAATCACCTCCTGAACCTCCCCTTTACTCCTGCTCTCCACACCCATCTCACCCATTTAAGTTGCGGCTAACACGGTGTTCCCCGCAGAACAATTCCTCTTAAAGAAAGCACAATGAGTTCTCCCAAAACCCTAGTCTTCTCTAACTGCTTGTTTTTTGTGCTCTGCTTATTTTCTGTGTTCTGTCAGGACTGGTCTTTACCCTCCTCTGCTACCATGTATTTTTTCACTCTTCGGGAATGATACTCAGAACATGGCATGCAGAATGTCCACGCAGTGGATGCAACTGCTTGCTTCATCCACAACTGCACATCTATTTCCCTAAAATTGTCACCTTCAAGAACTTTCATCCCTGGTAGCTGGAACTGGCCTTTCATTTGCTTCCTTTTTCATCAAACCAAAGACTATTGTCATTGGTGGCCTGAGATATATAATGGGTGCCCCTATAAGTCATGCAGGTTCCATGATGAACGTGGTAGCTATTCTTACCACTCACTTGGTTACCATGAAGGGTGGACTTCTATTTACCTAAAGTGGCATAAAGGCTCTTCATGCGATAACAATAGATGGTATACTTTAGATATACCTGACCCCAAGGCCAAACGTTGGGACTATGTTGAGTTTTCTGTCTATGCTCGGACAACCTCAGCCAGACCCACAATGTGGATGACTGTTGGCCGCACCCTGATTACGCCACCTAAGGCAACCATCCAGGTAGTCGAACATATTAAGGAGTCAGAATCAAAACTTCGAGATCTTATCCATAGCTCATTCAAAGAGGATTCAGAGCCTTCAACCCCCTCAATTCCCCCTCCCACATGGCTCAATTTGCTACACCAAACTCTTTGATTATTAAACTCCACCCCTCTTTCTGTGCCTCCTTCTCAGTTCTTTCTCTGTGCTTCACTTAGTCATCCACTTCTAGCAGCGGTCCCATTAGCGGCAGGAAATATTTCAGCAAAAACCTACAATTTCTCTAAGAAAGGAAAACCCCTACATGTGACACGTATCCCACTATGGGAAAGTTATTCCACCAATACTTTATTTCCTTTCATCTGTTTCCACCTGACAATAATGAATTCTTTACCCATTTGTTCCTTGAGCTTTAGCACCCCATCGAGCCCTGATTTATGAAACCTGGACATTTTCTCTGGTGTAACGGGTCTTTAAGTACCTCAACGATCAATGTCTCTGGCACCTGTTTCTTCGTTACTGTAGTTCCTCAGCTGTCTTTGTATACTCCCACCGAATTCCGACAGGTGGCCCTACCTGCCTGCACCCTTAGGGCAGTCTTTCTGCCGGTTCTGGTAGGCCTCACATTAACAACCTCAGTGGCGAGTCTCGGACTCTCTGGTGAAGCTATAGGTCATACTCTATGGGCATCCAATGACCTGCAACAAAAACTGCAGGAAGCCCTTGATACCACTGCTCAGTTTCTGGGCTCCTTGCAGTGGCAGTTACTTCATTGGCACAACTGGCTTTACAGAACCGAAGGGCAATTGATCTTCTCATTGCAGAAAAAGGGGGAACATGCCTGTTCCTCAGAGAGGAATGTTGCAATTATGTTAATGAATCTGGGCTAATAGAAAAAAAAATGTTGTTAAATTGCAGGAATTATGGACCCAATTGCTCAAACCTACCTCCTCCAATCCCATAACAGGGTTCTTCCAATCCTTTCTTGCCATGTACTTACTACCAATCTTGGGGCCCCTTATTGGAATGCTCCTTTTTTGTACTCTCTTGCCCTGCATAATGAAGTGCCTTCAAACCCAACAGCAAAAAATTTTCTAATCAAACATTCAACCAGCTTTTGCTTAGGCACTACCATCCTCTGATGACCGATGAACCCCCAACGTCTCCAAGAGAACAGTTCACTCAGTGCTGAAGCTCACTACCCGGCATGATGGAATGCAACGGACATCAGACGGCGAGAGAAAACGAGCTCGGAGAATCTCTTAATCTGCCATCCTGGATTAATGAGTCTTTATGTCCTTCTAAGTCTCCTCATAGCCCTTGACCTCTTCTCTGTCAGTCCCCCAACATGGTACTTCTGCAAAAAATTGACCTTTGCTTTAATTTTTATCTTAATTCTGTTTTTATTCGCTCTGATCTTCTTCAGGTGCTGGTGACGCCATGTCCAGGCAACACTTCCAGTAATTCCCAGAGTCTCTGTAACAGGACCAGTGACTGATACCAACAAACTCCTCCATCCAGGACTGGTTCCATGCCATTGACAACTTGTGGCTTCAGGGAACTTTCATAGACTTCACCCCTATGGAAGTAGCTGTCTGTAGCCACTGGGTTTTCTTTCTGGCTGCCATGATGTCCCCAGACCTGCCCCCCGAGAATTCCTCCACTTCCCATTCTAGGCCCCACAGCGCCCCCAAACAGCAAGAAGCAGCTGGATCTGACCAACAATGCCACACTTCCTAAGAAAACAAAAAGGGAGGAATGTTGGGAAAAATATAAACGGCAGCCATTCCCCAGAGTAAAAACCCCAACATGGTGCCTAAGGACTTCTTCTTCCTACCTTCCTCTTTTCTGCAGTGATGCCAAAAGTTCCCGCCCATGTGAACTCTCCCGTCGGCACCAATTTCAAATCTCTCTGGCGGGGAACCTTAGCCCCAATGAGAACTAATTCCTTGGCTCCGGAGCTGATATCTGAAAGATCTTGCCAATAAACTGGTGGCCTGCCATTTATCTAAGCCCTACCATCACCCCTTTAGTTCTATATAAGCACACAGCTTTTTGCAATAAAATTGGAATTCTCCTAGCGAAATGTCTTTGTGTGGGGAATTCTTTCACTCATGATCAGCAACAGGATATCCAAAGGCTCTCCAGTGCCACCTGGTCTGGGAATTTCAGAAATTTGATGGTATTTAATTAGCCATTTTTGAAGGATGAAGTTGGAGTTACTGTGGGTTTCAATTCATACAGGAAACATTATATGGTGAGGAAGCTCATTTCAATGAAATCTCTGGAGAACACTCACAGGCAAGCTTCCCAAAGAGTGGCCAAAAGTTCACATGAAGCCAGGATCACTGAGGTCTACAATGTGAGGTCCATGTGTGTTTAGACTCTCAACTTTGGCTGCCAAGTCTTTAAGAATAAAATCATGTGATATCCTGGCTGAGATTCCCAGTGCCCTGTGGAAAGCCACCCTGGACCTCAATCTCAGTTTCCAAGGGCGATTCTGATGCGTGGCCTTCTAAAATCCCAACACATTTCATGGCAGTACTTCTCTGAGATCAGTTCCAGAACTCAGTCTCTAAGAGGAATCACACCAGAGTTCAAGCCCAGGCCGGCCCAGTCATCTCTTCCAACCGCCACAAAAATGACCACAATGAAAACCAAAACACACCCACATGGCCCTCATCTTCTTACATATAGACACTCATCATAACTTCTGCCTGGAGTTTTTCATGAGGGGTTCAGCCCAAGACGGTGTGAAAAATAAGCTCCCTTGCCCCTCATTTGCCTAAAGTCAGGGTGGCCTGGAAACCCTTCTTGTGAACCAGGAGTGATCAAATAGGCCTGCTGTTAATACTGCTCTGCATCTCCAATTTGAGGCCTACTGAATGTCAGGTATAGATTCTTTATATGATTGGGAGTCATGAGACAAACCAAAAACCTCTGGGCTAGCCTCCGCAGGGCTTTGAAGAACTCATTTTACCCAAAGGATGCCTATTCTCACTTGATGGGCGTCAGAAACCTTAGAAATGAAGTCAAGAGACTTCATTCACAATAACTGCTCTTTTGGCAATTTTGGTTTTGGATGCACACATGGGATCTGTCTTTGGATTAATCAGGTGCTGAGAATCTAAGCCACAGCCTCACACAGGGCCAAGAGGCTGATTCAGACACAACCTTTTCCAAAGCAATTAAGCAAAGAGCCACAGGTGATGCCCATTAATTTCCATTTGAAAACTGTTTTCTTCAGGGTTCACAAAGGTGTGGCCTGATGCAAAGACCTTCCTGACATTCAGGGCAACAGAACAATAGGTAAGAAAAAGGTCCAAAGCAGGGTTTCTCCACTGAGACTTTCCTGGTCACACTGATATCTGAGTTTTCAAAGATGTTCGCTATTTCCTTCCCTTCAGCTATCCAGTACGTGGACATGTCACAGAGCTTGGAGGTGGTACATATTTTGGACAAAATCCATGAGTCTATTCTGGAGAGTGGCGAGAATTCAGGAAGAAAACGGGAACTTTGGAAGATAGCAGGTGTTGCCCATTTATAAGGCAAGCGGCAGTCCATTCATAAATTGGGCAGGATGAATGCTGGGAAGCTTTCTACTATACAGGACACATCAATTGTTGCATTCTCTTTTCTAATGTCTACAACCACGGACACAGTAGCATACACAGACATAGAAACACTCGCCTTGTCAAACATCTTACTAGAAGCAGTCCACTACAAATAATAAAAAAAAAAAACGCCTTTCCTACCTATTCTCAGATCATGAGACAAAACCACAAAATCACACCCACACCCACGAAGGCACATCCTTCCCCCATTAAACTCTGTGACTATCCAGAGTGTCCTCTGACTGGTGGGCCACAGTATGTTTCCCCGAAATGGCCTGTCTTGTCTCAGATCTGCTCTTCTTTCCCAACTCTGTGAAGTATTCAGGAGCCACTACCTGCTTTCTCAGGAAAGGCCCCTATTCAGAGCTCTCCTGGTATTTGACCATCCTCATATCTTAAGGTACCAAGAAAGACTAACACTCTCCTTTGTAAATCCAAACAAGTTAAACCCCTGGGACTGAGACTTGACTGGCTCCGGGTGCCTGGATTCCTGGATCCCAAGTTCAGAGAGTTCCATCACCAAGGAAGTGTGGTAGGTCAATGCTTCAGGAACTGAATGAGGTCACTGCCTTGGCAACCACTTTGTCCTAACAGTTGCTTTCATGAGTCCCATTATATGGAGGCTGCCCCTACTTCCTGTGACATTTTCACAAGTTAGAATGGTATATAAACCATGGGCACCCGGGAACAGCTCTCCACCTAGGACTGGTTTGGACCATCTTCTCTACATTAAGAAGAGAGAGGCTGATTCATACACATCGCTTCATGCTGACCAGGTTGTTTGCCATAGAAGATGACTTTTCTTTCTCAAGTTTTCATAGCTGCCTACATCTTCTCAAGGGATCCTTTCTGCATGGACCTTTGACGTTCTCAACAGGTGGAAGATCTCCTACATTCATGTATTGTAATACCAACTCTGTCCCTGCTCTTCTGTAAAGTTAGATTGAGGGAACAGTGTATGGTTAGGGTTAATAACATGTTCAATTTGGGTTAGGAATCTTTCTGCACGACGAATAATGGTATTGGGAAACTATAATATTTACAAGAATATATCGGTAAAATATAAGTATAAAAACAGAAATCCAGGGAAGATATGAATCCCAGAAGGGCATTGCACCCTTAATTGGTATGCTTAGCTTTGAATTATGTTCTGCACAAATGTCTCAGATAAATCGATATACAATGGCATAGGACCTTGTACCTTTGAGGATTGAATGTCGAAGAGAAGATCCACTCAAAATGGGATAGTAGGTAGAATTAGGAAGATGGTCGGTAGGTTTAGAAAGAAGAGTGAGTATAGGATTTAGACCAAAACTTCTTAAGCAATAGGGTTTCGGTTAGAGAGTGAATGTAAATGTCAGCACACATGAAGTGTCAGTCACAATGATGAACAGGGGAAATATGTAGGAAAGCAGATATAAATAGAGACATTACTAAATCAGGTAAAGTATAAAATGAGTGATAGGATTAGACATTTTCAACAGGCATGAGGTTGAATATATAATCTTATGAAGAAACAAATATGTAGTCACCAATAGGATTCATATTTGAGAGCATTAGGCAACCTGGACATGGAAGTTTTTAGTAATCCATGCTCACTTTCCATTTAGGCTTTGGTACAATCTTAAGGGTGACTTTTTTTTTCTAGAATATTACTGTGATAAAATATATATGTAGATCTGGTGGCATGAGTATTTCTTCCACCATTTCTTTTGGGAATATTTTGAAGATGTATAAATTAGTATCTAAGGTAAAATAGGTGTACCCCTTGTCTATGAATAGAGAGATAATGCATTAATAGACCATACAGTTAATAAATAATATAACTGCTTCCACTTTAAATAATGGATTTAATTGATAACTGAAAATATATAAGAAATCATATTTTGATATAGAATTATTCATAACAACTAGTTATACGTCTAATTGTAATATTAGGTTTATGGCTTTTCATGAAGAATGTGTGAGTTTTGCTTCAAAATGATTATGAAAATAAAAAATAATGTGTTTGGAAAGAAGTCTCATGAAAAGACCAGTCAAGAAACATGGAGGAATACATGTTTTCTGAAGCAGGAAGTGATTGAAAGTGAAATAAATGCCTATAAATTTGTGAAATTGTGGATGAAATATATATACTGTTATGTGCATAAACTTAAGAAATAGTAATGTACCAGTGTTGAATTAAAACGAACTCCAAAACACATATCATGTCCCATAAGAATCTACTTGCATTGATGTTAAACTGGGTCAGTTACTGTAGAAATATTAGGAGTTATATGCACCATTCACTGAAGTTAGTTTTCAGTACTAGGAAACAAATATGTATTTCAGGTGAATGAATATTTCTGAGTATAATCGTGTTAAAAGTTGATTATAAATCCACATACATGAACAGAAGTTATTCACTCCAAACCCAAAAAACCGTCATTCCTACCTATTCTCAGAACATGAGACAAAACCGCAAACTCACACCCACACCCTCAAAGTCACCTACTTCCTGCAACTAGGTCTATGACAATCTGGAGTGTCCTCTGACTGGCTCGCCACACTATATTCCCCTGAAATGACCTGTTCTGTCTCAGAACTGATCTCCTTGTCCAACTCTGTGAAGTTGTCAAGAGTCAGCGGTGAGCCACTACCTGCTTTCTCAGGAAAGACCCCTCTTCAGAGCTTTTCTCACATTTGGCCATCCTCACATCAGTAGGTACCAAGAAAGAGTGAATATTCCCATGGTAAATCCAAACAAGTGAGACCACTGGGACTGGGACTGGGACTGGGACTGGCTCTGGGTGCCTGGTTTCCTGGATCCCATGTTCAGAGAGTTCCATCACCAAGGAAGTGAGATGAGGTCACTTCCTTCAGAAACTGAATGAGGCCACTACCTTGGCAACCACTTTGTCCTAATAGTTGCTTCCAATGGTCCCATGAGATGGAGGCTGCCCCTACTTCCTGTGACACTTTCACAAGTGAGAATGCAATATCAACCATAGGCACCCGGGAACAGCTCTCCACACAGGCCTGGTTTTGTCCATCTTCTCTACATTAAGAAAAGAGGGGCTTATTCAGACACTACCCTTTATCCTGACAAGGTTTTTGCCATGAAAGATGACTTTTGCTCACTCAGGTCCTTCATATCTGCCTACATCTTCTTCGGGGATCATTTCTTCATGGACCTTTGAGGTTCTCAGCTGGAGGAAGACCACCTACATTCCTGTATTTTAAGACCAACTCTGTCCCTGCTCTTCTGTAAAGTTAGATTGAGGGAACTGTGTATGGTTAGGGTTAATAACATTTTTGATTTGGGTTAAGAGTCATTCTGCTGGATGAATTATAATATTGATAACCTTTAAGATTTATAAGAATATAGAGGTGAAATATATGTATGAAAACAGAAATCTAAGTAAGATTTGAAGCCCAGAAGGGCATTGGGCCCTTGATTGGGATACTTTACTTTGAATTACATTCTACTAAGATATCTCAGATAAATCGATATACAATGGCATAGGACCTTGTACCTTGGATGATTGAATGTCGAAGAGAACATCTAGTCAAAAAGGGGTAGTAGGTAGGAATAGGAAGATAGTTGGAAGTTTTAGGAAGAAGAGTGTGTATAGAATTTGGAATAAAAGTTCTTTAACAATTGGGTTTTGTTTAGAGAGTGAATGTCAATTTCAGCACATGTGAAGTGTCAGTAACAATGGTGAACTTGGAAAAATATGTAGGAAAGCAGATATCATTAGAGAGATTAGGGAATCAGGCAAAGTATAAAGTGAATCATAGGACTAGACATTTTCAACAGGGTTGAGTTTGAATATATAATCTTAGGAAGCAACAAATATGTAGTCACCAATATGATTGACATTTGAGAGCATTAGGCAACCTGGACATGGATGTTTTTAGTAATCCATGTTCACTTTCCATTTAGGCTTTGGTACCATCATATTGTGTCTTTTGCATTTTTTGCCCAGAATATTTCTGTGATAAAATGTATATGTAGATCATATATTTCATATTTTGAATAGTTTGGAGATTGTGTGTGTGTATATATATATATATATATATATATACAAAAAAAACCACAGAGACATTAACAATTAGCAATATATATTCCAATAGAAATTCATCATGAAATATATATCATCCACAGATGAAAAAATATTTATTTTACTGAACATGAATTTATGTATAATCTTGATCTCTTAGGAAGCTCACACATTGGGTGAATTTTCACTTCCAACAGTGTTTCTGGGGAGTGATCTCTTCTCACAATTTGTATTTGCCAAGTCAGCCACCTCACAAAAATGTACGTGTTATACCAGGTAGGATTCTATATGTGCATATAAAAATACATGTGCTGAAGAGGCTACAGAGAAAGGGAGACAGAAATTCACATATTTGTTAACTTTACAAAAAACGGAGAACTATTTCAATTAAAAATTTACTAGATTTTTTACAGCTGCCCTTTATCCTGCAAAAGGCAAGTGCAACTATACACCATGCCTCTTCTGAAATTTTGAATTTCTATTCTGTTTTGTTGTTTTCCTTATCATATTAGGATTAGTAGTCATAGTCTAGTAGGGTATGGATTAGTGTCAGGGATGCAGTATTTTGAATGGAAAATAGGAAATGAATCCAATGTGTATGCAAATATGTGCTACACAACAATCTTCCCACTCTCATCCAGAATAATGCCTTGACATTACTTTTGCCCCAAATAACACACAAATAGAGGAGAAGAGTAAAAAAATCTGTTAATATATATCTGGATTGGAAAATGCTCAGGGTATCACAACATTGGATGTGGTAGAATAGTTTCCAAAAGTAAGGGACAGGGTAAACATTCCACAAACATGGAGCTCTTTTGGCCTAAAGACTTCTTGAGGAACTGCCTCTGAGGTTTGGCACTTGAAACATATATTGTTGTCAGGAGCTTTAGATTCTTTTCTAATGAGACCATCAGAGCTGCGTCTGCATCTATGTGACCTGGAGGACATGGTTTCTTCTTTTCCAATTAACATGAGGCAGCAGTGCTTAATTCACTCTTTGTTGGTAAAATGTGGCCACTGTGGGCTAAGTGTCTCCCCGTGTGGACAGTGAAGCCATTATTTAATCCTCCACTTTTCGTGGATTTTCTTCCTGCTGCACTGGGAATTTCATATTTGCTTCACAAAATACAAGGAGTTCAACTGGGACACAGTGCTGGAGGGGGTTCTGTCACGTTTGTTGGGTCAGGGTCTGCAGGGGAATGCATCAACCAGGCTAATATCCCACAGAGCTTGCCCCCTTATACATACCAACATGATTCTGAACATTGCCCTAAAATCTCTCCATATAACAAGATGCATTTACAAATAAGTATCTGTTGGCTACACCATGTCAGTCACAAGCCATTTGGAAGGTAATGGCAGATCCACATGGCCCCACCACAGATGTATTATCACACACCTGCACACCACTGCTCTTGGCCCACTAATCAGCAGGCTCCAACTTACTGGCAAATCTGTTCTACACCATTTTCATGAAACCCAGTAAATCAAGGCACTGTCTTGTACACTCATGATCAGCAACAGGACATCCAAAGGTTCTCCAGTGCCACCTGGTCTTAGGAATTTCAAAAATTTCATGGAATTTATCTAGCCGTTTTTCGAGGAAGATTTTGAAGGCACTGTGGGTTACAATTCATTCAGGAACCATTAAATGGTGGGGAAGCTCATTTCAATGAAAACTCTGAAGAACTCTCACAGGCAAGGCTTCCCAAAAAGTGGCCAATAGGTCACATGAAGCCAGGCCTATTGCAGTCTACAATGTGAGGTTCATGTGTGTTTTGACTGTCAATTATGGCTGCCATGTCTTTCAAAATAAAATCATGTGATATCCTGGCTGAGATTCCCAGTGCTCTGTGGAAAGCCACCCTGTTCCTAGATCTCAGTTTTCTTTCCAAGGGCGACTCTCATGCATTGCCTCCTAAAATCCTAACACAATTAATGGCAATATTTCTCTGATGTCAGTTCCAGAACTCAGTCTGTAAGGGGAATCACACCAGAGTTCAAGCCTGGTTTGGTCCATCTTCCATACATTAAGAAGAGAAATGTTAATTCAGACACATCCCTTCATCTGATCAAGTTGTTTGCCATGGAATATGACTTTTGCTTTCACAGGTCCTTCATAGCTGCCTTTATCTTCTCCAGGGATCATTTCTTTATTGACCTTTGAGGTTCTCAGCAGGTAGAGGATCCCCTACATTCCTGTATTGTAAGACCAACTCTGTCCCTGCTCTTTCATAAAGTTAGATTGAGGGAACAGTGTATGGTTAGGGTTAATATCATGTTCCATTTGGGTTAGGAATCATTCTACGGGATGAATCATGGTATTGGGAACCTGCAATATTCATAGGAATATAAGTGTAATATAAGTATGAATACAGAAATCTAGGTAAAATTTGAAGCCCAGAAGGTCTTTGGGCCCTTGACTGGGATACTTAGCTTTGAATTATATTCTGCACAGATGTCTCAGATTAATCAATATACAATGGTAGCATTCCTTGTACCTTGGATGATTGGATGTCGAAGAGAACACCCACTCAAAAAGGGATAGTCGGTAGGATTAGGAATTAGTCAGAAGAGTGAATATAGGATTTGGTCCAAAAAATCTTTAGCAATAGGGTTTTGGGTACAGAGTGAATGTAAATGTGAGCACATGTGAAGAGTCAGTCACAATGATGAACTGGGGAAAATATGAAGGAAAGCAGATAATAATAGAGACATTAGGAAATCAGGCAAAGTATAAACTGAGTGATAGGATTAGACATTTTCAACAGGCTTGATGTTGAATATATAATCTTAGGAAGAAACAAATATGTAGTCACCAATCGGGTTGACATTTGAGAGCATTAGGCAACCTGGACATGGATGTTTTTCATGATCCATGCTCACTTTCCATTTAGGCTTTGGTACAAACTTAAGTGTGATCTTTGTAATTGTGTCCAGAATATTACTTTGATAAAATGTATATGTACATCAGGTGATATGAGTATTTCTTCCACCATTTCTGGGAGCAATATTTTGAAGATGTATAAATAAGTATTGGGGGTATAAATAGGTGTACCCTGTGTCTATGAATATAGACATAATGCATGAATAGACCATACTGTGAACAAATAATATAACTTTTTCCAACTTTAAATAATGGATTGAATTGATATCTGAAAATATACAGAAAATCTATATTGATGTACAATCCTTCATTCCAACCAGTTAAACATCTAATGGTAATATTAGGGTTATGGTTGATTATGAAGTGTGTGTGAGTTTTGCTTCAAAGGTGATTATGGAAATAGAAAATAATGCGTTTGGAATGAAGTCTCATGAAAAGACTGTGAATCAGGCGGTATAGCGATACCAGACTTCAAACTATACAACAGAGCAATAGTAACAAAATTAGCATGGTACTGTACCAAAACAGGCGGGTGGACAAATGGTACAGAATAGAGGACACAGAAACCAATCCACTAAATTACAACTATCTCATATTTGATAAAGGGGCTGAAAGCACACAATGGAGAAATGATAGCAGCTTCAACAAATGTTGCTGGGAAACCTGGAAATCCATATGCAACAAAATGAAACTGAATCCCTTTCTCTTGCCATGAACAAAAGTTAACTCAAAATGGATCAAGGAGCTTGATATCAAATCAGAGACACAGTGTCTGACACAAGAAAAAGTTGGCTATGACCTACATACTGTGGGCTCGGGCTTCAAATTTCTTAATATGACACCCATAGCACAAGAGTTAATAACTAGATTAAACAAATGGGACTTACTCAAACTAAAAAGTTTTTTCTCAGCAAAAGAAACAATAAGAGAAGTAAATAGGTAGCCTACATCTTGGGAACAAATCTTTACTCCTCACAGTTCAGATCGAGCCCTAATATCCAGAGTATACAAAGAACTCAAAAAAATTAGACAATTTGATAACAAATAACCCAATCAACAAATGGGTCAAGGACCTGAAGAGACACTTCTCAGAGGAGGACATACAATCAATCAACATGTACATGAAAAAATGCTCACCATCTCTAGCAGTCAGAGAAATGCAAATCAAAACCACCCTAAGATATCATCTTGCTCCAGTAAGATTGGCAGCCATTATGAAGTCAAACAACAACAAGTGCTGGTGAGGATGTGGGGAAAAGGGTCCGTTTGTACATTGCTGGTGGGAGTGCAAATTGGTGCAGCAAATTTGGAAAGCAGTATGGAGATTTCATAGAAAGCTGGGATTGGAACAACCATTTGACCCAGCTGTTAACCTTCTCGGTCTATTCCCTAAACATCTAAAAAAAGCATGCTACAGGGACATGGCTACATCGATGTTCATAGCAGCACAATTCACAATAGCAAGACTGTGGAACCAGCCTAGATGCCCTTCAATAGACGAATAGATAAATAAAATGTGGCTTTTATACAAAATGGAGTATTACTCTTCATTAAAAAATGACAAAATCATAGAATTTGCAGGGAAATGGATGGCATTAGAGCAGGTAATGCTAAGTGAAGCTAGGCAGTCCCTGAAAAACAAATGCCAAATGTCTTCTTTGATATAAGGAGAGTAACTAAGAACAGAGTAGTGACGAAGAGCATGAGAAGAAGATTAACACTAAACAGGGATGAGAGGTGGGAGGGAAAGGAAGAGAGAAGGGAAATTGCATGGAAATGGAAGGAGACCCTCAGGGTTATACAAAATTGCATACAAGAAGAAGTGAGGGGAAAGAAAAAAAAAACAAGGGAGAGAAACGAATAACAGTAGAGAGGGTATAGAGAGAAAAGGGGAGGGGAGGGAAGAAGAGGGGGATAGTAGAGGAGAGGAAAAGCTGCAGAATACAACAGACACTAGTATGGCAATATGTAAATCAATGGATGGGTAACTGATGTTTTTCTGCAATCTGTATGCAGGGTAAAAATGGGAGTTTATAATCCACTTGAATCAAAGTGTGAAATATGATATATCAAAAACTATATAATATTTTGAACAACCAACAATAAAATTTTTTTAAAAAAAAGAAACCTGGAGGAATACATGTGTTCTGAAGCAGGAAGTAATTGAAAGTGAAACAAATGTCTATAAATTTGTGAACTTGTGGATAAAATATAGATCTTATGATGTGCATAAACTGAAGTAATAGTAATGTACTAGTGTTGCATTAAAATGAACGTCAAAATAGACAACTTGTCACATAGGAATCTACTTGCATTAATGTTAAACTGGGTCAGATACAGTAGAAATATTAGGATTTGTGTGCACCATTCACTAAAATTAGTTTTCAGTACTAGGAAACAAATATGTATTTCAGGTGGATGAATATTTCTGAGAATAATCTTGTGAAAAGTTTATTATAAATCCACATACATGAACATGAATGAATGTAGGGAGTGTATAATAAGGCATATATATTTCATATTTTGAAGAATCTGGAGAGTGTGTGTATGTGTACATATATACACATACACACACAAAAAAACACACACAGAAACATTATAAAGTAGCAATACATATGCCAATCGAAATTCATCATGAAATATATATCTTTCACAGATACAAAACTATTTATTTTACTGAACTTGTATTTATGTATAATGTTGTTCAACTAGGAAGCAAACCCATAGATTGAATTTTCTATTAAAACAGTGTTTAGGAGGAGTGATCTCTTTTCACAATTTGTATCTGCCAAGTCAGCCACCTCATAAGAATGTATGTGTGATATCATGTAGGATTTATATGTGAACCTAAAAAATACATGTGCCGAATAGGCTTCAGAAAAAGGGAGACAGGAATTCACAAATTTGTTAACTTTAAAAACACATGGAGAACTATTTCAATTAAAAATTGACTAGATTTATAACACCAACACTTTATCAGGCAAAAGGCAAGTCCTACTCTGAACTGCTTCTATTTCTATTCTCTTTGGGTTCTTTTTCTCCATCATATTAGGATTAGTAGTCAGAGTCTAGTCTGGTTTTGGTTAGTGTCATGGATTCAGTATTTTGAATGGAAAATTAGATAATGAATCCAATGTGTATGCAAATATGTGCTGCACAAAAATTTTTCCACTCTCATCCAGCACAATACCTTGAAATAATCTTTGCCCCAAGTAAGACACAATTAGAGGAGAAGAGTTAGAAAATCTGTGAATACATATCTGTACTGGAAAATGTTCAGGAGTTCACAACCTTGGAGGTGGTAGAGTAGTTTCCAAAAGTAAGGGACACGGGTTGATAGACCCAACCTGATCTTTTATTAAAATTGGGAGCCATCTTCCCACAAAGCCATAAAAAGTTAATTTTGGCTTTACTATAAATAACTGCAAATTCTGAACCTGCTTGGAATGCCTGCCCGTGCCTTGAATTCACCCATGCTTGACTCTCTGACCAGATAGCAGCCCTCGCTGAAACTTTAGTGACACATCATAAATTTTGGCCTTCGCTGGCCAGACAACAAACCTCTCTGAGGCTCCATTTGTCCTCATAATTTCTGATATTGGGGCCACCAAAATAAATAAATAAATAAATAAATAAATAAATAAATAAATAAATAAATAAACTACCATTTGTGTGATGCTTGTCAAAGTTCTGTTATCTGTAACCCCCATTTTGTGTAACTTTCTGGGCTATATAGCTGTGCTGTAGGAAAGGCGGGGTTGCTGTCTTGTTCTTGCCGTTTTGGGAAGGAGAGGCAGCCCAGCTGGTTTACATAATAAGCTTGGCTCAATTTGATTTTAGTTGGAGTCAGTGTTCTTTTTTTGCGTCCTCATCTAACCTTTTTGAGTTCCCCAGCAAGATGACCCTGCAGACCAGATCACAAAACCAGACTGCTGGAAATTCTGAATCTGGCCTTCCCTCCAGGGCTCCAGGCTGGAGAGCCCCTCTAGGGGGTGAACATCTTGAGATGTTCCAAGGTCATGGAGTGAGCGTTCGGTCCCAGGAGCACTGCGGTGAACCACCACACTAATACTATTAGCAATCACCTGGTGGAGGAGGCCTCAATAATTAAGTGGCACCTTTATAACATCTGATATCCGTTTAAGGGAGATCTGTTCTGATGACATAGAGGTGTCCTGGAGAGGGTCATATATACTCGTTTTCGGGATAGTAATGAGAATCGTTCTGTCCTCTTTTCTGTTCTGTAGGGAATTCATCTGGAATGGTAGAGAGGTGATGACTGGCATGTACGCGGCCCTACTTCGGAGCTTTAGCAAGACGTTGCATGCTCCTATGTTTTTCTGTTTCAAGTCCGGGTTTCTGTATTTTGTGTTTTGTTCTGTGTTCTATATGTTTTTCTTGTTTGTTTTGTGTGTTTTGTTCTGTGATTTCTGTGGTAAAAACATAAGTATATTGGACGTGAAAATGGGTAACAAAGAAAGTAAGCCTGATATTTCTTCGGACTCTTTTTTAAGGAACTGCGATGAACTTTACCCCCCTTTGTTAAGCAGGATGAGAGAAGCTCCTAGCTGGCTGCCTGGAGTACACCCACTGCAGAGGGCAATGCCTGCTGGGGACCTAAGAACTGAGTATCTCCCAGGTTAACAAGTGAAACTCCATTAAAACCCCTTGTCCCTCCAGATCAAGAGAGTCACAACCTCTGGGCAGGGTCCCCTGTGTTTCTTCTTTGTTACCAAAGAAATAAACCTCCCTTTTTCTTTTTCTAAAAACCTTGTCCTCATTATTAAATTGGCATTAATTGGCTTCAAGGTCAGGAGCCGAACTTTAACTTACAAATTTTGATAAATCCCTCCCCCGCCCCCCCCTTCCCGGAACATTTTTAGAGCTGACTATTGAAATGTTACTAGATGGAACATGCTTGGGGTGGAACCGAACCAGAGGAGATAATCCTGTAAGTAAAAGGAGGGACTGAGGGACTCCCAGCAGCTGCTGAAGCCCTGTTACTTCAGGGAATTCCCTCATTCCTTCCCTGCACTGTAAGGATTATGCCACCTCTGTCTTGTTAAAAAAGAGAAAAAGAAAAAGGGGACACTAAATGCATTAAAGTCACCATGGAGACCCTTGATTGTACATTTCAGGTTGCCCCTCTGTTAAAACATGTGCATCCCCCCTTGTGGACATCTATGTTGCCACTGGTGTAGGAGATTTTTTTCTTATCTCCTATGCTTTAAAGGATTCTGTCTGACAGCCATAGTCTGGACCTTCTTTCAATCTGTCTTGTGTCTTTGTTTCTGGCCCTTTAAGACATGTGCAATAATGTGTTGATATTATAAATTGTTTCTTGGGAATGATCTTAGCTGAATGTGTGTCTAAATGATGATGATTTCTTGTAACAATCTGGTATCTGAATGGGTTTTTGAAGCATTGCAAAATCTTGCAGTTAAAAGTCAGGTTTAGGTAATTGTTTAGTTTATGATTTAAGATAATTCATGCCAGAGAACTTAAATACTTAGGATGGAAAAATAAAGAACTCTACTTCCAAGTTGGCAAGTAACTTCCCAATCATTCAGTCTTTTTTTTTCACCAATTTTGAATTGGGTCGCCTGGAAAAGTGTCACTGTGTGTTCGAGAGCATTAATCTGGACAAGGATTTTAAATCATAGTATGATATCTGTTGACAAAACAAGATGTAAAAATATAAAATTTTGTGAATTTTATCTTAAACTTGTACCATAATTTTCAACATCCTAAACTGACAATAATGGTTAAAATGCCTTAGGCCTGAGGTGTCTTCTCAGAAAAGCAGTTTTTTCCTGATCCTTTCAGACCTCAGCCTTGACTTATTTTGAAAGGCAAATGAAAGAACCCTGCAAGCTTAGTAGGAGTCTGATCTGAGGCCTAAGAGAAAAAAAGGTAAATTGTATGGTATTTACTAATTACTGGCCAGTCATTTTTTCTAGGACTCTTATTTTTTTCCTTAGATACTTTATATTTTTGAGCTCATGATTTTGATCATACAGACCTAGGTTAATGTTTTTCTGATCAGTACTATCTTTGACCAACTGTGGACTTTTTGAAACATTGCAATGGAGATTTCACCTGTGAAAAGCTACAAGGCCTTTACTATTATTATGTGTGCTCAATTTTGTTATGTGTTGTATGTCTATATATACATATGTCCATATATTTTATATATGATACACAAATTAACATATATAAGGAGTACTCATAAAAAACAAACACTCATAAAAACAAATTTTAAAAAGTGGATCTAAAGATCTTCAATTTACGTGATTTAAATGGTTCAATTAAATTTTATAAACAGATAAAAATAAATGTCTTTAAATTTAAGCTTTCAAGTTTTTCTAGGTATTCAAAAATCTAATAAAATATTAATATCTACAAAATGTCTAAAATGCCTTGGTTCTAGGACTTTTCCTTCAACTTAAAAATGGTTTACACTCTTCAATACATGTATCTAATATTTTGATAAATAAGTAAAGTAAATTTGATATGGGATTACTCATTCACGAGTACTTTTGTTAGATATTTGATTGACTTACTAACTCTGTATAAGTTTGACTAAAGTCTGTAAAAGATTGTAAAAATCAATCATGTGTTAAAGAGACAAAAATTTCTTAAAACATAAGTTTACCCATAACATTGTGTTTATTAAGTTTTATTTTTTCTTGTGCAAGCAACCATAGAAATTAAACAACTGATTAAATTAGAACTGTTATTTTAGAGCACTGTACTGCCATTTCTTTAAAAGATAAACTTGGTTAATGTAGAAACATCAATGTAATTGTGATACTACTAATGTGCTCATATCTTACAGGTATGCAAGTCTTTAAGGTAAAAATTTTAAAAGAGCATTATATCTAGCTGGTGTTCTGAAGTTTTATGATAAAAAATATATTGGGAATTTATTCACCTGTTATCAATAAGATATGTAAAGTTTTATCTTACTTTCTACATTGGGGAACAATTTAAATGTACTTTATGTTAATGAGAGCCTAATCTATGTAAAGGTTAAAAACTTTCAGCATTTCTTTAATTCATATTTTTAAAGTGATATTATATGGTGTTAGCTAATGTTCATGTGACCTCAAAAAATTTATGTAAACTTTTTAAAATAATACTTAAAAAATAAAGATCAGCTTTAGAACTAAAACACTTAAGATTTATAAAGAGCCCTGCCTTACCTGAGATAAGGCTGTGTGTCCCATCTTATTTCATGTGAGAATGACTACAAAAGCAGTAGGTCAGATTTTATTTCTTTAAAGTTATGTTAAAAGTTCTTTTTTAATGTCAAGATTCCTAGGATCTCAAACAGGGGATATAATGTATGACTCAGCCAAAAAATTCAGGGTAGCTATTACACGAACTAAGTATTTTTACTGTTGTTAAAAAATTTTATTTTGTAATTTTCTTATATGTGATCTAAAGATTCCCTGTTAGTGTTCTAAAGAAGTGTTGCTTCAAGAACAAAACTTGGGTTAATTTCAGAGATTAAGTTATCACCTACAAGACAGACAGAATAATACAGATCCCAATTAATAAAAAGATAAATAGTTACAAAGTTATAGACATTAAAGCCTAGTGCTCTTAATATAAGGCTGTTAAAATTTATTTGATGGATGTTTAAGATTAGGATTTTAAATTAAAATTAAATGAAAAGGGCAAAGGAAACCAATATTTGGCTCTTGCCCTCTGAGTCAGTCTGAATCCAGGGAACAGGGGACTTCTCTAAAGAGTTTTGCAACTCTGGGCCATATAAACTCCCCATCAGGGAGATTAATGAGACCACTGGAGAACAGAAAGCCAATCAGTGCATTTGCTATGAAGAGGAGAGTCATCAGAGAAGGAAGAAATCCCTGATGCTTCCGAGGGAAGGCACATGGTCAAGCAAGACCTGGACCCACCTAGCGCAAATGGCTCTAGCAGAACTGAGAAAGTGCTCTCAAGTTTACCCAGTTTATGACTCCCATAAAAGCTCACCTGACTGTTAACAATAGATAGAAACAAAAGTCAGTTTGAATGCTTCATCTTAAACACTTAGCAAAGACAGTGAAAACCAAAATACAGCCATTCCTGGGCATTTTGAATAATAATAATAATAATAATAATAATAATAATAATAATAATAATAATAATATTTTAAGGTACACACTTTATGTTAGCCTCCCAAAATAAGTAAGACTGGAGGCTACAAAGAAGGATTCTCTGACAGGAATGCCTGATACTTATTAAAAGAGACTATCAAGAAGAGCTGCCAGAGGCAGAAATTTTCAGTTTAAGGCCTAAAGATATTCCTAAACTACACAGGTAAGCTTGGTGTTTGCTAGTACGATTATCCAGTCCTGAGTATCAAAATTAAAGGTTTCTCTATTAGACACAGAGGTCATACTGGTCAAAGGATTTTGCAAGATCAGATGACACTAAATTATTAAACTATATCTTATGGGGAGGGACAACTCTAATACTAAAAGTTAAATATTAAATTGACAGTCTTGATAACTGGGGATATTAAAGACTGGTGAGGGAACTTCTATACAGTGACATGTTCCAGCTGCTGCAACATTTATTCAGTACTCATGGTTTTTGTTTCTCTCATGGAAGAACCCATCCCCAGATGACTTTACAACCTGTTCTTCCCCAACCTAACTGACTTCTAAAAGGCAACTCATGTCCCTCAACTACTTCTAAAAGGCAACTCATGTCTCTCACACCATGCCTACTCACGTCATCCTCTCTCAGCTCAGAAGAAGCCAAAATGGGTGACGCCTCTCTTCTTACAACAATGGAGCCAAATATAAATAGACTATCAATATAAGTAATTAATTAAGTCAGGTAAAATCAGGGAGACTGGTTTTTTGTGAGTTCTAAAAATTTGGAGACTTTTACCTGAGGGATTAAAATTTCCTCAGTGCTCTACCCCTAATCTATCAAAGATTTGAAAGGGACACAGAGAAAAGGGGGGAATGATAGACCCAACCTGATCTTTTATTAAAATTGGGAGCCATCTTGCCACAAAGCCATGAAAAGATAATTTTGGCTTTACCATAAATTACTGAAAATTCTGAACCTGCTTGGAATGCCTGCCAGTGCTTTGAACTGAGCCATGTCTGGCTCTCCGACCTGATAGCAGCCCTCTCTGAAACTTTAGTGACATATCATAAATATTTGCCTCCCCTGGCCAGACAACAACCCTCTCTGAGGCTCTAATGGTCCTCATAAATTCTGATGTAGGGACAGCAAAAATATATATATATAAACTACCATTAGTGTGATGCTTGTCAGAGTTCTGTTATCTGTAATGCCCATTTTGTGTAAATTTCTGGTCCATGAAGCTGGGCTGTAGGAAAGCTGGGGTTGCTGTCTTGTTCCCGCCATTTTGGGAGGGAGAGGCAGCATGGCCAGTGGAAATAATAAGCTTAATTTAATTTAATTTTTATTGGTGTCAGTGGTCTGCTCTTGTGTCCAGATCTAACAGGAAAACACTCCAAAAACATGGAGCTCTGCCGGCCTAAAGACTTCTTGAGACACTTCCTCTGAGGTTGGGCACTTGAAATATATGTTGTTGTAAGGACCTTTAGCTTCCTTTCTTGTGGGACCATAAAAGCTGGGTCTGCATCTATGTGACCTGGAGGACATGGTTTCTTATATTCTAATGAACATGAGGCAGCAGTGCTGAATTTTCTCTTTGTAGGTAAACTGTGGCCACTGGGTCCTAAGTGTCTCCCCGTGTGGACTGTGAAGACATTTTGTCATCCTCCACTTTTAGTGGTGTTTCTTGCTGATGCACTGCGATTTTGGTATTTGCTTCACGAAATACAATGAGTTCAACTGGGACCCAGTGCTGGAGGGAGTTCTGTCACGTGTGGTGGGTCAGAGTCTGCAGGAGAATGCACCAACCAGGCTTCTATCCCACAGAGCTTGCCCCCTTGTCCATAGCAATCTGACTCTGAAATTTGCCCTGAAACCTCTCCATATAAAAAGATGCCTTTGCATAGAAGGGCCTGCTGGCTGCACCATGTCACTCACAAGCCATTTGGAAGGCAATGGCAAATCCTCATGGCCACACCACAGATGTATTATCACACACCTGCCCACCACTGCAATAGGCCCACTACTCTGCAGGCTCCAACTTACTGGCATCTTTGTTCTACACCATTTTCATGAAACCCAGACAATCTAGGAATTCTATGGTACACTCATGATCAGCAACAAGACATCCAAAGGCTCTTCAGTGCCACCTGGTTAAGGGAATATTAAAAATTTCATGGTATTTAACTAGCAATTTTTCATGGATGAAGTTGGAGGCACTGTGGGTTTCAGTTAATTCAGGAACCATAAAATGGTGAAGAAGGTCATTTCAATGAAAGCTGTGGAATACTCTCACAGGCAAGTCTTCCCATAGAGTGGCCAAAAGCTCATATGCATCCAGGCCCATTGAGGTCTACAATGTGACATCCATGGGTGTTTTGACTCTCAACTATGGATGCCTAATCTTTCAGAAAAAAATCATGTGATATCCTGGCTTAGATTCTCAGGCTCTGTGGAAAACCACCCTGGTCCTTGATCTCAGTTTCCAAGGGGGAATCCCATGCATGGCCTCCTAAAATCCGAACACAATTCATGGCAATGTTTCTCTGAGATCAGTTCCAGAACTCAGACTCTAAAGGAATGACACCAGAGTTCAAGCCCAGGTAGACACAGTCATCACTTCCAACCGCCACACAAATCACCACAATTAAAACCAAAACACTCCCACAAACCCCTCATCTTTTTCCATATAGACACTCATCATAACCTGTGGCTGGAGTTTTCCATGAGGGACTCATCCCAAGACAGTGTACAAAATAACCTTCCTAGCCCCTAATTTGCCTAAAGTCAGGGTTGCCTGGACACCCTTCCTGAGAACCAGGAGTGACCATAGGCCTGACGTAAATACTGCTCTGCTTCTCCAATTTGAGGCCTACTGACTGTCTGGTTTAGATTTTTTATCTGAATTGGAGTCATGAAAAAACCCAAGCACCTAAAGACTAGCCACTGCAGAGTTTTGAAGAACTCATTTGACACAAAGAATCCCTATTCTCACTAGATGGATGTCAGGAACCTTATAGAGGAAGGCGAGAGACTTCATCCACAAAGACTGCTTTGGGGGCCATTTTGGTTTTGGAAGCACACATGGAATCTTTCTTTAGATCCATCAGGTGCTGAGAATATAAGCCACAGCCTCACACATGGCCAAGAGGCTGATTAACAAACATCCCTTTCCAAAGCAATTAAGCAAAGAGCTACAGGTGATGCCCATTAATTTCCATTTGAAAACAGTTTTCTTCAGGCGTCCCAAAGGGGTGGCCTGAGGCAAAGACCTTCCTGACATTCAGGGCAACAGAACAATAGGTAAGCAAATGGCCCAAAGCAGGGTTTCTCCACTTAGACTTTTTTGGTCACACTGATATCTGAGTTTTCTGATATTCCCCCAATCCCTTAAGCTATCCAGTACATGGCCATATCACAGAGCTTGGAGATGGTGCATATATTGGACACAAAACCATGAGCCTATTCTGGAGAGTGGCCCAAATTCAGGAAGAAAACAGGAACTTAGGAAGATAGTAGGTGTTACCCATCCATAAGGCAAGCCAAAGTCCATTCATTAATTGGGCAGTATGAATGCTGTGAAGCTTTCTACTAGACAGGACACATCCATTGATGCATTCTCTTCTCTAATGTCTACAACCACGAACACAGTGGGACACACAGACATAGAAACACTCATCTTTTCAAACGACTTACTAGAAACCGTCCCCTCCAAACCAAACAAACCGCCTTTCCTCCCTATTCTCGGAACATGAGACAAAACCATAAACTCCCACCCACACCCACAAAGTCATGTCCTTCCCTCAAGTAGGTCTGTGACTATCCGGAGTATCCTCTGACTGGTGGGCCTTAGTATGTTTTCCGGAAATGGCCTGTCCTGTCTCAGATCTGGTCTCCTTGGTCAACTCTGTGAAGTTGTCAGGTCCCAGTGGTGAGCCACTACCTGCTTTCTGAGGAAAGGGCCCTCTTCAGAGCTCTTCTGGCATTTGGCCATCCTCACATCAGTAGGTACCAAGAAAGACGGACACTGTCCTTGGTAAATCCAAACAAGTGTGCCTACTGGAACTGGAACTGAGAGTGGCTCTGAGTGCCTGGCTTACTGGACCCCAAGTTCAGAGAGTTCTTTTCCCAAGGAAGTGAGGTAGGTGACTTCCTTCAGGAACTGAATGAGGTCACTGCCTTGGCAACCACATTGTCCTAAGAGTTGCTTCCAAGGTTCCCATGAGATGGAGGCTGCCCCTACTTCCTGTGACACTTTCACAAGTTCAAATAGTGTATCCACCCTACTCACCTGGGAATAGCTCTCCACACAGGCCTGGTTTGTTCCATCCTCTTTACATTAAGATCAGAGAGGCTGATTCAGACACAACCCTTCATCCTGCCCAGGTTGTTTGCCATGGAAGATGACTTTTGCTCTCTTAGGTCCTTCATAGCTGCCTACATCTTCTCCAGGGATAATTTCTGCATGGACTTTTGAGGTTCCCAGCAGGTGGAAGATTCCCTACATTCCTGTATTGTAAGACCAACTCTGTCCCTGATCTTCTGTAAAGTTATATTGAGTGAACAGTGTATGGTTAGGGTTAATAACATGTTTGATTTATGTTAGTAATCATTCTGCAGAATGAAAAATGGTATTGGGAACCTGCCTTGTTAATAAGAATATAGAGGTGAAATATAAGTATGAAAACAGAAATCTAGGTAAAATCTGAAGCCCAGAAGTGCATTTGGCCCTTGATTGGGATACTTACCTTTGAATTATGTTCTGCACAGGTGTCTCAGATAATTCAACATACAGCATCATAGGACCTTGTATCTTGGATGATTGAATGTCGAAGAGAACATCCAGTCAAAAAGGGATAGTCAGTAGGATTAGGAAGATAATCGGTAGGTTTAGAAGGAAGAGTTAGTATAGGATTGATACCAAAAGTTTTTTAGCAATAGGGTTTCGGGTAGAGAGTGAATGTATATGTCAGCCCATGTGAAGAGTCAATCACAATGATGAACTGGGATAAATATGTAGGAAAGCAGAAATCAATAGAGACATTAGGAATTCAGCCAAAGTATAAAGTGAGTGATAGAATTAGATATTTTGAACAGGGTTGAGGTTGAATAGAAAATCTTAGGAAGAAACAAATATGTAGTCACCAATACGATTGATATTTGAGAGCATTAGGCAACCTGGACATGGATGTTTTTAGTAATCCATGTTCACTTTCCTTTTAGGCTTTGGTGAAAGGTGAATAAAATATGTACTTGTCACTTCCTATTTTTCTGTATGCTTAACAAAACACTGTTGAAATCTTGAGAACTGTTTGCCAATCCTGTTCCCAGAATGTGTTGTCCCCTACTGCCAAACTGCAGAATTTACTCTCTCACCCATTTGCTCGCAAACCGACCAGTCGCCCGGACCCATCAATAAACTTCCCTCCCTGTCCTCTCCATGGAAAGAATATAAGCTCTGCTTAAGCTCTTTCAGGGCTCTCTGCTCTATTCAAGTGAGGTCTGAGCCCCAGCATGCTGGACTCCCAATTAACCCTTTACTATTGCATGAGACAGTCTCTTGGTGGTCTCTTCCTCCAATGCTTGCCAGAACTTCACATCTGAAACACCCAGCAAGATCCATCAGTGGTGTACGAAAGACTCCCAACAAGGTCCTATCAGGATAAGTAAGGTACCTCTTTCGTGTTTCAGGTTTCAGGTTAGGGCTTTGCAAAATGGCTATCGGTGATGAGCGTGAGCTCTCTCAGATGCTGGCTGACAGACATGCCACAGAGCCACAGGTCACGTTCCTAGGGGATGCCCCAGAGGATTCGGAAAATAGAGGAACAATAGTATCCTTGACTCAGTGATTTTTTTGTTTCGGATTCGGTTTTGCCAGCACATCAGGTTTTGCTGGCTAATCAGTCCTGGTCTCAGTATTGGACGTCAATTGCCTGTATTTATTGCCTTGTTTTGTCTGTGTTGTGTGTCATTGCTTTCACTGTTTGTATATCTTTCATTATGGGACAGAGCACTTCAATGCCTCTGTCCCTGACTCTTGTTCAGTGGACCAAATTCCGCTTAAGGGCTCAGAATCTTTCTATTTCAGTATAACGCCTGAACTGGCAGACTCTCCATGCCTCAAAATGACCCACCTTTGGAGTCGGATGGCCCCTGAAGGAACTTTCTACTCCCCACTAATTCAGAAAGTCAGAAATATTGTCTTTCAACTGGGGCCACATAGCCATCCAGATCAACAGCCATATATCTTAACTATGCAGGACCTCTGCAAATCTCCTCCTCCATTTGTGAAGGCTTTCCTTGTCCCTGCCCCCGCTCCTCCACCTTCCCCCATGATTCTATCTCTCAAACCCTCTGCTCCTCCTCCTCCACCCTTTGTTCTTCCTGAGTCTCAAGACTCAACTAGACTCTCCGCCCCCTCCTTATCCCCTACCCTCTTCCCCCAACACCCAACACCCTCTAAGTGATTCCCTTGCTGCTGACTCAGCCTCTCCGCCATTGGAGGAAGCTAGGCCGGCCCAGCGCCCTCCAGATTACTACCCGGCAGCACACAAAGCCACTCCTTCCCTGGACAAAGCTGGCCCGGGTAAAAGAACTCAAAGTACTTGCCGGCGTTGTCACACCTGCCTACTTGGGATGACTGCCAACAACTCCTACAGACTCTCTTCATGACAGAGGAACGAGAGGAAAACCTCCTGGAAGGTAAAAAAAAATATCCTTGGACAAGATGGGTGACCGACACATCTTCCCACATAATCAAAGCTGGCTTCCCATTGAACCAACCCAACTGGGACACCAACACGTTTGAAGGTAGGGAGCATCTGTCCACTTATTGATGGGCTCTAATAGCGGGTCTCCAAGCAGCCGCTAAGGTGACCAACTAATTGGGCCAAGGTTAGAGAGATTATTCAAGGGCCTGATAAATCTCCCTCTATGTTTCTAGAGAGAATTATGGAGGCATATAGGAGATATACTCCTTTTGATCCTCAGGCAGAGGATCAAAAGCCATCTGTCATGATGGCCTTCATTGGGCAAGCTGCCCTGGATATTAAAAGAAAGTTACAATGCGTAGATAGATTACAAGATATGACTTTGAGAGATTTAGTCAGAGAAGCCTAAAAAGTAAACTATAAGAGATAAACTGAGGAAGAGAAGGAACAAAGGAGGAAGAAAGAAAGGGAGCAAAGAGAGGATGCGAGAAGCAAAAGATAGACTAATGCATTGACTAAGGTCCTGGTCACAACAAAAAATAGGACAGAAATTAAGAAATAGGGATACAGGAAGGGATACCTGGGCCCACGCCAAAAGCCACCCCTGGCCTCAGATCAATGTGCCTACTCAAAAGAAAAAGGACACTGCGCCAAAAAGAGCCCTAGAAAGAGACAGCCACACCAGCCAGACATTCTGACTCTGGAGGATGACTAAGAAAGTCGGGGCTCAGATCCTCTTCCCGAGCTCAGGGTAACTTTTGAAGTGGAGGGGACCCCAGTACACTTTGAAGTGGATACAGGGGCAGTATTCTCGGCCCTTAAAGCCCCATTGGGCTCTCCATCAAATAAAAGGTCTCTATTTCAAGGGGCTAATGGCAGTAAATATCGGGCATAGACAACTAAGAGGAACATGGACCTGGGGAAAAGAAAAATCCATCACTCCTTCCTAGTAATCCCAAGATGCCCGGCCCCATTAATGGGCCGAGATCTGCTCACCAAGCTCTGGGCCAGAATAACTTTTAACCCTGAAGGCCCCCAAGTGAAAATTATAAATCCTTCAGTAAAAACTCCTATAGTCACAGCTTTAACTGTCAGTAGAAGATGAACATCAACTCTTCACACCCCACAAGACTGATCAAACAGGAAAGTTACCCCAGAATTGTATAACGTATTACCCAGATGCCTGGACAAAAACTGCTGGCTTAGGCCTACCCATTAAAAAACCTCCAATAACAGTGGAGTTAAAAACCTCAGCCTCTCCAATCAATGTCAAAAAATATACTCTGGGAAAAAATCTAAAGATGGGATAAGGCCCCATACTCAGAAATATCTGGTCTTAGGGGTCCTAAGGCCCTGTTAATCAGCCTGCAACACTCCCCTGCTACCATTAAAAAATGCCAGGAACCGGGGACTATCACCCCGTTAAAGACCTACGAGAGATCAACAACAGAGTGCAGGACATTCACCCCATGGTACCTAATCTGTGCAATCTGCATAGCACTCTGAACCCTGAACAGAAATGGTATACTGTTCTGTACTTAAAAGATGCTTTATTTTGCTTGCCTTTGCATAAAGATAGTCAGTTGCTGTTTGTTTTCGAGTGGGTAGACCCAGAAACCGGAACATCTGGTCAACTAACTTGGACTAGACTCGAACAAGGGTTCAGAAACTCCCCCACTCTCTTTGATGAAGCTCTCCACAGAGATCTCAACAACTTCAGAACTCCATACCCTGCTTCAACATGTGGATGGGCTGCTACTGGCTGCCAACACCAAGGAAAACTGTCAATCTGGGACCCAAGCACTATTATCTGAGGTTGCTAAACTGGCGTATAGAGCTTCTGCCAAAAAGGCCCAAATTTGCCAGCATGAAGTAATCTTCCTGGGATATTCACTTAGGGGCGGTAAAGGATGGCTCACTGAGCAAAGAAAACAAACTGTTGTGCAGATACCACACAGATCTAACAGCAGACAACTCAGAGAGTTTCTTGGGACTGCTGGCTTTTGCAGGTTATGGATACGTGGGTTTGCATAATTAGCTGCTCCTTAATACCCGGTGCTAAAGGGAGATGCCCATTTCCAATGAACCCCTGAGAACCAGGATGCTTTTGATAACACCTAAGGACTCTGACACTGAACGCCTCAACTTCACTGAGCTCAGCCTGCAATTTCAGAACGCCCTACACTAAGTTAAAAATGTATATCAACTCACTCACCTTGGTTCAAAGAAATTGCAGGCATTCCTGAAGTATCAAGAACAGAGTTTTCCACTAACCAATTCACAGAGAAAGGGAAGAACTGAATGGGTAACAAGAGCCTGTCGGGTTTGTCAATTGGTTAATGCTTACACTTCCAAGCTTCTTGCAGGAAAGCACCTATGAGGAACCAGACCAGGACAATTCTGGGAATTGGGAAGTTGACTTTACTGAAATTAAGCCAGCAATGTATGGACTTAAATATCTCCTAGTCTTTGTAGATACATTTTCAGGATGGATTGAAGCCTCCCCAACAAAAAAAAAAAAAAAAAAAAAAAAGAAAAGAAAAAAAAAACAGTGCAAATTGTGGTCAAAAAGATCCTGAAAGATATTTTTCCAAGATTCTGCCTGCCTAAGGTAATATGGGTCTGATAATGGACCGGCGTTCATGGCCCAGGTAAGTCAGGGGTTAGCCAGAATCCTGGGGATTTATTGGAAGTTACATTGTGCTTATAGACCCCAGAGCTCAGGACAAGTAAAAAAAATAAAAAGAACCACTAAAGTGACCTTAACGAAAGTAAGCTTAGAAACTGGCATAAAAGATTGGACTATGCTCCTGCCTTATGCACTGTTTCATGCAAGAAATACTCCCTCTGTTTCTTTGTCTAACCTCACCCCCTATGAAATTCTCTATGGTGCCCCTGCTCCAGTAAGGGACCTAACCCCAACTCTAAGACCTAACGATCCCTTTCACACCCCCTTGCTTGACAGACTTAAAGCTCTTGAAAGAACTCAGCGATACTTGTTGAAACAGCTGGCCCCTTCCTACCAACCAGGGTATGATGGGACTCTACATCAATATCAAGTAAGAGACCTCATCTACTAAAGACGACATCAGGTGTCATCCCTGAAACCCCGGTGGAAAGGACCATACCAGGTGCTACTTATAACACCTACAGTTGTAAAGGTAGACGGAATCACTTCCTGGATCAATGCCTCTCATCTCAAGCCTGCGCCATGTCCCCACTCATGCTGGAAGCTGGAAAAGACTGGTAACCCTTTCAAACTGTGTGTTCGCCATGTGGATAAGGCTATTGACTCTCCCCTTTGCCACCAGTAGTCCTAACCATCATCAGCCCGTTCAGCAGCGATGTCTGATCACAAATCCTACTAGACAACAAGTATGGTGTACCTCGAATACAGCCCCTTGAGGGACCTGGTGGCTATCCCTCCACCCAGACATTTGTCAGCTGCCTATAGGTCTTTCATATTGGGATAGCCCTGATGAACAGGATTCCACTAAAATTCCATTAAATCCCTTTCGTACCATAGGTAATGGAAACCAACATTATGGATGTAGGGACACATGAGCCAGATGCACTTTGGCTAGCCTAGATTACTATGTTTGCCCGGCGGACTATCAAATCCACAAACAGCCATGGCTGTGTGAGGAAAAGCCGACTTCTTCTGTAAGTCATGGCGATGTGAGCATACAGGGGCTGCCTGCTGGAACCCAAACTCCTCATCAAATTCAGTACACAGCATTGGCCATATTACCAATTAGACAACCAAAATCCATGTCCCCCAGAGGGGTATCTAGATCCTCAAATTATGCATGGACTTTTTAACTTCGGCAAGTGCTCAAAAGGGTTGAAGGAAATTCCCCTATGTGCAGGCCTTTTTCCTCCTTTGCTCAGATCATGAACTATGCTTCTCTAATAGATCCTCACCCTCAGATTTCTGCTCCTGACTCTCTGCTGTCACTTCCACATCAGGAATTTGATTTCTCCCCTCCAATTACTAGATCAAAAACCCAAACCTCTACCCTTTCTCAGACCATTGCCCCCTTGCTGAGGTAGCAGGTACTTAGGTACCCCTAAACCCACACACTTCTCTATTCTCCTGTCCGTGCCCGCAATGGGTCCCAACAGGTCCTCTTACCAGCTAACCCAAACCTCAAACCAGCTGAGAAGAGCCCTCAGACCCCTATCCAAGATGTAATGAAAATTGCCTTTAAAGTTGCATTGTCAACACTGAATACAGGTTACTAAGAATTTAAAATCCCTCACAGGCTTTTTGAGATACTCACACCCATCTTCCCCTCTGCTCTACTTGCTCTACTGCTCAAGTTTTTTTGCTAGCAAAATCCCAAACCCCTTTCCCATTATTCTTTTAATCTCTCCTTTCTGATTCTCAGATCCACGGAGCTGCTCTCACCCCCTGCCTTCCACTCTTCCCCCTCTGTACCAAGACCACAGAAAATTCTTAAGTGACCTTCTCCAGAAGTCTTCACCATGACTGACTTTAGGACTTTCAGCAAAAGTATCCCTATGAAAGAGTTCAATGTAGATAAACTTCCTCTTTTCTTGTGCCCTGTTCTAGTTGCCACTGGCTGGAAAAATCAGCACTCCTAAGCTAGACACCCCTTACTAGTTTTTCACAAAATATGTGAACAAGGCCTCTGGCCTTGAGCTGGAGCTTCACAGAGATTGCTACATTTGTAAGATAAAGAAGTTACCAACTGGGCTCCATTTTAACAGCTGGCAGGGAGAAAAATAAAGAGAAGACAAAAGCTCTCCCCCTCCCAGGTGTCCTTAAAAAGTTAACTTGCCAAAAATAGAAGAAATAAAACAGAAAAAAAATGCTTTTTGTGAACTTCTGCAGACTGTGATCTTCTGAGCCCATTCCCTTACATGTTGGGTACAAAATTCTGAAACAACCTAAACTTGGGGTTCAGAGGATTAATTGATTACAACAGAAGCAATGCTCTCTACATCCTTTTGCAACCAAATAGGACTGCTTCCCTAGCTTCGGTGCTATCTTAGGTGCCTTTCCTTGTCTGTCCCTACAACAGTATAATTCTATATACTTAATTATTGTTTATGTGTTCATAAAATGGTCAACAGATGTGATTAATTATGTAATGGTGCAGATGTTTCCCAGAGTGCTCTATCATGACACAGGTTCATTTAAAGATCAAATAGGGGGGCATAAAACCCGGTTCCACTGGAAACCTGTATCCCTCACTTTAGCCATCCTATTTGGAATAGGAGTTGCTGCAGGGGTGGGCACAGGAACCACTGCCCTAGTCCATGGGACACAACAAATGACTCAATGAGAAGCAGCAATAGACCAAAGCTTAAGATATTAAAAACCTCAATGCCAGCTTTACAGGAATCTTTAACCTCTCTCTCCGAAGTAGTTTCACAGAACAGGTGACGGTTGGACATCCTCTTCATGAGAGAGGGGGCCTTTGTGCTCCAATGAGGGAAGAATGTATTTTTTTTTAATGCCGACAATACTGGAGTTGTAAAAGAATCTATGAGTAAATTAAGAAAACGCCTTGAAGAGCGTCAACGAGAGACAGAGGCTGAAAAAGCGTGGTTTGAGTCTTGGTTCACACAGTCCCTGGAGTTAACTACGCTTTTATCTGCCTTGGCCAGTCCATTAATAATCCACATATTATTGCTAACTTTAGGGCCCTGTTTACTCAACCGTGTAGTTTTCTTTCTCCAAGTTCAAATTGGACAAGTTAAACTTATGGTAATCAGACAACAATATACCTCACTAGCAGACATAAAATGTGACACCCCCCAATGATCATTTTTTTGATTAAAAGTAACCAGAACAAGAAGTGGGGAATGAAAGGTTTATTAAATAGTTACTTGTCACTTCCTGTTTTTCTGTATGCTTAACAAAACACTGTTTAAATCTTGAGAACTGTTTGCTAATTTTGTTCCCAGAATGTGTTGTCCCCAACTGCCAAACTGCAGAATGTACTCCCTCACACATTTGCAAGCAAACCGCCCAATCACCCTGACCCATCAATAAACTTCACACCCTGCCTTCTCCAAAGAAAGTATATAAGCTCTGCTTAAGCTGTTCTCAGGGCTCTCTGCTAAATTCAAGTGAGCAATGAGCTGCAGCATGCTGGACCCCCAATACACACTTTGCTGTTGCATGAGACAGTCTCTTGGTGGTCTCTTCCTAAAATGCTCGCTCGACCATTCCATTGGTACAATCATTAGTGTGACCTTTGCTTTTTGTGTCCAGAATATTACTGTGATAAAATGTATATGTAGGTCAGGTGACATGAGTATTTCTTCCACCATTTCTGGGAGGAATATTTTGAAGACCTATAAATTAGTATTGGGGTTATAAAGACGTGTACCCTGTGTCTATGAATATAGAGATAATGCATGAATAGACAATACTGTGTTTAAATAATATAACGGGTTCCACTTTAAATAATGGATTGAATTGATATCTGAAAATATATAAATCATTTATTGATATACAATCATTCATTCCAACCAGTTATACATCTAATGGTAATATTAGGCTTATGGTTCATTATCTAGAGTGTGTGATATTTCCTTCAAAAATAATTATGGAAATCAAAAATAATGTGTTTGGAAAGAATTCTCATGAAAAGACCAGTTAAGAAACATGGAGAAATATATGTGTTCTGAAGTAGAAAGTGATTGAAAGTGAAACAAATGCCAATAAAATTGCAAACTTTTGGATGAAATATATATCCAATGATGTGAATAAACTAAAGAAATAGTAATGTACAAGTGTTGAAAAAATGAACTTCAAAATACATATCGTGTCCCATAGGAGTCTACTTGCATTGATGTTAAACTGAGTCAGTTACTGTAGAAATATTAGGATTTGTATTCACCATTCACTTAAGTTAGTTTTCAGTGTTGGAAACAAATAGGTATTCCAGGTTGATGAATATTTCTGAAAATAATCTTGTGAAAAGATTATTATAAATCCACATACATGAATATGAATGAATTTAGGAAATGTATAATAAGACATATATATTTCATATTTTGAAAAATCTGGAGAGTATATATATATATATATATATATATATATATATATATACACACACAGAGATATTAAAAATTAGCACTATATGCCAATTTAAATTCACCATGAAATATATATCATCCACAGATCAAAAATATTCATTTTACTGAACATGGATTTATATATAATGTTGTTCAGCTAGGAAGCTCACCCATAGGGTGAATATTCAGGTCCAACAGCTTTTAGGAGGAGTGATCTCTTCTCACAATTTGCAACTGCCAATTCAGGTACCACACAATAGTGTACATGTGGTACCAGGTAGGATTATACATGTGCTTATAAAAATACATGTGCTGAATACGCTACATCGAAAGGGAGACAGGAATTCATATATTTGTTAACTTTAAAAACACATTGAGAACTATTTCAACAAAAATGAGTAGATTTATAACTCCTACCCTATATAATGCAAAAGGCAAGTCCAACTATACACCGTGCCCCTTCTGTACTGCTTGTATTTCAATTCTGTTTGGGTTATTTTTCTCCATCATATTAGGATTAGTAGACAGAGTTTAGTAGGGTATGGGGTAATGTCAGTGATTCAGTATTTCAAATGAAAAATTGGAAAATGAATCCAATGTGTATGCAAATATGTGCTACACAAAAATCCTCCCACTCTCATCCAGAACAATTACTTGACATTACCTTCACCCCAATTAAGACACAATTAGAGAAGAAGAGTTATAAAATTTGTGAATACATATCTGGAATGGAAATTGCTCAGGAGTTCACAACTTTGGAGGTGGAAGAGGAGTTTCCAAAAGTAAGGGACAGGATAAAACTCCACAATCATGGAGCTCTGTTGGCCTAAAGACTTCTTGAGAAACTTCCTCTGAGGTTGGGCACTTGAAATATATGTTGTTGTCAGGAGCTTTATCTTCCTTTGTAGTGAGACCATCAAAGCTGGGTCTGCGTATATGTGACTTGGAGGACATGGTCTCTTATATTCCAATGAACATTAGCCAGCAGTGCTGAATTCTCTCTTTATAGATATCTGTGGCCACTGGGGGCTAAGTGTCTCTCCGTGTGGACTGTGAAGCTATTTGGTCATCCTTCACTTTTTGCTGTGTTTCTTGCTGCTGCACTGGGAGTTTGGTATTTGCTTCTCGAAATACAAAAATTTCAACTGGGACACAGTGCTGGAGGGAGTTCTGTCATGTGTCGTGTGTCAGGGTCTGCAGGAGAATGCACCAAATAGTCTTCTATCCCACATAGGTTGCCCCCTTTACCATAGCAACCTGATTCTGAACATTGCCCTGAAATTTCTCCATATAACAAGATGCCTTTACATACAAGGTTCTGCTGGCTAAACCATGTCAGTCGCAACCCATTTGGAAGTAAATGGCAGATCCACATGGCCCCACCACAGATGTTTTATCTCACACATGCACAACACTGTTCTATGACCACTAATCAGGAGGCTCCAACGTACTGACATCTCTGTTCTACACCATTATCATGAAACCCATTCAATCAAGGCACTGTCTTGTACACTCGAATTAGCAACAGGACATCGAAGGTTCTCCAGTGCCACCTGGTCAAGGGAATTTCAAGAATGTCATGGTATTTATGTAGCCATTTTTCAAGGATGAAGTTGGAGGCACTGTGGGTTTCCATTCATTCAGGAACCATTAAAGGTTGAGGAAGATCATTTCAATGAAAGCTCTGGAGAAATTTCACAGGCAAGGCTTCCCAAAGAGTGGGCAAAAGGTTACATGAAGCCAGGCACATAGAGGTCTACAATGTGAGGTCCATGTGTGTTTTGACTCTCAACTATGGATGCCAAGGCTTTCAGAATAAAATCATATGGTATCATGGCTGAGATTCCCTGTGCTCTGTGGAAAGCCACCCTTGGTCTAGATCTCAGTTTCCAAGGGCGACTCTCATGTGTGGCCTCCAAAAATGCCAACACAAATCATGGCAATTCTTCTCTGAGGTCAGTTCCACAAGGCAGTCTCAAAGGGGAATCACATCAGAGTTTAAACCCCGGTGGACCCAGTCATCTTTTCCAACCACCACACTAATGACCACAATTAAAACCAAAACACTTCCACATAGCCCTCATATTCTTCCATATAGATACTCATCATAACCTCTGGCTGGAGGTTTCCATGAGGGGCACATCCAAAGACAGTGTCCAAAATAAGTTCTCTTGCCCCTCATTTGCCTAAAGTCATTGTGGCCGGGACACCTTTCCTGTGAACCAGGAGTGATCAAATAGGCCTGCTCTTAATACTGCTCTGATTCTCCAATTTGAGGCCTACTGAGAGTCAGGTATAGATTCTTTATGTGATTTGGAGTCATGAGGAAACCCAAGCACCTCTGCAGGGCTTTGAAGTACTAATTTTACCCAAAGGATTCCTATTCTCACTTGATGGATGTCAGGAAACTAATAGAGAAAGGCAAGAAGCTTCATCCACCATAACTGATCTTTTTGCCATTTTGGTTTTGGATGCACACATGGCATCTTTTTTTAGATCCATCTGGTTTTGAGAATCTAAGCCACAACCTGACACAGGGCCAAGATGCTGATTCAGACACATCCATTTCCAAAGCAATTAAGGAAAGAGCCACAGGTGATGCCCATTCATTTCCATTTGAAAACTATTTTCCTCAGGCTTCACAAAGTGTGACCTGAGGCAAAGACCTTTCTGACATTCAGGGCAACAGAAAAATAGGTAAGAAAAAGGCCCAAAGCAGGGTTTCTCCACTGAGACTTTTCTATTCACACTGATATCTGAGTTTTCTGAGATGCTCACATTTCCTTCAGCTATTCAGTACATGGCCATTTCACAGAGCTTGGAGGTGGTACATATCTTGGACACAAAACCATGAGCCTATTCTGGAGAGTTGAGAGAATTCAGGAAGAAAACTGAAACTTAGGAATATAATAGGTGTTGCACATCAATAAGGCTGCCCACTCTCTATTCATACATTGGGCAGGATGAATGCTGGGAGCTTTCTACTAGACACAACACATCCATTGATGCATTCTCTTTTCTATTGTCTACAACCACTGACACAGTAGGATACACAGACATAGAAACACTCGCCTTGCCAAATGACATACAAGAAACAGTCTACCCCAAAACAAACAAACCGACTTTCCTACCTATTCTCAGAACATGAGACAAAACCACATACTCACACCCACACTCAAAAAGGCACCTCCTTCCCCCAAGTAGGTCTGTGACTATATGGAGTGTCCTCTGACTGGTGAGCCATACTTCGTTCCCCGGAAATGGCCTGTACGGTCTCAGATCTTGTCTCCTTTTTCAACTCAGTGAAGTTGCCAGCAGCCAGTGGTGAGCAACTACCTACTTTCCCAGGAAAGGACCCACTTCATAGCTATTCTGTCATTTGACCATCCTCACATCAGTAGGTACCAAGAAAGACTGACTATGTCCATGGTAAATACAAACAATTGAGCCCAATGGGACGGGGACTGGGACTGGCTCTGGGTGCCTGGCTTCCTGGATACCAAGTTCAGAGAGTTCCATCAACAAGGAAGTTAAGTAGGTCAATTCTTTTAGGAACTGAGTGAGGTCACTGCCGTCACAACCACTTTGTCCTAACAGTTGCTTCAGTTGCTTCCAAGTGTCCCATGAGATGGAGGCTGCCCCTACTTCTTGTGACACTTTCACAAGTTAGAATGGTATGTAAACCATAGGCACCCAGGAACAGCTCTCCACACAGGCCTGGTTTTGTCCATCTTCTCTACATTAAGAAGAGAGAGGCTGATTCAGACACATCCCTTCATTCTGACCAGGGTTTTTGCTTTGGAAGATGACTTTTGCTCTCTTAGTTCCTCAATAGCTGCCTACATCTTATCCAGGGATCATTTCTGCATGCACATTTTAGGTTCTCAGCAGGTGGAAGATCCCCTACATTCCTGTATTGTAAGACGAACTCTGTACCTGCTCTTCTGTAAAGTGAGATTGAGAAAAGAGTGTATGGTTACGGTTAATAACAGGTTCTATTTGGGTTCGGAATCATTGTGCAAGATGATTAATGGTATTGGGAACCTGCAATATTTTTAATATACAGGGGAAATATAAGTTTGAAAACAGAAATCCAGGTAAGATTTGAAGCCCAGAAAGGCATTAGGCCTTTGAGTGGAATACTCAGCTTTGAATTATATTCTGCACAGATGTCTCAGATGAATACATATACAATTGCCTTGTACCTTGGATGATTGAATGTCAAAGAGAACATCCAGTCAAAAAGTGATAGTCGGTAGGATTAAGACGAAAGTCTGTAGGTTTAAAAAGAAGAGTGAGTATAAGAGTGGGACCAAAAGTTCTTTAGCAATAGGCTTTCGGGTAGAGAGTGAATGTAAATGTCAGCACATGTGAAGAGTCAGTCACAATAATGAACTGGGATAATATGTAGGGAAGCAGATATCAATAGAGACATTAGGAAATCAGGCAAAGTATAAATTGTGTGGTAGGATTAGACATTTTCAACAGGATTGAGGTTGAATATATAATCTTAGGAAGAAACAAATATGTATTCACCAATAGGATTGACATTAGAGAGCATTAGGCAACCTGGACATGGATGTTTTTAGTAACGCATGCTCACTTTCACTTAGGCTTTGGTACAATCATAAGTGTGACATTTTCATTTTGTGTCCAGAATATTACTGTAATAAAATGTATATGTAGATCAGGTGACATGAGTATTTCTTCCAACATTTCTGGGAGCTACATTTTGAATATGAATAAATTAGTATTGGGGATACAAATAGATGTACCCTGTGTCTATAAATATAGAAATAATGCATGAATAGACCATACTGTGAATAAATAATAAAAGTGGTTCAAACTTTAAATAATGGATTTAATTGATATCAGAAAATATACAGGGAATCTTATATTGATATACAATCATTCATTCCAATCAGTTACACATATAATGGTAAAATTAGGGTTATGGTATATCATGAAGAATGTGTGAGTTTTGCTTCAAAATGATTATGAAAACCAAAATGAATGTGTTTGGAAATAAGTGTCATGAAAAGACCATTCAGGAAACTAGGAGTAATCCATGTGTTCTGAAGCAGGAAATGATTGAAAATGAATCAAATGCGTATAAATTTGTGAACTTTTGGATGAAATATATATCCTATGATGTGAATAAACTGAAGAAATTGTAATGTACCAGTGTTGAATAAAATGAACTTCAAAATACACATCATGTCCGATAGATTTCTACTTGCATTGATGTTAAACTGTGTCAGTCACTGTAGAAATATTAGGATTGTATGCACCATTCACTTAAGTTAGGTTTCAGTACCAGAAAACAAATATGTATTTCAGGTGGATGAATATTTCTGAGAATAATCTTGTGAAAAGTTGATTATAAATCCATATACATGAACATAAATGAATTTAGGGAGTGTATATAAGACACATATATTTCATATTTTGAAAAATCTGGAGAGTGTATATATATACAAAACACACACACAGACAATAAAAAGTAGCAATATATATGCCAAACGAAATTCATCATGAAATATATATCATCCATAGATGCAAAAATATTTATTTTACTGAACATGGATTTATGTAAAATGTTGTTCTACTAGGAAGCTCACCCATAGACTGAATTTTGAGTTCCAACAGCGTTTATGGGGAGTGATCTCTTCTCACAATTTGTATCTGCCAATTCAGCCTCCTCACAAGAATGTACGTGTGATTCCAAGTAGGATTCTATATGTGCAGATAAAAATACATGTGTTGAATAGGCTACAGAGAAATGGAGACAGAAATTCACATATTTGTTAACTTTAAAAACACATGGAGAACGATTTCAATTAAAAATTAACTAGATTTATAACACCTACCCTATATCATGCAAAAGGCAAGTCCAAATATACACCATGCCTCCTCTGAACTGCTTGTATTTCTATTCTGTTTGGGTTATTTTTCTCCATCATATTAGGATCAGTAGTCAGAGTGTAGTAGGGTATGGGTTAGTGTCAGTTGTCCCGGCCGGCCGGACACATCAATGTGGGCAAGGAACCTAGCTGGGGAGGAATGAAGGAACAAGAGACACGAGAGATTACAGCAAGACTGGAGTTCTGATCATGCTGCAAACTTTTATTGTGGATGGGAAAGCTCTCTTATCGGCAGTTGCTGGATGACTTCAGAAAGTGAGATAACCTCAGGATGTTGCAGGAAGACAGATGGCCGCAGGATGTCTCAGGGAGATAGATGGCTGAGGGATGTCTCCCAGGCAGGAAATCTCCCAGGGGGCTGTTTCTTTTCAGTGTCAGGCTATTCTTTGAAGGAGAACTTCCTTCTAGCCCCTGACCTCTCCCCCTTTCTTATATAAAATATTTGACCATACCTTACCGGCCAATGTTTTAGGGGGTGATAGAGGCTGTGTTTCTCTAGCAAGCCTTAGAATATCTCCTGATTCGAGAGAGCATGTTTACTAGGAGATTTCGTGGTGGCCTTGGCATGTTTTTGGAGGAGACGGCTTTGAGGGGGAAGCATGCCGACCACCATGCACCAGAGCGTGTCACTAAGAGGTCTTCTGTTTTGGGATCCGTGGATCCACCCTCTGCAGTCCATCCTGCACCCTCCGTTATTATGGCCTAACGTCCTCACTCCATGGGTGCATCCTCCCCCAAGTGGAGGGGCCCATGGAGGACGAACCCTTATGGCAATGGCAGAAGATGGTTGGTCAGAGCTGTTACTTATAGTTTAATGTAAGAAAGAGAGATCTGTGGGGATGTAAACTTAAGAAATAAGCCTGTGAGAAGGGTAGAACATCCTTTTAAATGTTGGCAGCATGGTCTTCCATCTCCAGGCGATGATAGTGGACCTGTATGGGCTTAGAGGTCAAAATATTAATCTGTTCTATAATAAATTGTACAAGCCTGTTTATAATGCAGGGTCCTATGGACACCATTAAAAGTAAACCCAACAATGGGCCTAATAGGGGAAGAAGGTAGGGTAGAAATCCATTAAACCCAGTCCAGAGGGGATTTTCAAAAAGTTCCCTTCGTCTCTTTTCTAGATCTTCTTGAAGCTGCTTAATTTTAGTGCGTACTATGGCTGATTTATTGGCATTAAAGCAGCACCGTGCCCCTAAGGCCAAGCAAATACCTCCCTGGTTAGCTGTCAGTAAATCTAAGCCTTCTCTGTTTTGAAGGAACACTTCTGCCAGGGAGTCTACTAGGTCCTGCAAATCTTTAATGGTTCCTGATAGAGTTTTTACATCATTTATAAGTTGTTGAGACAGGCGATGCTAAGAGTGTATAGCCATGCCTAAGCCAGCTGTACCTGTGTTCACAGCAGCTGTTATTCCAAGGCTGGCAAAGAGTGGTAAGGCCTGTATTGCCCGCCTGTGTCTTTTGACTAAGGTGTCTAAACTAGGAATTCATAGAGTTTTGTCTCCTGAAACAATAGTTATATCAGGGAGTAATAAGGCAAGAACACAGCCAACGGTCCAATTTGATGGAAGCCTCGGGAAGGCTGAGTTTCCTCCACACATAAAAACTGTGCATTGGAGGGACAAAGAGATGGGGTGGGTGAGGAATACTTTTGTACTGTTGAGCAATTTCCAAAGGAAGTAACTCCAACATCAATATCATAGGTATTATTTTGCATCGCGCCTAAAAGAAATATTGTAAAAGTGCCTATAGACTGTACTTTAAAAAGAAATCTGGGTTGGCATGTATTATCATCGTCTATGATAGAATTAAAAGGAACTGCCATAGGCATGATTGCCCCTGTTGTCATGGAGAGCCAGCAATCACCAGCAAAGGTGGGGTTGGAATTATTAAGCAAGGAGAAGGTAGTTTCCAAAATTTCTAATGTATTGTTATCTAAACCTGGGAGCTGGCATTTTGGCTATATTAAGAGATGATATGTGAGCTCAGGGATTTGGGGTTTCAAAAGTTTGATTATCTGAGGATGCTTGACAGCATAAGGGAATCCTCCACCATCAGTGACCCCTGTAGGTGCCTTAATGGGGCAGCAGGGGGGTTTACCAACAGGGCCTTGGCACCCAGCTGACTGTAGCTTGGTGTATTTGCCTTCTCCTCCCCGGTCAAAAAGGACGGGGGTATAATTAATAGTGGTCCCTCCTGCTGCATGAGTTTTAGTTAGGGAGGCTTCAAAAAATTGTTTTCCCTGCTTGTTGACACAAATTGAGGCCGACGCATAACAAGTGGCATGCATCGCTTGGGTATGCGTTCAAGTTGCAGAACAATTTTAGAGAGCATTACTTGTACTAGGGGGAATAATCTTTGGCTTGTTAACACATACCAATTTAGGCTGATGAACTCCTCTGAGTTTATGGTCAACCTCGGCCCGGAGGTAAGCCACCTTAGTCACGCAGTCAGCAGTCTGGGTGAAACTAGTGGGAGCCTGAGTCCAAGATCCTCCCTTGCATTCACAGGGAGAGCCAAAAAGTTACTCCATGATGTTGGAAGGTGGAGGGCCAAAGCCTCCGTGTACAATCCTGTTCAGCAGAAGTGCCTTAAGTAGGATCCTCACACAGATTGTTGGCTGCATCTGAAAAAGAGGAAAATTTGTCCTCAGGGGGAGGGCCTCCATCCCCGTGTTGAGGTAAGCCATTAACCTGTTTAACCAGGCGTTCTGGTAACCATCTTGGGGCTGCTTGCTCTTGGTCCAAAACACAAGCTGAGCCTCGTCCAGGGATGAGGACAGGACCTGGGCCTTTCCATTTATTTGTAAGGGGATTGTGCCACATAACAGGTGGGCGAACAGAATTGGACGAGGATTGCCAGTGTCAGTCTGCAGCCGAATGGCCTTCATTGTCTAGGGAAAGAAAAATAAGGGCAAATAATGCATGATTAAGGCGATGCCTGTGAGTGGTAAATACAAGTGCAGAAGCATTAATGCGGGTTAGCCAAGTCTTTAGGTAAGGTGGGCACGTTCCACAATGCCTGAGGCTTGTATCGAATTCCAGTAGTATGACAAATTTGCGAGGTAGCACAAAACTGTTTAATCTTGGCACTGGTATATGCAGGACAATTATCTTTTTTTTAATATGTATTGGTTTACCCATTACGGAAAACGCTGAAACAAGATGAGAAAGGACATCTTTGATAGCCTCTCCAGAATGTGGTGATGCAAAAATAAGGCCGCTGAAGGTATCTACAGAAACGTGTATATATTTGGTTTTTCCAAATTCAGAAAAATGAGTAACATCCATTTGCCAAAACTGATTGGACAGTAATCTTCGGGGGTTAACTCCCAAGTGTTGAATGGGGAGGGAGACAGGGCAACCAGGGCATTCTTTTACTATTTCTCGTGCCTGTTGCCTGGTAATTTTACATTGTTATCGAAGGTTCTGGGAATTTATATGGTGAAGACTGTGTAAATCCGTGGCCTTTTGAATGGAGCCAACAAAAATTGAAAAGATGAAACGAGTTGCTGCATCAGCTGTGGCATTACCTTGTGTTAGAGGGCTGGGAAGATCAGAGTGTACCCTGAGGTGTCCTAAGAAAAATGGGTGTTGTCTGGCCTGAATTAGCTGCTGAAGCTGGTGAAACCAATGGGCCACATTGGAAGAAGCCTTAATGGTGGGTGAAATCTGAAGCAGGGGCACAGAATGAGCAATGTAGGCACTGTATGTATAAATATTAACAGGATTATCAAAAAATGTTTTAAAAACTTGTGTTATGGCAAACAATTCCACAAACTGTGCTGAATGATAGACAGTATCAAAGGTGTTAGGCTGGTTATTGACAACAAAGACTGCTCGGCCATTACTGGAACCGTCTGCTTGAGGAATGGGAGCCTTTTGCGTAATTTTGGCAAAAATAAATGGATGTAACTGGACAAAATGTAAAAGGGGGTCATTGGGGAGGTGGTTATCAATTGTTCCCAAAAAGCCTGATAAGGCAATACGCCATTCATCCTCTGTCTGTAGTAAAAATTGGGTTTGGTCTTTACTATATGAAATTAAAATATTATCACGGTCTTTGCCAAAATGTTGTCAAGATAGCAAACGACTTTTAAAAATAATAGAAGCTACCTGAGCAAGAAAAACAGTAATAACCTTGGAGAATGTGGTGGGGAAATGGACCCAAAGCAAAGGCAGCCTTTATTTCTAAAATGTGTATTTCGCTGCCGAAATATTCCTGTGGGTGTATGAGGAGTGTGTAAAATAACCAGAACCAGAGGAAGGTTATAAGAATGTTCTGTAAAAAACTGTTTGGCAATGGCTTCTGTGACTTGGTTTAATGCCTGTCATGCCTCGGGAGTAAGATTTTGAGGGGAGGAGGGGTGGGAATCACCTCTCAAAATATCATTAAGGGACAAAAGTACACAAGTGGGTAATTTTAAATATGTTTTTAGCCATTGAATATTCCCCAGTAATTTTTGAAAATCATTAAGTGTGTGAAGATGGTCCACCCATAGTTGTATCTTAGAAATTTGGATCTGATTATCTTGAAGTTTAAGGCCCAAATAGGTATAACAGTCCTGTGTTTTAACCTTATTAGGAGCTATCTGTAGTCCCAAGGTAGTGAGGATTTTGTAAAGGTCCAAGTAACAATTATTAAGGTCATGGTTATTAGGTGCAGCAATTAACAAATCATCCATATAATCTAAAATATAAATTTGTGGCCATAGCTCTCTCACATGGTCTACTGCTTGAGCAACGTATTTTTGGCAAAGACTAGGGCTGTTGGCCATACCTTGGGGAAGAACCTTCCATTGAAATCTCTGCATAGAGCCCTGAAAATATATGCGAGGGAGACTAAAGGCAAAATAGTGTCTATCCTCAGGATGTAAAGGAATGGTAAAAAAACAATCTTTTAAGTCAATAATCATTTTACAATAGTTTTTGGGAATAGCCACTGGTGTGGGAATGCCTGGCTGTAGTGCTCTTATTGGGCACATAGCTTTATTAATGGCACACAAATATTGTACAAGGCACCACTTGCCTGATTTTTACTTGATAACAAAAATTGGAGTATTCGATGTTGAGGTTGAGGGCTCTACATGGCCGGCTGCCAGCTGTTCCTGCACTAACATGGAGGCAGCCTCCAAATTTTCTTGGGTAAGGGGCCATTGATGCACCCACACAAGAGTCTGAGTCTCCCAAATAATTTTATCTCCATGGGGTACAGGACAGTCAGAGACCGACACTAAAAATCCGAATACCCAAGTCCATATGTATTTGTTTTTTGTATGGGTTTTATTGACTCAACCAGTCCTTGTCTCAGTCTCCCAAGGCCTGTACCAGGGACAAAATTTATATGAAGCATTTGATGAGTGACCATGGAATTGGGACTGGCATGAATAACTTCCATTTGACTGAAAATATCTCGGGCCCATAGGTTAACAGGGAGGTCAGGAACAAAGAAAGGAGTGACAATTCCCTTATTACCCTCTTTATCAGTCCAGCTAAGAGCCGTAGAGCTGACCAGAGGTTTTTTTGACTGTCCTATCCCTTTAAGGTCAGTCAAGGATGAGGTGAGGGTCCAAGCTGATGGCCAATATTTTTGAGAAATAATTGTGGCATCAGCTCCAGTATCTAGAATTCCTTGGAATTCCTTTCCTTCAATAAGTAAGGAAATTGTGGGTCTTTTGTGAGAAACGGGTTGAACCCAATTTACATCAGAGCAGCCCAAGGAGGCAGTCCCCCGTGGTAGGTTCGGGCGGTGGAAGTGCCTGCTGGATTCAAGGGAAGGAGTATTAATTGTGCAAGACTTGTTCGTGCTGGGATGGCCACAACTCCATTAATAGCTGTGGCCAGTATTTTTTTCTCCAGTGAAATTATTATTATTAATGCCATGGAAGACCTGAACACCATGTAAGTTAGTAGAGGCTCTTCCAAAAATAAGGGCACACATATGAGATTGAGGGGGACCCATAAATCCAGTGGGTATTATCTGGGGCCCTTGCATTGAGTCCAATATAGTATCGGTGGTGGCAAAGAGGTCCAATCCTGCGCTGCCTGGAGTGGCTAGTTGGAGGGAGGCAATTGTGGAGAAGAATTTTGAGGTAGGTTGGGAGTTTGGGAGGGAACAAATCTTATTGCCCCTGGTTTTGTCCTGGGGGATGTCGTGGCCCGGGGCTGGCCCCGCAGGGAGTTTCCCAAGAAGCAGGAAAAAATAGGCTGTCTGAGGGCATTTGTCTTAGATCTACACTCACTGGCCCAGTGATGACCTTTACCACATCTAGGGCAAAGGGTAGCTTGGGGCGGTATAGCCCCAGTTGAAGGAGATGCTATTCCTAGGCTTTGTTTGCCTGTCGGACACTTGCGTGCAAAATGGCCAGGTTGTTTACAAGTAAAGCAAGTACGTGAGGCAGGATTGTGAAAGGTCTTGGTAAAGGTGGCACCTAGGGCAAGACCCATGGCATGGGCTGCACCTACCCCTGCATAGAGTCTAATAAAGTCAGAAAGTTTCCCTTTATCCTTATGTGGTTGAAGAACATCCTGACATGCCGGGTTGGCGTTTTCAAAGGCAAGATGTTTTACAAAAGAGCTTTTGCTTTCGCTTGGTCCAAGCAAGCATTCCACAGCTAGGTTAAGCCGGGGAACAAAGTCGCTATAAGGCTCGTCGGGCCCTTGTCGAATTTTTGCCAGGGAAGTGGTAGCCGAGGCTTTTGAGGGAGGTGTCTCCAAGCATGTAAGCCAGCCATCTGAATCTGCATCAAAAGTCCAGCAGGGAAATATGCCTGTTTTGTTTTAGTGTCAAAAGGCTCATTGCCAACTAGCTTAACATAAGTCCCAGACTTAGAGGAGGCCTTAGTTAAAATTTTTTGAGCAGTTTCCCGACAGTGCTCTTTGAAATCTGCATTCCATAACAGAAAGTTTCTGGAGTGAGGGTAGCTTGGTCTAAAAATTTCCAATCATTGGGAGTAAGTCATTGTGTGCTGTGGCTTTCTAATAAAGCCAACGTGTAGGGTGCAATGGGGCCATAGTGAGCACAAGCCTTTTTAAGATTTTCAGGAAAATGCAGGCTTAATTTTTTGTAGACTCTGGGTTCCTGCCTGCCTAGGGCTGAACTCCTCATCCTCTGAGTCCTGATCTCCTTATTCCATTTCCCTGCTTCCTCCTCTTGATCCTCGTCTAAGTCTTTGACCTCAGCCTGGGCAGGCTTATCTATCTGACTGGTGGTGACTGGGAAGGCGAGCACAGGTCGATGGAGTGGCTTCACCTTTGTATTAGACCACTGTAGGCCAGTTACTTTGACTCCATACCTAATGCTAATGAACAGAGCTCAGAGTGAAGGGATCTTAATTCTTTTAAAGGTTGGATCTTTTCCTGTCTATGTTGGAAGGATGCTCACAAAGGAGCCAGTTTAGGCAAGGGAAGTGGGGAAAAAATATCTGGGGGGGGGCATTTGTACCCTGAAGGGCCAGAGTACAAAAGGCAGGAGGGATATAGGAGGGAGGTGGATGTGTAAGTCCTATAGGCTGTGGCAGGGTCTTGAGAGGTGCAGGGTCTTCTTAATGGTAGCGAGCTGTTTCCTTCTCCAAGGTAGCCTCCTCTACAGGGGTCAATGTGTCTTCGGAACTTAAAACTGGATAAAGGCAGTTGGTAACCATTGGAGCCTTATTAATTAGGGTGGTATTTTGAGGGGGACCAGGAAGGTTCCCATGGTCCTGGGGAGCCTGAGAAGGGTCTATGTCTATACTAACTGATGGGCATGCTGAGGGGATACGAGAAGTATTTGCATAGCCTCTTCCCCAACCTTGACAAGTTTTAAGGTACCATTGTCAAAGGGTGAACTTTTAAGAATTTTATTAATTAAGTTCCAGTAAGAAAAGGTGGGAACAGGCAATTTTTCTGGGCCAAAGGATTCATAATAATCTTTTAAACAGTCTCCTACTCCAAGCCATCTTTTACCATTAATGGTCCTTTCAAGAGGAAACCATGGACACTGCTCTCTTATGTGTGAAAAGAAAAAAATTTAAGTCTTTTTTCTAAATACGCGCCCCCATGTCTGGAAGGACTCCTTGTAGCCTGACAAAAACAAATCATGTGACGAAACTGCTTGTTCCATAGTGGGTCAATCACCGTGCATCATCCCCACCTTCCTCCTGGATCTGTCTCTCGGTGGTGTCTTCTGCGGTTATTGCAAGCTCCGCTTGACCAAATCTTCCAGGAGGACGGGGTCCCCCTCAATCAAAAGCTCAAGCCCCAGTCGGTGGGCGCCAGATGTCCTAGCCGGCAGGACACATCAACGTGGGCAGCGAACCTAGATAGGGAGGAATGAAGGGACAAGAGACACGAGAGATGACAGCAAGACAGGAGTTCTGATCAAGCTGCAAAATTTATTGTTCACACAGGGGTATTTGTATGCTGGATGTGGGAAATCTCTCTTATCGGCAGTTCCTAGATGTCTTCACAAGGTGAGATAACCTAAGGAAGTTTCAGAAAGACACATGGCCGCAGGATGTCTCAGGGAGACAGATGGCTACAGGATGTCTCCCAGACAGGATGTCTCCTGGTGGCTGTTTCTTGTAAGTGTCAGGCTATTCTTTGAAGGAGAATAGAATTCCTTCTACCTCTGACAGTCAGGGATTCAGTATTTCGAATAGAAAATTGGAAAATGAATCCAATGTGTATGCAAATATGTGCTACCCAAAAGTCTTCCCACTCTCATTCAGAACAATGCCTTGACATTACCTTCACCCCAAGTAAGACACAATAAGAGGAGAAGAGTTAGAAAATCTGTGAATACACATCTGGAATGGAAAATTCTCAGTAGTTAACAACCTTGGAGGTGGTAGAGGTGTTTCGAAAAGTAAGGTACATGGTAAAAACTCCACAAACATGGAGCTCTGTTGGCCTAAAGACTTCTTGAGAAACTGCCTCTGAGGTTGGGCACTTGAAATATATCTTGTTGTCAGGAGTTTTAACTTTCTTTGTAGTGAGACCATCAAATCTGGGTCTGCATCTGTGTGACCTGGAGCACATGGTTTCTTATTTTCTAATAAACATGAGGCAGCAGGGCAGAATTCTCTCTTTGTAGGTAATTTGTTGCCATTTGGGGGCAAAGTGTCTCCCAGTGTGGACTTTGAAGCCATTTGGTCTTCCTCTACTTTTCATGGTGTTTCTTGCAGCTGCACTGGGAGTTTGGTATTTGCTTCACGAAATACAAAGAGGTCAACTAGGACAGAGTGCTGGAGGGAGTTCTGTCACGTGTGTTGGTTAAGGGTCTGCAGGAGAGTGCACCAACCAGGCTTCTATCCCACATAGCTTCCCCCCTTGACAATAGCAATCTGATTGTAAACATTGCCCTGAAACCTCTCCGTATAACAAGATGCCTTTACATACAAGGGTATGGGGACTGCACCATGTCAGTCACAAACCATTTGGAAGCCAATGGCAGATCCACATGACCCCATCACAGATGTTTTAACAAACACCTACACTCCACTGCTCTAGGCCGACTACTCATCGGGCTCCAAATTACTGGCATCTCTGTTCTACATGATTTTCATGAAACCCAGTCAATCAAGGAATTGTCTGGTACACTCATGATCATCTATAAGACATCCAAAGGTTCTCCACTGACACCTGTTCATGGGAATTTCAAAAATTTAATGGTATTTATCTAGCCTTTTTTCAAGGATGAAGTTTGAGGCACTGTGGGGTTTAATTCATTCAGGAACCATTAAATAGAGAGGAAGCTCATTTCAATGAAATCTCTGGAGAATTCTAACAGGCAAAGCTTCCCAACGACAGGCTAAAAGGTCACATTAAGCCAGGCGTTTGAGGTCTACAATGTGTGATCCTTTTGTGTTTTGACTTGCAACTATGGCTGCCAATTCTTTAGGAATAAAATCATGTGATATCCTTCCTGAGATTCCCAGTGCTCTGTGGAAAGCCACCCTGGGCCTTGATCACAGTTTCCAAGGGCGACTCTCATGCGTGGTTTCCTAAAATCCCAACACAATACATGGCAATACTTCTTTGAGGTCAGTTCCATAACTCAGTTTCTAAGGGGAATCACACCAGTGTTCAAGCCCAGGTGGACCCAGTCATCTCTTCCAACGGCCACTAAAATGACCACAATTAAAACCAAAACACTCCCACATGGCCCTCATCTTCTTCCATATAGACACTAATCATAACCTCAGGCTGTAGGTTTCCATGAGGGCCAAAGCCAAAGACAGTATCCAAAATAAGGTCCCTTTCCCCCATTTGCCTAAAGTCAGTGTGGCAGGGACACCCTTCCTGTGAATCAGAAGTGATCAAAGAGGCCTGCTCTTAATACTGCTCTGATTCTCCATTTTGTGGCCTAATTACTGTGGGGTTTAGATTCCTTATGTTAATTGGGGTCATGAGAAAACATAAGCACCTATGGCCTAGCCTCTGTAGTGATTTGAAGAACTCATTTGACCCAAAGGATCCCTATTCTCAAAGATGGAGGTCAGGAACCTTACAGAGGAAGGTGAGAGACTTCATCCACAATGACTGCTCTTTTGGGTATTTTGGTTTTGGATGCACACATGGGATTTTTTTAGATCCATTAGGTGCTGAGAATCTAAGCCACAAGCTCACACAGGGCAAAGAAGCTGATTTAGACACATCCCTTTCCAAAGCATTTAAGCAAAGAGCCAAAGGTGATGCCCATTCATTTCCATTTGAAAACTCTTCAGTTTTCACAAAGGGGTGGCCTGAGGCAAAGACTTTAATGACATTCAGGGCAATAGTACAATAGGTAAGCAAAAGGCCCAAAGCAGGGTTTCTCCACTGAGACTTTCCTGATTACACTGATATCTGAGTTTTCTGAGATGCTCACCATTGCCTTCAGCTATCCAGTACATGGCCATGTCACAGAGCTTAAAGGTGGTACATATCCTGGACACAAAACCATGAGCCTATTCTGGAGTTTGACCAAAATTCAGAAAGAAAATAGGATCTTAGGTAGATATTAGGAGTGGCCAATCCATATGGCAAGCCGCAGACCATTCATAAATAGGACAGGATGAATGCTGGTAAGATTTCTACTAGATAGGACATATGTATTGATGCGCTCTCTTTTCTAATGTCTACAACCACGGACACAGTGGGATACACAGACATAGAAACACTCTCCTTGTCAAAAGACTTACTAGAAACAATTCACACCAAACCAAACAAAACGACTTTCCTACCTATTCTCACAACATGAGACAAAACCACAAACCCACACCCACACCCACACCCACACAGACCCCCAAGTAGGTCTGTGAAAATATGGAGTGTCCTTTGACTTGTGGGCCATAATATATTCCCCCATAATGGGCTGTTCTGTCTCAGATCTGGTCTCCGTGTCCAACTCTGTGAAGCTGTTAGGAGCCAGCGGTGAGCCACTACCTTCTTTCTCAGGAAAGGCCCCTCCTCAGACCTTCCTGGCATTAGGCCATCCTCACATCAGTAGGTACCAAGAAAGACTGTCTCTGTCCTTGGAAAATCGAAACAAGTTTGACCACTGGGACATGAACTGGGACTGGCTCTGGGTGCCTGACTTCCTGTATCCCAAGTTCAGAGAGTTCCATCACCAAGGAAGTGAGGTGAGGTCACTTCCTTCAGGAACTAAATGAGGTCACTGCCTTGGCAACAACTTTGTCCTAAAAGTTGCTTCTAAGGGTCCCATGAGATGGAGGATGCACCTACTCGCTCTGACATTTTCACAAGTTAGAATGGTATATCAACCATAGGCACCCGGGAACAGCTCTCCACACAGGCCTGGTTTGGTCCATTTTCTCTACATTAAGATGAAAGTGGCTGATTCAGACACATCCCTTCATCCTGACCAGGTTGTTTACCATGGAAGTTGACTTTTTCTCCCTCAGGTCCTTCATAGCTGCCTACATCTTCTCCATGGATCATTTCTGCATGGACCATCGAGGTTCTCAGCAGGTGGAAGTTTCCCTACACTCCTGTATTATAAGACCAAATCTGTCCCTGCTTTTCTGTAAAGTTAGATTGAGGGAACAGTGTATGGTTAGGGTAATAACAGGTTCGATTTGGGTTAGGAATCATTCTGCGCGATGAATAATGGTATTGGGAACCTGCGATATTTATTAAATTATATTGGTGAAATATATGTATGAAAACAGAAATCTAGGATTTGAAGCCCAGAAGGGCATTGGGCCCTTGATTGGGATACGTAGTGTTGAATTAGGTTCTGCACAGATGTCTCAGATAAATCCAATTACAAAGGCATAGGACCTTGTACATTGGATGATTGAATGAGGAAGAGAACATCCAGTCAAAAAGGGATACTCGGTAGGATTAGGTAGATAGTCGGTAGGTTTAGGAAGAAGAGTGAGTACAGGATTTGGACGGAAATTTCTTTTTTTTTTATTGGTTGTTCAAAACCCTACAAAGCTCTTGACATATCATATTTCATACATTAGCATACATTAGCTTCAAGTGAGTTATGAACTCCCTTTTTTACCCCAAGTACAGATTGCAGAATCACATGGGTTACACATCCACATTTTTACATAATACCATACTAGTAACTGTTGTATTCTGCTACCTTTCCTATCCTCTACTATCCACCCTCCCCTCCCCTCCCATCTTCTCTCTCTACCCCTTCTACTGTAATTCATTTCTCACCTTGTTTGTTTTCCCATTCCACTTACAACCTCTTATATGTAATTTAGTATAACAATGAGGATCTCCCTCCGTTTCCATGCAATTCCCCTTTTCTCTCCCTTTCCCTCCCACCTCATGTCTCTGTTTAATGTTAATCATTTCTTCCTGCTCTTCCTCCCTGCTTTATTCTTAGTTGCTCTCATTATATCAAAGAAGACATTTGGTATTTGTTTTTTAGGGATTGGCTAGCTTCACTAAGCATAATCTGCTCTAGTGCCATCCATTTCCCTGCAAATTCCAAGATTTTGTCATTTTTTAGTGCTGCGTAATACTCCATGGTGTATATATGCCACATTTTTTTAATCCATTCATCCATTGAAGGGCATCTGGGTTGGTTCCACAATCTAGCTATTGTAAATTGTGCTGCTATGAACATCGATGTGGCAGTATCCCTGTAATACACTCTTTTAAGGTCTTCAGGGAATAGTCCGAGAAGGGCAATAACTGGGGGAAATGGTGGTTCCATTCCCAGCTTTCCCAGGAATCTCCATACTGCTTTCCAAATTGGCCGCACCAATTTGCAGCCCCACAAGCAATGTACAAGAGAACCCTTTTCCCCACATCCTCGCCAGCACTTGTTGTTTGACTTCCTAATGGCTGCCAATCTTACTGGAGTGAGATGGTATCTTAGGGTGGTTTTGATTTGCATTTCTCTGACTGCTAGAGATGATGAGCATTTTTTCATGTACTTGTTGATTGATTGTATGTCCTCCTCTGAGAAGTTTCTGTTCAGGTCCTTGGCCCATTTGTTGATTGGGTTATTTGTTATCTTATTGTCTAATTTTTTGAGTTCTTTGTATATTCTGGATATTAGGGCTCTATCTGACGTGTGAGGAGTAAATATTTGTTCCCATGATGTAGGCTCCCTATTTACTTCTCTTATTGTTTCTTTTGCTGTGAAAAAACTTTTTCGTTTAAGTAAGTCCCATTTGTTGATTCTTGCTATTAACTCCTGTGCTATGAGTGTCCTATTAAGGAATTTGGAGCCCAACCCCACTATATGTAGATCGTAGCCAACTTTTTCTTCTATCAGACGCAGAGTCTCTGATTTGATATCAAGGTCTTTGATCCATTTTGAGTTAACTTTTGTGCATGGTGAGAGGAGTGGGTTCAGTTTCATTTTGTTGCATATGGATTTCCAGTTTTCCCAACACCATTTGTTGAAGATGCTATCCTTCCTCCATTGCATGCTTTTAGCCCCTTTATCAAATATAAGATAGTTGTAACTTTGTGGATTGGTCTCTGTGTCCTCTATTCTGTACCATTGGTCCACCCGCCTGTTTTGGTACCAGTACCATGCAGTCTTTGTTACTATTGCTCTGTAATATATTTTGAAATCCGGTATCGCTATACCGCCTGATTCGCACTTCCTGCTTAGAATTGCTTTTGCTATTCTGGGTCTTTTATTTTTCCATATGAATTTTATGATTGCTCTATCTATTTCTACAAGCAATGCCTTTGGGATTTTGATTGGCATTGCATTAAACCTATATAGAACTTTTGGTAATATCGCCATTTTGATGATTTTAGTTCTGCCTATCCATGAACAGGGTATATTTTTCCATCTTCTAAGATCTTCTTCTACTTCTCTCTTTAGGGTTCTGTAGTTTTCATTGTATAAATCTTTCACTTCTTTTGTTAGGTTTGTTTCCCAAGTATTTTATTTTTTTTGAGGATATTGTGAATTTAGTGGTTTTCCTCACTTCCATTTCAGAAGTTTTGTTGCTGATATACAAGAATGCCTTTGATTTATGCGTGTTGATTTTATATCCTGCTACTTTGCTGAATTCATTTATTAGTTCTAGTAGTCTTTTTGTAGACCCTTTTGGGTCTTCTAGGTATAAAATCATGTCATCTGCAAATAATGATAATTTAAGTTCTTCTTTTCCAATTTTTATGCCTTTAATTTCTTTCGTCTGTCTAATTGCTCTGGCCAGTGTTTCGAGAACTATATTGAATAGAAGTGGTGATAGAGGGCATCCCTGTCTTGTTCCAGATTTTAGAGGGAATGCCTTCAATTTTTCTCCATTCAGAATGATGCTAGCCTGAGGCTTAGCATAGATAGCTTTTACAATGTCAAGGTAATTTCCTGTTATCCCTAGTTTTTCTAATGTTTTGAACATAAAGGGATGCTGTACTTGTCGAATGCTTTTTCTGCATCTATCGATATGATCATATGGTTCTTATCTTTAAGTCTATTGATGTAGTGAATAACATTTATTGATTTCCGTATATTGAACCATCCTTGCATCCCAGGGATGAATCCTACTTGATCATGGTGCACAATTTTTTTGATGTCCCTTTGTATCCGATTCACCAGAATTTTATTGAGGATTTTTGCATCTAGGTTCATCAGGGTTATTGGTCTGAAGTTTTCTTTCTTTGATGTGTCTTTGTCTGCTTTCGGAATCAACGTGATGTTGGCCTCATAGAATGAATTTGGAAGAGCTCCCTCTTTTTCTATTTTCTGAAATAACTTGAAAAGTATTGGTATTAATTCTTCTTTAAAAGTTTTGTAAAACTCCGCTGTATTCCCATCTGGTCCCGGGCTTTTCTTGGTGGGTAGTCTCTTGATTGCTTCTTCAATTTCATCCATTGATATTGGTTTGTTCAAATTGTGTGTATCCTCCTGACTCAGTCTGGGCAAATCATATGTCTTAAGAAATTTATCGATGTCTTCACTATCTTCTATTTTATTGGAATATAGGTTTTCAAAATAATTTCTAATTTTCTTCTGAATTTCTGTAGCATCTGTTGTGATATTGCCTTTTTCATCACGTATGTTAGTAATTTGAGTTCTCTCTCTTCTTCTCTTCGTTAGCATGGCTAAGGGTCTGTCAATCTTGTTTATTTTTTCGAAGAACCAACTTTTAGTTTTGTTGATTTTTTCAATAGTTTCTTGTGTTTCAATTTCGTTGATTTCCGCTCTGATTTTAATTATTTCTTGCCTTCTGCTGCATTTGCTGTTGTTTTGTTCTTCCTTTTCTAGGGCTTTGAGATGAAGTGTGAGCTCATTTACTTGTTGGTTTTTCTTTTTTTTTTGAGGAATGACCTCCAGGCGATGATGGTTAGGGTAATAACAGGTTCGATTTTGGATAGGAATCATTCTGCGCGATGAATAATGGTATTGGGAACCTGCGATATTTATTAAATTATATTGGTAAAATATATGTATGAAACAGAAATCTAGGATTTAAATTCCAGAAGGGCATTGGGCCCATGATTGGGATACGTAGTGTTGAATTAGGTTTTGCACAGATGTCTCAGATAAATCCATTTACAATGGCATAGGACCTTGTACTTTGGATGATTGAATGAGGAAGAGAACATCCAGTCAAAAAGGGATAGTCAGTAGGATTAGGTAGATAGTCGGTAGGTTTAGGAAGAAGAGTGAGTACAGGATTTGGACGGAAATTTCTTTAGCAATAGGGTTTCAGTTAGAGAGTGAATGTAAATGTCAGCACATATGAAAATTCAGTCACAATGATGAACTTTGAAAAATATGTAGAAAAGCAGATAATAATAGAGACTTTACAAAATCAGGCAAAGTATAAAGTGAGTGATAGGATTAGACATTTTGTACACTGTTGAGTTTGAATATATAATCTTAAGAAGAAACAAATATGCAATGACCATTAGGATTGACATTTGAGAGCATTAGGAAACCTGGACATGGATGCTTTTAGTAATCCATGTTCACTTTCATTTTAGGCTTTGGAACAATCATAAGTGTGACCTTTGCATTTTTTGTCCAGAATATTACTGTCATAGAATGTATATGTGGATCAGGTGACATGAGCATTTCTTCAAGCATTTCTGGGAGTAATGTTTTCAAGACGTATAAATTAGTATTGGGGCTACAAAGAGGTGTACACTGTGTCCATGAATATAGACATAATGCATGAATAGACCACATTTTGAATAAATAATTTAACTGTTCCCACTTTAAATAATGGATTGAATTAATATATGAAATATTATAAGAAATCTTGTATTGATATAATATCATTCATTCCAACCAGTAATACATCTATATGTAATATTAGGGTTATGGATTATCATGACAGGTGTGTGAGTATTGCTTCAAAAGTGATCATAGAAATCTAAAATAATGTGTTTGGCAAGAAGTCTCATAAAAAGACCAGTCAAGAAACATGGAGGAATACATGTGATCTGAAGAAGAAAATGAGTGAAAGTGAAACAAAGGCCTATAAACTTGCGAACTTGTGGATGAAATATATATCCCATGATGTGAATAAATTAAAGAAATAGTAATGTACCAGTGTTGAATAAAATGAACATCCAAATACACATCATGTCCCATAGGAATCTACTTGCATTGAGGTTAAACTAGGTCAGTTACTGTAGAAATATTAGGATTTGTATGCACCATTCACTAAAGTTAGTTTTCAGTACTAAGAAACAAATATGTATATCAGGAGAATGAATATTTTGAGAAAACTCTTGAGAAAATTTGATTATAAATCCACATACTTGAATATGAATGAGTTAAGGGAGTGTATAATAAGACACATATTTCATATTTTGAAAAATCTGGAGAATATATATATATATATATATATATATATATATATATATATATATATACATACACACACACAAACACACACAGACATTAAAAATAGCATAATATATGGTATATGAAATTCACCATGAAATTTATATCATCCAGAGATCCAAAAATATTTATTTTATTTAACATGGATTTATGTATAATGTTGTTCAACTAGGAAGCTCACACATAGGTTGAATTTTCAGTTCTAAAGCGTTTAGGAGGAGTGATCTCTTAAAATTTGTATCTGCCAAGTCAGCCACTTCACAAGAATGTACGTGTGGTATCAGGTAAGATTCTATATTGCATGTAAAAATACATGTGCTGAATAGGCTACAGAGACAGGGAAACAGGAATTCACATATTTGTTAACATTAAAACACATGGAGAAATATTTTAACAAATAATTGACTAGATTTATAACTCCTACCCTAAATAATGCAAAAGGCAATTCCACTATACACCATGCCTTCTCTGAACTGCTTGTAATTCTATTTTTTTTTTTTTGGTTTATTTTTCTCCATCTTATTAGGATTAGTTGTCAGAGTCTAGTAGGGTAAGTGTTAGTGTGAGGTATTCAGTATTTTGAAAGGAAAATTGGAAAATGAATCCAATGTGTATGTAAATATGTGGTACACAAAAATCTTCCCACTCTCATCCAGAACAATGCCTTGACATTACAATCGCCCAGAGTAAGACACAATCAGAAGAGAAGAGTTAGAAAATCTGTGAATAAATATCTGGAATGGAATATTCTCAGGAGTTCACAACCTTGGAGGAGGTAGAGGAGATTCCAAAAGTAAAAGACAGTGTAATCATTCCAAAAACATGGAGCTCTGCTGGCCTAAAGACTTCTTGAGAAACTGCCTCTGAGGTTGGGCACTTGAAATATATGTTGTTGTCTGGAGCTTCAGCTTCGTTTGTAGTGAGACCATCAAATCAGGGTCTTCATCTATGTGACCTGGATGTCATGGTTTCTTATTTTCCACTGAACATGAGTCAGCAGTGCTGAATAGTCTCTTTGTAGGTAAACTGTGGACACGAGGGGCTAAGTGTATCCACATGGGCCTTTGAAGCTATTTGGTCATTCTCCACTTTTCGTGGTGTTTCTTGCTGCTGCACTGGAATTTTGGTATTTGCTTCACGAAATACAAAGAATTCATCTGTTACTCTTTGCGTGAGGGGGTTCTGTCACGTGTGATGGGTCCGGGTCTGCAGGAGAATGCACCAACCAGGCTTATATCCCACATAGTTGCCCCCTTGACCATAGCAACCTGATTCTAAATATTTCCCTAAAACCTCTGCATATAACAAGATGCCTTTACATTGAAGGGACTGCTGGCTGCACCACATCAGTCACAAGCCATTTGGAAGCCAAAGGCAGATCCACATGACCACACTGCAGATGTTATATCACACACCTGCCCACCACTGCTCTAGGCCCACTCCTCAGCAGGCTCCAACTTCCTGGCATCACTGTTCTGCACAATTTTTATGAAAACCAGTCAATCAAGGCACTGACTGTTATTCTTATAATCGGCCACAGGATATCCAAAGAATCTCCAGTGCCAACTTGTCATGGGAATTTTAAAAATTTCATGATATATTGACCTAGCCATTTTTCAAGGATGAAGTTGGAGGCATTCTGGAACTATTAAATGGTGAGGAAGCTCATTTCAATGAAATATCTGGAGATCTCTCACAGGAAAGGCTTCCCAAAGAGTGGCCAAAAGGTCACATGAATCCAGGAACATTGAGGTCTACAATGTGAGGTCCGTGTGTGTTTTGACTCTCAACAATGGTTGCCAAGTTTTTCAAAATAAAATCATGTGATATCCTGGCTGAGATTTCCAGTGCTCTGTGAATAACTACCCTGGGCCTAGATCTCAGTTTCCAAGGGCGACTCTCATGCGTGGCCTCCTAAAATTCCAACACTATTCATGGCAATACTTCTCTGAGTTCAGTACGAGAACTCAGTCTTTATGTGGAATCCCACCAAAGTTCAAGCCAAGGTGGACCATGTAATCTCTACTAACCGCCACAAAAATGACTACAATTAAAACCAAAACACTCCCACATGGCCCTCATTTTCTTCCATACAGACACTCATCATAACCTCTGGCTGGAGGTTTCCGTGAGGGGTGCAGCCCAAGACAGTGTCCAAAATAAGCTTCCTTGCCCCTCATTTGCCTAAAGTCAGGGTGGCCTGGACACCCTTCCTGTGAACTAAGAGTGATCAAATAGGCCTGCCGTTTATTTTGCTCTCCTTCTTAAATTTGAGGGCTACTGATGGTGGGATTTAGACTCTTCATGTGAATTGGAGTCATGAGAAAACCCAATGACCTATGGGCTAGAATCTGCAGGGCTTTGAAGAACTTATTTGATCCAAAGGAGCCCTATTCTCACTTAATGGAGGTCAGGAACCTTACCAAGGAAGGAGAGAGACTTCATCCACAATGATTGCTCTTTTGGACATTTTGCTTTTGGATGCATACATGGAATCTCTCTTTAGATCCATCAGGTGCAGAGAATCTAAGCCACAGAATTACACAAGGCCAAGAGGCTGATTAAGACATATCCCTTTCCAAAGCAATTAAGCAAAGAGCCACAGTTGATGCCCCTTCATTTGCAGTTGAAAACTTTTCTTCAGGCTTCAAAAAGGGTGGCCTGAGGCAAAAACTTTCCTGACATTCAGGACAACAGAACAATAGGTAAGGAAAAGGCCCAAAGCATGGTTTCTCCACTGAGTCTTTACTGGTCACACTGATATCTGAGTTTTCTGAGATGCTCGCCATGCCCTTCATTTAACCAATACATGGCCGTGTCACAGAGCTTGGAGGTGGTACATATCTTGGACACAAAACCATGAGCCTATTCTGGAGAGTGGCCAGAATTCAGGAAGCAAACAGTAACTTAGGAAGATAGCAGGTGTTGCCGATCCATAAGGCAAGCCGCAGTTCATTCATAAATTGGGAAGGATGAATGCTGGGAAACTTTCGACTAGACAAGACTCATCCATTGATGCATTCTCTTTGCTAATGTCTACAACCACTGACACAGTGAGATACACAGACATAGAAACACTCGCCTTTTCATACGACTTTCTGGAAACACTTTACTCCAAACCAAACAAACCACCTTTCGGACATATTCTCAGAGCATGAGAAAAAAACCACAAACCCACACCCCCAGCCAGATAAGCACCTCCTTCCTCCAAGTAGGTTTGTGACTATCCGGAGTGTCCTCTGACTGATAGGCCATACTATGTTCCCCCGAAATGGCCTCTCCTATCTCACATCTGGTGTCCATTGCCAATTCTGTGAAGTTGTCAGGAGCCAGCAGTGAGCCACTGCCTTCTTTCTCAGGAAAGGCCCCTTTTAAGAGCTTTCCTGTCATTTGTCCATTCTCACATCAGTAGATACCAAGAAAGACTGACTCTGTCCTTGTTAAATCAAACAAGTGAGACCACTAGGCCTGGGACTGAGACAGGCTCTAGGTGCCTGGCTTACTGGATCCCAAGTTCAGAAAGTGCCATCAATAAAAAAGTGAGGTGAGGTAACTTCTTTCAGGAACTGAATGAGGTTACTGCCTTGGACACCAGTTTGTCCTAACACATGCATCCAAGGGTCCCATGACATGTAGGCTGACGGTATTTCTGTGACACTTTCACAAGTTAGAATGGTATATCAACCATAGGCACCTGGGAACAGCTCTCCACACAGGCCTCATTTGGTCCATCTTCTCTAGATTAAGAAGAGAGAGGCTAATTCAGACAAAAGCCTTCATCCTGATCAGGTTGTTTGCCATGGAAGATGACTTTTGATCTCTCAGGACATACATACCTGCCTACTTCTTCTCCAGGGATCAATTCTGCATGGACCTTTGAGGTTCTCGGCAGGTGGACAATCCCCTACTTTCCTGTATTGTAAGACCAACTCTGTCCGGGCTCTTTTGTAAAGGTAGATTGAGGGAACAGTTTATGGTTAGGGTTAATTACATGTTTGTTTTGGGTTAGGAATCATTTTGCTGAATGAATAATGGTATTGGGAATCTGTGATATATATAAGAATATAGAGTTGAAAAATATGTATGAAAACAGAAATGTAGTAAGATTTAAAGTCCATATTGGCATTGGGCCTTTGATTGGGATACTTAGCTTTGAATTACGTTCTGCAGTGATGTCTCAGATAAATCGATAATCAATGACATAGGACCTTGTACCTTGGATAATAGATTGTAGAAAAGAACATCCACTCAAACAGGGATAGTCCATAGGATTAGGAAGATAGTCGGTAGGTTTTGCAAGAAGTGTGAGTACAGGATATGGACCAAAAGTTCTTTATCAATAGGGTTTCGGTAATATAATGAATGTCAATGTCAGCACATGTGAAGAGTCAGTCACATAGGTAAACTGGGGAAAATATGTAGGAAAGGAAGCATCAATAGAGACAGTAGGAAATCAGGCAAAGTATAAAGTGAGTGATAGGATTAGACATTTTAACAGGGTTGATGTTGACTATATAATCTTCAAAGAAACAAATATGTAGTCACCAATAGGATGGACATTTGAGAGAATTAGGCAACCTAGACATCAATGTTTTTAGTAATCCATGCTCCCATTCAATTTAGGCTTTTGTACAAACATATGTGTGATCTTTGCATTTTGTATTCAAAATAGTACTGTGATAAAATGTATATGTAGATCAGGTGACATAAGTATTTTTTCCACCATTTCAGGGACCAATATTTTGAAGATGTATAAATTAGTATTGCGGGTACAAAGAGGTGTACCCTGTGTCTATGAATATAGAGATAATGCATGAATAGATGATACTGTGAATAAATAATATAACTGATTCCACTTTAAATAATGGATTAAATTGATATCTTAAAATATATAAGAAATCTTATATTGATACACAGTCATTCATTCCTATCAGTTATACATCTAATGGTAATATTAGGGTTATGGTTTGTCATTTAGGGTGTGTGAGTTTTGCTTCAAAAGTAATTATGGAAATCGAAAATAATGTGTTTGTAAAGAAGTCTCATGAAGAGACTAGTCAAGAAACATGGAGGAATACATGTGTTCTGAAGCAGGAAGTGATTGAAAGTGAAACAAATTGATATAAATTAGCGAACTTGTGGATGAAATATATATCCTATGATGTGCATAAACTGAAGAAATAGTAATGTACCAGTGTTAAATAAAAATGAACGTCAAAATACATATCATGTCCCATAGGAATCTACTTGCATTGATGTTAAACTTGGTCAGTAACTGTAGAAATATTAGGATTTGTATGCATCATTCACTGAAGTTAGTTTTCAGTACTAGGAAACAAATATGTATTTCAGGTGGATGAATAATTCTGAGAATAATCTTGTGAAAAGTTGATAATAAATCCACATACATGAACATGAATAAATTTTGGGAGTGTATAATAAGACACATATATTTCATATTTTCAAAAATCTGGAGAGTGTATATATATATATATATATATATAGATATAGATATATATAGATATAGATATATATAGATACATATATATATATATATGCCTATATATATACACACACACACACTCACACAGACATTAAAAAGTAGCAATATATATGCCAATCGAAATTTATTATGAAATATATATAATCCACACATCTCAAAATATACTTTTTACTGAACTTGGATTTATATATAATTTTGTTCAGCTAGGAAGGTCACCAATAGTTTGAATTTTCAGTTCCAACAGCATTAAGAGGAGTGATCTCTTCTCACAATTTGCATCTGCCAAGTCAGCAACCTCTCAAGTATATACATGTGATACCAGGTAGGATTCTATATGTGCATATAAAAACACATGTGCTGAATAGGCCACAGAGAAAGGGAGAGAGGAATTCACATATTTGTTAACTTTAAAAACACATGGAGAACTGTTATAATTAAAAATTGAGTAGATTTATAATTCCTACCCTATATAATGCAAAAGGCAAGTCCAATTATACAACATGACTCCTCTGAACTGCTTGTATTTCTATTCGGTTTTGGTTATTATTCTCCATCATGTTAGGATTAGTAGTCAGAGTCTAGTGGGGTATGTGTTAGTGTCCAAAATAAGCTCTCTTACCCCTCATTTGCCTAAAGTCATGGGGGCCTGGACACCCTGCATTTGAACCAGGAGAGATAAAATAGGACTGCAGTTAATACTGCTCTGCCTCTCCATTTTGAAGCCTACTGCCTGTCAGGTATAGATTCTTTATGTGATTTGGAATAATGAGAACACCCAAGCACTTCTTTAGGGCTTTGAAGATTTCATTTGACCCAAATGATCCCTATTCTCACTTGTTGTAGGTCAGGAACATAACAAAGGAAGGCAAGACACTTCATCCACCATAACTGATCTTTTTGCCATTTTGGTTTGGATGCACACATGGGATCTTTCTTTAGATCCATCAGGTGCTGAGAATCTAAGCCACAACCTCACACAGGTCCAAGAGGCTGATTAAGACACATCTCTTTCCAAAGAAATTAAGCAAAGAGCCACAGGTGATGGCCATTCATTTTCATTTGAAAACTGTTTTCTTCAGGCTTCACAAAGGGGTGGCCTGAGGCAAAGACCTTCCTGACATTCAGGGAAACAGAAACATAGGTAAGAGAATGGCCCAAAGCAGGGTTTCTCCACTGAGAATTTCCTGGTGACACTGATATCTGAGTTTTCTGAGATGCTCGCCATTCCTTACCGCTATCCAGTACATGGCCATGTCACAGAGCTTGGAGGTGATACATATCTTGGACACAAAACCATGAGCCTATTCTGCAGAGTGGCCAGAATTCAGGAAGAAAACAGGAACTTAGGAAGATAGTAGGTGTTGTCCCTCCATAAGGCAAGCTGCAGTTCATTCATAAATTGGGCAGGATGAATGCTGGGAAGCTTTCTACAAGACAGGACATATCCATTGATGCATTCTCTTTTCTAATGTCTACAACCACGGACACAGTGGGATACAGAGGCATAGAATCACTCACCTTGTCAAAAGACTTACTAGAAACAGTCCATTCCAAACCAAACAAACTGTCTTTCCTACCTATTCTCAGAACATGAGACAAAACCACAAACTGACACTCACACTCACAAAGGCATCTCCTTCCCGCAAGTAGGTCTCTGACTATCTGGAGTGTCCTCTGTCTGTTGGGCCATATTAAGTTCCAATGAAATGTCCTGTCCTGTCTCAGATCTGTCTCCTTTGCCAACTCTGTGAAGTTCTCAGGAGCCAGTGGTGAGCCACTACCTGCTTTCTCAGGAAAGGCCCCTCTTCAGATCTGTCCTGGCATTTGGCAATCCTCACATCAGTAGATACCAAGAAATACTGACTCTGTCCTTGGTACATCCAAACATTGAGCCCACTGGGATTGGGACTGGGACTGGCTCTGGCAGCCTGGCATCTTGGTTCCCAAGTTCAGAGAGTTACATCACCAAGGAAGTGAAGTAGGTCACTTTCTTCAGGAACTGCATGAGGTCACTACCTTGGCAATCACTTTGTTTTAACATTTGCTTCCAAGGGTCCCATGAGATAGAGGCTGCCCCTACTTTTGGTGACAATTTCACAAGATAGAATGGTATAACAAACATAGGCGCCTGGGAACATCTCCCACACAGGCCTGGTTTGGTCCATCTTCTCTACATTTAGAATAGAGAGACTGATTCAGACACATCCCTTCATCCTGACAAGGGGGTTTGCCATGCAAGATGACTTTTGCTCTCTCAACTCCTTCATAGCTGCCTATGTCTTCTCCAGGGATCATTTCTGCATGGACCTTTGAGGATCTCAGCAGGTTTAAGAACCCCTACATTCCTGTATTGTAAAAGCAACTCTGTCCCTGCTCTTCTGTAAAGTGTGATTGAAGGAAGAGTGTATGGTTACGGTTAATAAAAGTTCAATTTGGGTTAAGAATCATTCTGCGGCATGAATAATGGTATTGGGAACCTGTAATATTTACAAGAATGTAAAAGTGAAATATAAGAATGAAAACAGAAATCTAGGTAAGATTTGAAGCCCAGAAGGGCATTGGGCCCTTGATTGGGATACTTAGCTTTGAATTATGTTCTGCAGAAATGTCTCAGATAAATCGATGTTCAATGGCATAGGACTTTGTACCTTGAATGATGGAATGTCAAAGAGAACTTCTAGTCAAAAAGGGATAGTCGGTATTATTAGAAAGATAGTCGGTAGGTTTAGAACGAAGAGTGAGTATAGGATTTGGACCAAAAGTTCTTTAGCAATAGGGTTTCTGGTAGAGATTGAATGTAAATGTGAGCACATGTGAAGAGTCAGTCACAATGATAATCTGGGGAAAATATGTAGGAAAGCAGATATCAATAGAGACATTAGGAAATCAGGCAAATGAAAAAGTGAGTGATAAGATTAGACATTTTCAAGGGGCTTGAGGTTGAATATATAATCTTAGGAAGAAACAAATATGTAGTCAAGAATAGGATTCACATTTGAGAGCATTAGGCAATCTGGATATGGATGTTTTTAGTAATACATGTTCACTTTCCATTTAGGTTTGGTAAAATCATAAGTGTCACTTTGCGTTTTGTGTCCAGAATATTACTGTGATAAAATGTATATGAAAATCAGGTGACATGTGCATTTCTTCCACCATTTCTGGGAGCAATATTTTGAAGACGTATAAATTAGTATTGGGGGTACAAAGAGGTGTATCCTGTGTCTATGAATATAGAGATAATGCATGAAAAGACCATACTGTGAATAAATGATATAACTGGTTCCACTTTAAATAATGGATTTAATTGATATCTGAAACTAAGTAAGAAATCTTATATTGATATACAATCATTCATTCCAGCTAGTTGTACATCTAATGGTAATATTAGGGTTTGGTTTATCATGACGGGTGTGTGAGTTTTGCTTCAAATGTGATAATGGAAATCGAAAATAATGTGTTTGGAAAGAAGTCTCATGAAAAGAGCAGTCAAGAAACATAGAGAAATACATGTGTTCTGAAGCAGGAAGTGACTGAAAGTGAAACAAATGCGTATAAATTAGCGAACTTGTGGATGAAATATATATCCTATGATGTGCATAAACTGAAGAAATAGTAATGTTCCAGTGTTGAATAAAAATGAATGTCAAAATACACATCATGTCCCATTGGAATCTACTAGCCTTGATATTAAACTGGGTCAGTTACTATAGAAATATTAGATTTTTTTTTGGTGTTATAATAGAATTTATTTTACCACTAGCATGCCACAGAATGTAGAGGAAAGAGCAATGGATTTTTAGTTATCGCACTAATAATCTAACATTTAATGACTCTTTTGGATAGTCTAGAAATTACATAAATCTATGTAACATAATTTTTTTTTAATTTAACATTCATAAAAGCTTAGAGTTTTGGTAATATTTCTACTTTTTTTATTTTTTATTTTTTCAGTTGTAATTGACCTTCATTTTGTTTTTTTGTATGTGGTGCTTAGAATAGAACCCAGTGTCCCACACATGCTAGAAAAGCATGTTACCACTGAACCACAAACCCAGCCGCTCCACTTTTATCTTTACATCGAACACGCCTCTCCCTCATCTTTACTCACTTTCTTCCTCATTTTCCCCCTTCTCTCTCTTCCTTTTTCGTTTTCCTTTCATATCTGTTTTTCTCTCATGTCATTACAAACAGTAGTATGCTATGAAATTTAAATTTAAGACTGTTTTTTATAGTCATTGTTTTTTTCTTGAGAAAATTTAATAATTATAATCACCTGATAGATATATTAATATAAATTTTTATACATATGTATCTATATTCATGCATATGCATTACATATTATATATATATACATACATATATATTTAAAAGTACTTTGATTAGCCTGTTAAAAATAATATAGACCAAAACTTTCTTAATTCTCAAGCCTTCCAGAATTAACATCTTACAGTGAAAATCAAATAAACATATTTAAATAAACAGGTATGATTCTTTTTATCAATACTGATAATTTAAGGTTTTATATCACATTAAGCTATAATACGGCATATTTAATCTTATGAATTAGAAAAAGTTTTTTGAATAACCTATTATTTAAGGACCATATGCACTGACATTTTAAAGGCTTTCTTGTGATTTCAATTTCTATCAATTGTGGATTAATTGCCAAATGCTTATTTTAGTACTTTTCATATTCATAATTGATATAAAGTCAATTGTTTAATTCTTCTTGTAAGTAATTACTTATTACAGTAGAGACATTATTAATAATTCTAAATCTGTATAAGAAAATAGTACAAAGATATTTTCATGCAAAATTAAGAATAATTGTCTGCTCTAAATGTCTGATTGTTGATACATATAACAAAGAGCTTTTGATGAGTCTCTTCCCCAGTAAAACATAAAATGCAAAGATATTGTTGGGTATATATGTCAAAATAAAGATAAAGAAAATACACATTATCAGCTAGAAACTATTAAATAAAAGGTGAAAACAACAATTCAACACATTGTACGAATTTGTCAGATGAGGTAGTATTCTGGAAGAATAGCCTAAGACTAGACCTGGTCCATGACAAAATATTCACGAAAAAAATGAAATATGAAAAATATAGTAAATGCTATGAATTTTTCATGAAGGTAGGTGAATTATCCTTTAATCTCAATTTATGTGCATTTTCAAAAGCGAATTTCCTGGTAAAATAAATTTGTGATAGTTACAACTAAACGAAACAAAGTTTCTGCTTAGCAAAATGAATGCATCTCAACCCATTTTTAGCTGATTTCTTCCCACTCAATTTTAAACCGTTATTTATTTATTTATTTCTATTGGTTGTTCCAAACATTACAAAGCTCATGATATATCATCTTTCATACATTTGACTCAATTGGGTTATGAACTACCATTTTTTCCACAAATATGAATTTCAGAATCACATTGGTTACACATTCACATTTTTGCATAATAGCATATTAGTGACTGTTGTATTCTGCGACCTTTCCTATCCCCCACTGTCCCCCCTCCCCTCCCCTCCCATCTTCCCTCTCTACCTCATCTGCTGTTGTTCAATTCTCTCCATTGTTTCCCCCCCATTTCCCCTCAAATCCTCTTATATGTAATTTTGTGTAACATTGAGGGTCTCCTACTATTTCCATATGCTTTCCCTTCTCTCTCCCTTTCTCTCCCCGAACTCCTCTTTGTTTATTGATAAACTTTTCCTCATGCTCTTCCTCGATGTTCTGTTCTTAGTTGCTCTTTTAATATCAAAGAAGACATTTGGCATTTGTTTTTTAAGGATTGGCTAGCTTCGCCTAGCATAATCTGCTCTAATGCCATCCATTTCTATGCAAATTCTATGATTGTGTCATTTTTTAATGAAGAGTAATACTCCATTTTGTATAAAAGCCACATTTTTTTATCCATTCATCTATTGAAGGGCATCTAGGTTGGTTCCACAGTCTAGCTATTGTGAATTGTGCAGCTATGATCATTGATGTGGCAGTATCTCTATAGTACGCTCTTTTAAGATCCTCAGGAAATAGTCCGAGAAGGGTGATAGCTGGGTCAAATGGTGGATCCATTCCCAGCTTTCCCAGGTATCACCATAGTACTTTCCAAATTGGCCTCACCAATTTGCAGTCCCACCAGCAGTGTACAAGTGTACCCTTTTCCCCACATTCTCACCAACACTTATTTTGTTTGACTTCATAATGGCTGCCGATCTTACTGGAGTGAGATGGTATCTTAGGGTGGTTTTGATTTGCATTTCTCTGACTGCTAGAGATGGTGAGCATTTTTTCATGTACTTGTTCATTGATTGAATGTCCTCCTCTGTGAAGTGTCTGTTCAGGTCCTTGGCCCATTTGTTGATTGGGTTATTTGTTATCTTATTGTTTAATTTTTTTGAGTTCTTTGTATATTCTGGATATTAGGGCTCTATCTGAAGTGTGAGGGGTAAAAATTTGTTCCCAGGATGTAGGCTCTCTATTTACCTCTCTTATTGTTTCTCTTGCTGAGAAAAAAAAATTAGTTTAAGTAAGTCCCATTTGTTTATTCTTGTTATTAACTCTTTGGCAATGGGCATCCTATTAAAGAATGTGGAGCCCGACCCCACAGTATGTAGATCGTAGCCAACTTTTTCTTCTATTAGACGCAGTGTCTCTGATTTGATATCTAGCTCCTGGATCCATTTTGAGTTAACTTTTGTGCATGGTAAGAGAAAGGGATTCAGTTTCATTTTGTTGCATATGGATTTCCAATTTTCCCAGCACCATTTGTTGAAGATGCTATCTTTCCTCCATTGCATGTTTTTAGCCCCTTTATCAAATATAAGAAAGTTGTAATTTTGTGGATTGGTTTCTGTGTCCTCTATTCTATACCATTGGTCCAGCTGCCTGTTTTGGTACCAGTACCATGATGTTTTTATTACTATTGCTTTGTAGTACAGTTTGAACTCTTGTATCGCTATACCTCCAGATTCACACTTCCTGCTTAGAATTGCTTTTGGTATTCAGGGTCTTTTGTTTTTCCATATGAATTTCATGATTGCTTTATCATTTCTACAAGAAATGCCGTTGGGATTTTTATTGGCACCGATTTAAACCTGTAGAGAACTTTGGGTAATATCAACATTTTGATGATGTTAGTTCTGCCTATCCATGAACAGGGTACATTTTTCCATCTTCTAAGATCTTTTTCTATCTCTCTCTTTAGGGTTCTGTAGTTTTCATTATCTAAATCTTTCACCTCTTTCGTTAGGATGATTCCCAAGTATCTTATATTCTTTGTGGATATAGTGAATGGAGTGGTTTTCCTCATTTCCATTTCAGAAGTTTTGCTGCTGATATACAGGAATGCCTTTGATTAATGCGTGTTGACTTTATATCTTGCCACTTTGCTGAATTCATTTATTAACTCCAGCAGTTGCTTTGTAGACCCTTTTGAGTCTGTTAAATATATTATCATGTCATCTGCAAATAGCGATAATTTAAGTTCTTCATTTCCTATTTTTATGTCTTTAATTTCTTTTGTTTGTCTAATTGCTCTGGCTAGTATTTCAAGAACTAAATCGAATAGAAGTGGTGATAGAGGGCATCCCTGTCTTGTTCCAGATTTTAGAGGGAATGCCTTCAGTTTTTCTCCATTTACGATGATGCTATCCTGAGGTTTAGCATATATAGCTTTTACAATGTTGAGGTAAGTTCCTGTTATCCCTAGTTTTTCTAGTGTTTTGAACATAAAGGGAGGCTGAACTTTGTCCAATGTTTTTTCTGCATCTATCAAGATGATCATATGGTTCTTGTCTTTAAGTCTATTGATGTGGTGAATAGCATTTATTGATTTCCGTATATTGAACTAGCCTTGCATCCCTGGGATGAATCCTACTTGATCATGGTGCACAATTTTTTGATATGCTTTTGTATTACATTCACCAGGATTTTATTGAGAATTTTTGCATCCTAGTTATTTAGAGATATTGGTCTGTAGTTTTCTTTCTTTGAAGTGTTTTTGTCTGGTTTCGGGATCAGGGTGATTTTGGCCTCATAGAATGAATTTGAAAGAGCACCTTCATTTTCTATTTCTTGAAATAGCTTGAAAAGTATTGGTATTAATTCTTCTTTTAAGATTTTGTAGAGCTCCGCTCTATACCCATCCACTCCAGGGCTTTTTTTGGTTCGTAATCTTTTGGTGGCTTCTTGTATTTCTTCCTTTGTTATTGGTCTGTTTAAATTGTGTGTGTCTTCCTGAATCAATCTTGGCACATCATATGACTTAAGAAATTTATTTATATCTTCACTATCTTCTATTTTATTTGAATATAGGGTTTCAAAATACTTTCTAGTTATCTTCTGTATTTCTGTAGTGTTTGTTGTGATAATGCCTTTTTCATGCCATATGTTAGTAATTTGAGTTCTCATTCTTCTTCTCTTTGTTAGCATGGCTAAGGGCCTGTCGATCTTATTTATGTTTTCAAAGAACCAACTTTTAGTTTTATCAATTTTTTCAATGTTTTTTTTGTTTCAATTTCGTTGATTTCTGCTCTAATTTTAATTATTTCTTATCTTCTACTACATTTGCTGTTGTTTTCCTTTTCTTTTTCTAGGTTTTTGAGGTGTAGTGTGAGTTCATTTATTTGTTTATTTTTTTTTTTTTTTTGAGGAAAGAACTCCAAGAAATGAATTTCCCTCTTAAAACTGCTTTCATTGTGTCCCATAGATTCCAGTATGTTGTGTCTGTATTGTCATTTGTCTATAAGAATTTTTTTTATACTCCTCTATGTCTTCTGTAACCCATTGATCATTCAGTAGAATATTGTTCATTTTTCCATATGATGTAGGATTTTTCCTTCCTTCTTTTATCATTGATTTCCAGTTTCATTCCAATATGATCAGATATGGTGCATGGTATTATCTCCATGCCTTTATATTTACTAAGGGTTGCCCTATGGCATAATATATGAACTGTCTTTGAGTAGGATCCTTGTGCTGCTGAGAAGAACGTGTATCCACTTGATGATGGTTGATATATTCTATATATGTTGGTTAAGTCTAGGTTATTTATTGTGCTGTTGAATTCCATAGTTTCTTTATTCAGTTTTTGTCTAGAGGATCTGTCTAATGGCGAGATCAGTGTGTTGAAGTCACCCGTAGTTATTGTGTTGTAGTCTATTTGACTCTTGAACTTGAGGAGAGTTTGTTTCATGAGCGTTGCAGCTCAATTGTTTGGTGCATACAAATTGATAATTGTTATATCTTGTTGGTGGATGGTTCCTTTTAACAGTATATAGTGTCCTTCGTTATCCCTTTTGATTAACGTAGGTTTGAAATTGATTTTATTTGATATGAGTATGGCTACTCCTGCTTGCTTCCAAGGGCCATGTGAGTGGTATGATTTATCCCAACCTTTTACTTTCAGCCTGTGTATGTCTTTACCTATCATATGAGTCTCCTGAAGGCAGCAGACTGTAGGATTTGTTTTTTTGATTCAGGTTACTAACCTATGTCTCTTGATTGGTGAGTTTATGCCATTAAAATTTAAGGTTACAATTGAAATATGATTTTTACTTTCATTCATGTTTATTTATTTATTTTTTTTAGTTTGGCTAGTTTTTACTTTTTGGTTATTTTCCTCCGCCTTTACTGAGATACCTCCCGCTGTTAGTTTGGGGCACTATTTTTCAATTCCTCTTCTTGTAGTATTTTGCTCAAAATGCTTTGCAGTGCTGGTGTTGTTTCTGCAAATTCTTTTAGCTTTTGTTTATCGTGAAAGACACTAGTTTCATCGTCAAATCCCAAACTTAATTTTGCTGGATACAGTATTCTTGGTTGGAATCCATTATTTTTCAGCATTTGATGTACATTGTTCCAGGATCTACTCGCTTTCAAAGTTTGTGATGAAAAATCAGTCGTTAACCTAATTGGTTTACCCCAGAATGTAATCTGCCTCATTTCTCTTTTAGCTTTTAATATTCTCTCCTTGTTCTGTATGTTAGCTATCTTCATAATTCTATGTCTTGGAGTTGGTCTATTATGGTTTTGAATGCTTGAGGTCATGTAGGCTTCAAGGATTTGGCAATCCATTCCATCTTTCATCTCTGGGAAGTTTTCTAGAATTATTTCATTTAATATGTTGTTCATTCCTTTGGTTTGAATCTCTATGCCTTCTTCTATCCTGATGACTCTCAAATTTGTTTTTTTATGACATCCCATATCTCTTAAATGCATTGCTCATGGGATATAAGCATCTTTTCTGTGTTGACTATATTCTTTTCAAGTTGATAAACTTTGTCTTCATTATCTGATCTTCTGACTTCTACTTAATCTAGTCTATTTACAATATTCTCGTTTGAGTTTTTAATGTGGTTTATATTTTTCTGCATTCCTAGGATTACTGTTTGATTTTTTTTTAAGATCTCTGTCTTTTGGTAAAGCTCGTTCTTTGCCATTTGAATTTGTTTGTTTAATTCATTTTCAAAATATTCTTTTATTGCTTGGACTTGCTGCCTCATGTCTTCTCTAATATTTCTTTCCATCTGAGTTAGGGATGCATTGAGTTTTTTCCCTATCCCTGTTTCTGATGATTCTAGGTCCTCCTGTAGAATTAAGTTGTCCGGCATTATTTGTACACCTTTTTCCCTTGTTTTTTCATGAAGTTCACATTACTTTCCAGCTCCATTTGATTGCTGTGTTTCTGCTCTCTTCTATATATTTGTTTTGGTTTTATATATCTCTATTGTCTCTCCTTTGTGTTGGTAGACTGTGCATGCTAAAGTGGATTCCACTGGGAAGGAATTCCGATGGCCAAGCTCCAGTGATGTCACCTCTCTGCTTTGGTGGGTCCCAGGCTCTTTGCCCGGGTGTTCGCATGGGGGTGTGGGACTGTACTGTCTCTGTTTGTTTTCAGCTCCCGGTCGCGGGCGTGCAGGCGGTCACAAGCTGTCCAGTCACGCAGTCAGCGGGTGGGCTGTCACCGGCGGTTGTGCGATCTCTAGCCACCCATTAGGGTGGGCATATGGCAGGCGATTGGTCGCTGGTGGGCAGGTGGTCTCCAGCCGTCCAGTCGCACCTGCAGCGGGCCGGCTGTTGCCGGCGGGTGAGCGTTCTCCAGGTGCCCAGTCACGCGGGCCTGGCCTCTAGTCCCCTGGTTTCTCCTGCTAGTCCTGGTTTCTCCTGCTAGACCAGATTTCCCCTGAGTAATGCCCTCGGCAGCTCAAACTGTACTCTGGCCTGCCGTTTCTTCGGTGTGGATTGTGTCTATTGGGAACCCCAGCACTCTATTGTTTTTTTTTTTTTTTTTTGTTTGCCCCTCCCCCATCGCTGGCTAGACAGATTTCGTTTTCACCACTGCTGGGACGGGGAGTTGAAGGTCAGGTGCCTCTAGTTTCCCCCCCCCCATCTTTATGCAGTCTCTCTCTGATAATCCCTCCCCTGGAAAGCTTAGGAAAGATTTTATGCAAATATCCTACTGTATGGGAGATGAGCGGAAAACACACAACTGTTTTATTGTTGCAATCTGTCGGAGAGTGGCGGTGGTTACTTCAGCTCTCCAAGATGGTGGCCGTTGGTTTCCTTGGTGGAGTTTCCGTTGTGGGGGATAGAACTGTAGCGCTTCCTTCCCTGACTGAGATCCCGAACTCCGCCTGGGGCTCAGTGGGGGGTCAGCCGGCAGGATTCCACAGAATCTGCAGCAACGTTTCTCCCTGGATGCTAGTCGCTTCTCGGTGGTGCCCCGACGTCTGTAGCCACGGGGCGGGCCGCATGGATCAGTAAGCCCAGATCTCCGGTTGCATATTTGGCTCGCGTTTGAGACTCAATTACCGGACCTCGTTGGTGGAAATCATTCTTTTAGGTTTCGGTGCACACCCATTTTTCTCTAAGATCCTAACAAGATAGTCTTATGTCATTCTAACTCGTTATTCACCTGCAATGCGGCGTGGTACACTGGGTGTGATGCACTCTATTCGCGGCCAACTCGCAATGTCAAAATATTAGGTTTTGTATGCACCATTTACTGAAGATAGTTTTCAGTACTAGGCAACCAATATGTATTTCAGGTTGAAGAATATTTCTGAGAATAATCTTTTGAAAAGTTGATTATAAATCCACATTCATGAATATGAATGAATTTGGGGAGTGCACAATAAGGCACATATATTTCATATTTTGAAAAATCTGGAGAGTATATATATATATATATTATATATATATATATATATATATATATATATATATATATATATATATATATACATACAGAGAGACATTACAATGTAGCATTATGTATGCCAACCGAAATTTATCATGAAATACATATCATCCACAGATCCAAAAATATTAATTTTACTGAACATGGATTTATGTATAATGTTGTTCAAATAGGAGGCTCACCCATAGGTAGAATTTTCAGTTTCAACAGCATTTAGGAGGAGTGATATCTTCTCACAATTTGTATCTGGCAAGTCAGCCACCTCACAAAAATGTACGTGTGATACTAGGTAGGATTCTATATATGCATATAAAAATACATTTGCTGACTAGGCTACAGAGAAAGGGAGACATAAATTCACATGTTTGTTAACTTTAAAAACACATGGAGAACTATTTCAACAAAAAAATTGACTAGATTTAAAACTCCTACCGTATATAATGCAAAAGGCAAGTCCAAGAATACAAAACATGCCTCCTCTGAACTGCTTGTATTTCTATTCTGATTGGGTTATTATTCTCCATGATATTACGATTAGTAGTCAGAGTCTAGTAGGGTAGGGGTTAGTGTCAGGGATTCAGTATTTCAAATGGAAAATTGGAAAATGAATCCAATGTGTATGCAAATATGTGCTACACAAAAATGTTCCCACTCTCATCAACAACTATGGCTTGACATTACTTTTGCCCCAAGTAAGACACAATTAGAGGAGAAGTGTTAGAAAATCTGTGAATACATATCTGGAATGGAATATGCTCAGTAGTTCACAGCACTGGAGGTGGTAGAGGAGTTCCCAAAAGTAAGGGACATGGTAAACACTCCACAAACATGGAGCTCTGCTGGCCTAAAGACTTCTTGAAGAACTGCTTCTGAGGTTGGGCACCTGAAAAATATGTTGTTTTCTGGAGCTTTAGCTTCATTTGTAGTGAGACCATCAAAGATGGGTCTACATCTATGTGACCTGGAGGACATGGTTTCTTATTATCCAGTGAAGATGAGGCAGCAGTGCTGAATTTGCTCTTTGTAGGTAAACTGTGACCACTGGGGACTAAGTGTCTCCCCATGTGGACTGTGAAGCCATTTGGTCATCCTCCAAATTTCATGGTGTTTCTTGGTGCTGCACTGGGAGTTTGCTATTTGATTCAAAAATACAAGGAGTTCTAGTGGGTCACAGTGCTGGAGGGAGTTTTGTCACATGTGGTGGGTCAGTTTCTGCAGGAGAATGCACCAAACATACTTCTAGCCCACATATATTGCCCCATTGACCATAGCAACTTGATTCTGAACATTGCCCTGAAATCTCTCAGTATTACAAGATGCCTTTACATAGAAGGGACTGCTTCTGCACCATGTCAGTCACAAGCCATTTGGAAGCCAATGGAAGATCCACAAGGCCCCACCACAGATGTTTTATCACACACCTGACCACCACGGCTCTTGGCCCACTACTCAGCAGGCTCCAACTTATTGGCATCTCTGTTCTACACGATTTTCATGAAACCCAGTCAATCAAAGCACTGTCTGGTATACTCATGATCAGCAACAGGACATCCAAAGGTCCTCCATTGCCACCTGGTCATGGGAATTTCAAAAATTTTATGGTATTTTTGTAGCCATTTTTCAATGATGATGTTGGAGGCACTGTGGGTTAAAATTCACTCCAGAACCATTAAATGTAGAGGAAGCACATTTCAATGAAAGCTTTGGAGAATTCTCACAGGCAAGGCTTCTCAAAAAGTGGCCAAATGGTCACATGAAGCCGGGCCCATTGAGGTCTACAATGAGGTCCATGTGTGTTTCGACTCTCAACTATGGCTGCCAAGTCTTTCAGAATAAAATCACGTGATATCTTGGCTGTGATTCCCAGTGCTCTGTAGAAAGCCACCCTGCGCATAGATCTCAGTTTTCAAGGGGGACTCTCATGCATGGCCTCCAAAAATCCCAACACAATTCATGGCAATAATTCTCTGAGTTCAGTTCCAGAACTCAGTCTCTAAGGGGAATCACACCAGAGTTCATGTAAAGGTGGACCCAGTCATCTCTTCCAACCACCAAACAAATGGCCACAATTAAAACCAAAACACTCCCACATGGCCCTCATGATCTTTCATATAGACACTCATCATAACCTCTTGCTGGATGTTTCCATGAGGGGCGAAGCCCAACACAGTCTCCAAAATAATCTCCCTTGCCCCTTAATGGCCTAAAATCAGGGTTGCCTGGACACACTTCCTGTGAACTAGAAGTGATCAAATAGGCCTGCTGTTAATACTTCTCTGCTTCTCCAATTTGAGGCCTACTGACTGTGGGGTTTATTTTTTTATGTGAATTGGAGTCATTAGAAAATCCAAGCACTTATCGGCTAGCTTCTGCAGGGCTTTGAAGAAATCATTTGACCCAAAGGATCCCTATTCTCACTTGATGGAGGTCAGGAACCTAACAGAAGAAGGGGAGAGACTTCATCCACAATGACTGCTCTTTTGGCCATTTTGGTTTTGGATGCACACATGGGATCATTCTTAAGATACATCAGGTGCTGGGAATCTAAGCCATTGCCTCAAACAGGGCCAAGAGGCTGATTCAGACACATCCCTTTCCAAAGCAATTAAGCAAAGAGCCACAGGTGATGCCCATTCATTTCCATTTGAAACCTGTTTTCTTCAGGCTTCACAAAGGGGTGGCCTGAAACAAAGACCTTCCTGACATTCAGGGCAACAGAACAATAGGTAAGCAAAGCAGGGTTTCTCCACTGAGACTTTATTGGTCACACTGATATCTGAGTTTTCTGAGATGCTCGCCATTCCCTTCAGCTATCCAGTACATGGCCATGTAACAGGGTTTGGAAGTGGTACATACCTTGGACACAAAACCATGAGCCTATTCTGTAGAGTGGCCAGAATTCAGGAAGAACGCACGAACTTTGGAAGATAGCGCGTGTTGCCCATCGATAAGGCAAGCCAAAATCCATTCATCAATTTGGCAGAATAAATGATGGGAAGCTTTCTACTAGACAGGACACATCAATTGATGCATTATCTTTTCTAATGTCTATAACCATAAACACAGTGGGATACACAGAGATAGAAACACTCGCCTTGTCAAATGACTTACTAGAAACAGTTCACTCAAAACCATACAAACTGCCTTTTCTATCTATTCTCAGAACATGAGGCAAATCCACAAACACACAGCGACACCCACAGAGGCACCTCCTTCCCCAAAGTAGGTCTGTGACTATCCAGAGTGTCCTCTGACTGGTGGGCCATAGTGTGTTCCCCCGAAATGGCCTGTCCTGTCTCAGATCTAGTCTCCTTAACCAACTCTGTGAAGATGTCAGGAGCCAGTGGTGAACCACTATCTGCTTTCTCAGGAAAGGCCCCTCTTCAGAGCTTTTCTGGCTTTTGGCCATTCTCATATCAGTAGGTACCAAGAAAGACTGACTCTGTCCTTGGTATATCCAAACAAGTGAGACCACTGGGACTGGGACTGGGACAGGCTCTGGGTGCCTGTCTTCCTGCATCCCAAGTTCTTAGAGTTCCATCACCAAGGAAGTGAGGTGAGATCACTTCCTTCAGGAACTGAATGAGGTCACTGCCTTAGCAACCACTTTGTCCTAACAGTTGCTTCCAAGGGTCCCATGAGATGGAGGCTGCCCCTACGTCCTGTGACACTTTCACAAGTTAGAATGTATATCAACCATAGGCACCCGGGACCAGCTCTTCAAACAGGACTGTTTGAGTCCATATTCTAATGGGTGGCACTAGAGCAGATTATGCTTAGTGAAGCTAGCCAATCCCTAAAAAACAAATACCAAATGTCTTCTTTGATATAATGAGAGCAACTAAGAATAGAGCAGGGAGGAAGAGCAGGAAGAAAAGATTAACATTAAACAGAGACATGAGGTGGGAGGGAAAGAGAGAGAAAAGGGGAATTGCATGGAAAAGGAGGGAGACACTCATTGTTATACTAAATTACATATTAGAGGTTGTGAATGGAATGGGAAAATAAACAAGGTGAGAAATGAATTACAGTAGATGGGGTAGACAGAGCAGATGGGAGGGGAGGGGAGGGGGGATAGTAGAGGATAGGAACGGTAGCAGAATACAACAATTACTAGTATGGCATTATGTAAAAATGTGGATGTGTAACCGATGTGATTCTTCAATCTGTATCTGGGGTAAAAATGGGAGTTCATAAATCACTTGAAGCTAATGTATGCTAATGTATGAATATGTTATGTCAAAAGATTTGTAAGGTTTTGAACAACCAATAATAAAAAAAAAGAACAGAGAGGCTGATTCAGTAACAACCTTTCATCCTGACCAGGTTGTTTGCCATGGAAGTTGACTTTTGCTCTCTCAGGACCTTCAGTGGTGCCTATATCTTCTCCAGGGATCACTTCTGCATGAAACTTTGAGTTTTTCAACAGGTGGAAGATTCCCTACATTCCTCTATTTTAGGACCAACACTGTTCCTGCTCTTCTGTAAAGTTAGATTGAGGGAACAGTGTATGGTTTCACTTAATAACAGGTTTGATTTGGGTTAGGAATCATTCTGCTTGATGAATAATGGTATTGGGAACCTGTGATATTTATAAGAATATATAGGTGAAATATAAGTATGAAAACAGAAATCTAGGTAAGATTGGAATCCCACAAGGGCATTGCGCTCTTGATTGGGATACTTAGCTTTGATACATGTTCTGCAAAGATGTTTCAGATAAATCAATAATCAATGGCATAGGACCTTGTACCTTGGATGATTGAATGTAGAAGTGAGTATCCACTCAAACTGGGATAGTCAGTAGGATTAGGAAGATATTCTGTAGGTTTCAGAAGAAGAGTGAGTACAGGAATTGAAACAAAAGTTCTTTAGCAATAGGGTATCACATAGACAGTGAATGTAAATGTCAGCACATGTGAAGTGTTAGTCAAAATTGTGAACTGGTAAAAATATTTTGGAAAGCAGACATCAATAGAGACATTAGGAAATCAGGGAAAGTATAAAGTGAGTGATAAGATTAGACATTTGCAACAGGGCTGAGGTTGAATATATAGTCTTAGGAAGAAACAAATATTTTGTCATAAATAGGATTGACATTTGAGAGCATTAGGCAACCTGGACATGAATGTTTTTAGTAATCCATGCTCACTTTCCATTTAGGCTTTGGTACAATCATAAGTGTGACCTCTGCTTTTTGTGTCCAGAATATTACTGTGATAAATGCATACGTAGATCAGGTGACATGAGTATTTCTTTCACCATTTCTGGGAGCAACATTTTGAAGACCAATAAATTAGTATTGGGGTTACAAATAGATGTACCCTGTGTCTATGAATGTAGAGATAATGCATGAATAGACCATACTGTGAATAAATAATATATTTGGTTCCAACTTTAAATAATGGATTGAATTGATATCTGAATATATACAGAAAATCTTATATTGATATACAATTATTCATTCCAACCAGTAATACATCTAATGGTAATATTAGGGTTATGTTTTATCATGAAGAGTGTGTGAGTTTTGCTTCAAAATGATTATGGAAATCGAAAATAATGTGTTTGAAATGAAGTCTCATGAAAAGACCAGTCAAGAAACCTGGAGGAATACATGTGTTCTGAATCAGTAAATGATTGAAAGTGAATCAAATGCCTATAAATTTGTGAACTTATGGATGAAATATATGTCCTATGATGTTCGTAAACTGTAGAAATTCTATTGTACCACTGTTGAATAAAATGAACTTCAAAATACACATCATGTCCCATAGGAATCTACTTGCATTGATGTTAAACAGGGTCAGTTAATGTAGAAATATTAGGATTGTATGCACCATTCACTGAAGTTAGTTTTCAGTAATAGGAAACAAATATGTATTTAAGGTGGATGAATATTTCTGAGAAATATCTTGTGAAATGTTGATTATAAATCCACATACATGAACATGAATGAATTTAGGTAGTGTATATAAGACACATATATTTTATATTTGGAAAAATTTGGAGAGTGTATATATATATATATATATATATATATATATATATATATATATATATATTAAAAAACACACACAGACAATGAAATGTTGCAATATATATGCCAATCGAAATTCTTCATGAAATGTACATCAGCCACAGATGCAAAAATATTTATTTTACTGCACATGGATTTATGTATAATGTTGTTCTACTAGGAGGCTCACCCATAGGTTGAATTTTCAGTTCCAACAGAGTTTAGGAGGAGTGATCTCTTCTCACAATTTTTATTTGCCAAGTCAGACACCTCAGAAGAATATACGTGTGATACCAGGTAAGATTCTATATGTGCATATAAAAATACATGTGCTTAATTGGCTACAGAGAAAGGGAGACAGGTATTCACATATTTGTTAACTTTAAAAACATGTGGAGAACTATTTCAGTTAAAAGTTAGCTAGATTTATAACACCTACTCTATATCATTCAAAAGGCAAGTCCAACTATACACCATGCCTCCTCTGTACTGCTTGTATTTCCATTCTGTTTGGATTATTTTTCTCCATCATATTAGGATTAGTAGTCAGATTCTAGTAGGTTATGGTTTAGTGTCAGGTGTCCGGGCCGGCTGGACACTTCAACGTGGGCGTTGAACCTTGTTGGGGAGGAATGAAGGGACAAGAGTCATGAGAGAAGACAGCAAGACAACAGTTCTGATCATGCTGAAAACTTTTATAGTTCTCACAGTGTATTTATATGCTGCGGATGAGAAAGCTCTCTTATCGGCAGTTGCTGGATGTCTTCACAGGGTGACATAACCTCAGGATATTTTAGGAAGACGGATAGCCGCAGGATGTCTCAGGGTGATAGATGGCTGCGGGATGTCTCCCAGGCAGGAAATCTCGCAGGGGGCTATTTCTTGTAAGTGTCAGGCTATTCTTTGAAGGAGAACTTCCTTCTAGCCCCTGACATCTCCCCCCTTTCTTATATAAAATATTTGACCATACCTTACAGGCCAATGTTTTAGGGGGTTATAGAGGCTCTGTTTCTCTAGCAGGCCTTAGAATATCTCCTGATCTGATCAAGCATGTTTACTAGGAGATTTCGTGGTGGCCTAGGCATGTTTTTTTAAAAGACGGCTTTGAGGGGGAAGCATGCCAACTGCCATGCACCAGAGCGTGTCACTCAGAAGACTTGGATTTTGGGAACCATGGATCCATCCTCCTGCAGTCCTTCCTGCACCCTCTGTTATTATGGCCTAACGTCCTCACTCCATGGGTGCGTCCTCCCCCAAACAGAGGGGCCCATGGAGGATGAACCCTTATGGCAAGGGCAGAAGATGGTTGGTCAGAGCTGTTACTTAGAGTTTTATGTAAGAAAGCGAGATCTGTGGGCATGTAATCTAAAGAAATAAGCTTGTGAGGAGGGTAGAACATCCTTTTAAATGTTGGCAGCACGGTCTTCCATATCCAGGCGATGATAGTGCACCTGTATGGGCTTAGAGGCCAAAATATTAATCTGTTCTTTAATAAATTGTAACAGCCTGTTTATAATGCAGGGTCCTAGGGACACCATTAAAAGTAAACCCAACAAAGGGCCTAATAGGGGAAGAAGGTAGGGTAGAAATCCATTAAGCCCAGTCGAGAGGGGATTTTCAAATATTTCCCTTCGTCTCTTTTCTAGATCTTCTTGAAGCTGCTTAATTTTAGTGCATAGTATGCCAGAATTATTGGCATAAATGCAGCATCGTTCCCCTAAGGCCAAGCAAATACCTCCCTGGTTAGCTGTCAGCAAATTTAAGCCTCGTCTTTTTTGAAGGAACACTTTTGCCAGGGAGTCTATTTGGTCCTGCAAATCTTTAATGGTTCCTGATAGAGTTTTTATCAGTTGTTCCTGATAGAGTTGATAATTTGTTGAGACAGGCAATGGTAAGAGTGAATAGACATGCCTAAGCCAGTGTACCTGTGCCCACAGGAACTGTTATTCCAAGGCTGGCAGATTGTTGGCTGCATCTGAAAAAGAAGAAATTTTGTCCTCATGAGGAGTGCCTCTGTCCCTGTTTTGAGGTAAGTCATTAACCTGTTTAACCAGGAGTTCTGGTAACCATCTTGGGGCTGTTTGATTTTGGTCCAAAACATAAGCTGAGCCTCCTCCCCAGATGAGGACAGGATCTGGGCCTTTCCATTTATTTGTAAGGGGATTGTGTCACATAACAGGTGGGCGAACAGAATTGGACGAGGGATGGCAGTGTCTGTCTGCTGCCGAATGGCCTTCATTGTCTAGGGTAAGAAAAATAAGGGCAAATAATGCATTGTTAAGGCGATGCCTGGGTGTGGTAAATACAAGGGAGGAAGCCTTAAGGAGGGTTAGCCAAGTTTTTAAGGTAAGGTGGGCAAGTTCCACAATGCCTTGGCCCTGAGGGTTGTATGGAGTTCCAGTAGTATGACAAATTTGCAAGGTAGCACAAAACTGTTTAAACTTGGCAATGGTATATGTAGGATAAATATCTGTTTTAATATGTATTGGTTTACCCATAACAGAAAAGGCTGAAACAAGATGAGAAAGGACATCTTTGGTAGCCTCTCCAGAATGTGGTGATGCAAAAATAAAGCTGCTGAAGGTATCTACAGAAATGTGTATATATTTGGTTATTACAAATTCAAGAAAATGAGTAACATCCATTTGCCAAAACTGATCGGGCAGTAATCCTCGGGGGTTAACTCCCAAGTGTTGAATGGGGAGGGAGACAGCGCAACTAGGGCATGCTTTTACTATTTCTCGTGCCTGTTGCCTGGTAATTTTACAAAGTAATCAAAGACTCTGGAAATTTAAAGGGTGTAGATTGTGTAACTTCGTGGCCTTTTGAATGGAGCCAACAAAAATTGGAAAGATGGAATGAGTTGCTGCATCATCTTGGGCATTACCTTGAATTAGAGGGCTGGGAAGATCAGAGTGTGCCCTGATGTGTCCTAAGAAAAATGGGTGTTGTCTGGCCTGAATTAGCTGCTGAAGCTGGTGAAACAGAAAGGCCGCATTGTTAGAAGCCTTAATGGGGGGTGAAATCACCAGCAGGTGCACAGAATGAGCAATGTAAGCACTGCCTTTATAAATATTAACAGGATTATCAAAAATTTTATAAAAACTTGTGTTATGTCAAACAATTCCACAAACTGTGGTGACTGATAGACAGTATCAAAGGTGGTAGGCTGGTTATTGACAACAAAGACCACTCGGCCATTACAGGAACTGTCTGTAAAGACAGTAAGGGCTTGAGGAATGGGAGCCTTTTGAGTACTTTCAGGAAAAGTAAATGGATGTAACTGGACAAAAAGGAAAGGGGGGTCATTGGGGAGGTGGTGATCAATTGTTCCCCAAAGCCTGATAGGGCAATACCCCATTCATCCCTTGTCTTTAGTAAAAATTGGGTTTTGTCCTTAGTATATGGAATAAAAATATTATCAGGGTCTTTGCCAAAATGTTGTAGAGAAATCAAATGACCTTTAAAAATAATAGAAGCTACATGAGCAAGATAAACAGTAATAACCTTCGAGGATGTGGTGGGTAAATGGACCCAAAACAAGGGGCAGTCTTTATTTTTAAAATGTGGATCTCGCTGCCAAAATATTCCTGTGGGTGTATGAGGAGTGTGTAAAATAACCAGAACCAGAGGAAGGTTATAAGAAATTTGTGTAACAAACTGTTTGGCAATGGCCTCTGTGACTTGGTTTAATGCCTGTCATGCCTCGGGAGTAAGCTTTTGAGGGGAGGAGGGGTAGAAATCACCTCTCAAAATATCATTAAGGGTCAAAATACACAAGTGCATAATTTTAAATATGTTATTAGCCATTGAATATCCCTCAGTAATTTCTGAAAATCTTTAAGGGTGTGAAGATGGTCCACACGTAGTTGTATTATAGAAATTTGGATCTAATTTTTGTAGAATTTTAAGGCCCAAACTTTTATAAGAGTCCTGTGTTTGAACCTTATTAGGAGCTATCTGTAGTCCCAAGGTAGTGAGGATTTTGTAAAAGTCCAAGAAACAATTATTAAGATCATGGGTATTAGGTGCAGCAATTAACAAATCATCCATATAATGTAAAATATAAATTTGTGGCCCTCGCTCTCTCACAGGGTCTACTTCTTGAGCAACGTATTTTTGGCAAAGAGTAGGGATGTTGTCCATACCTTGGGGAAGAACCTTCCATTGAAGTCTCTGCATAGGGCCCTGAATATTAATGCAAGAAAGACTAAAGGCAAAATAGGGTCTATCCTCAGGATGTAAAGGAATGGTAAAAAAGCAATCTTTTAAGTCCATAACCATTTTACAATAGTTTTTGGGAATAGCCACTGGTGTGGGAATGTCTGGCTGTAGTGCTCCCATCGGGAGTATAACTTTATTAATGGCACACAAATCTTGTAAAAGGCGCCACTTGCCTGATTTTTTTCTTGATAACAAAAACAGGAGTGTACGATGGTGAGGTTGAGGGCTCTACATGGCGGGCTGCCAGCTGTTCCTTCACTAACATGGAGGCAGCCTCCAAATTTTCTTGGGTAAGGGGCCACTGATCCACCCACACAAGAGTATGAGTCTCTCAAATAATTTTATCTCCATGGGGTACAGGACGGTCAGGAACCGACACTAAAAATCCAAATATCCAAGTCCATATGTATTTTTTTTATGGGTTGTATAGGCTCCACCAGTCCTTGTCTCAGCCTCCCAAGGCCTGTACCAGGGACAAAATTCATACGGAGCATTTGATGAGTCACCATGGAATTGGGACTGGCAAGAATAACTTCCATTTGACTCAAAATATCTCCAGCCCATAGGTAAACAGGGAGGTCAGGAACAACGAAAGAAGTGACAGTTCCCTTATTACCCTCTTTATCAGTCCAGCTAAGAGCAGTAGAGCTGACCAGAGAATTTTTTGACTTTCTGATCCCTTTAAGGTCAGTCAAGGATGGGGTGAGGGGCCAACCTGATCACCAGTATTTTTGAGAAATTATTGTCGCATCAGCTCCAGTAACTACAATTGTTTGGTATTCCTTTCCTTCAATAAGTAAGGTAAGGGTGTGTCTATTATGAGAAATGGGATGAACCCAATATACCTCAGAGGAGCCCAAAGAGGCAGTCCCCCACAGTAGGTTTGGGAGGTGGAAGTGCCCCTTAATCTAAGGGAAGGAGTATTAATTGTGCAAGACTTTTTCCTCCTGGGATGGCCGCAACTCTATTAATAACTGTGGCCAGTATTTTTATTTCTCCAGTGAAATCATTATCATTAATGCCAGGGAAGACCTGAACACCTTGTAAGGTAGTAGAGGCTCTTCCAAGAATAGGGGCACACATATGAGATGGAGGGGCACCCATAATTCCAGTTGGTATTATCTGGGGCCCTTGCATTGAGTCTAATATTGTATCAGTGGTGGCACAGAGGTCCAATCCTGCACTGCCTGGAGTGGGTAGTTGGAGGGAGCCAATTGTGGAGAAGGATTTTGAGGTAGGTTGGGAGTTTGGGAGGGAACAAACCTCATTGCCCCAGGGAGTTTCCTGAGAAGCAGGAAGAAATAGGCTGTCTGAGGGCATTTGTCATTGATCTACACTCACTGTCCCAGTGATGACCTTTACCATATCAAGGACAAAGTGTAGCTGGGGGCGGTTTAGCTCCAGTTTGAGGAGACACTATTCTTACTCTTTGTTTGCCTGTCAGACACTTGCATGCAAAATGGCCTGGTTGTTTACAAGTAAAGCAAGTACGTGAGCCAGGATTGTAAAAGGCCTTGGTAAATGCGGCACTAATTTGAGACCCATGGCATGGGCTGCACCCACGCCTGCACAGACTCTAATAAAGTCAGAAAGTTTCCCTTTATCCTTATGATGTCGAAGAACATCCTGACATGCCGGGTTGGCATTTTCAAAGGCAAGATGTTTTACAAAGGTGCTTTCGCTTTCGCTTGGTCCAAGCAAGCATTCCGCAGCTAGGTAAAGCCGGGGAACAAAGTCGCTATAAGGCTCGTCGGGCCCTTGTCGAGTTCTTGCCAGGGAAGTGATAGCCGAGGCCCTTTCAGGGAGGCGTCTCCAAGCATGTAAGCCAGCCATCTAAATCTGCGCAAAAAGTCCAGTAGGGAAACGTGCCCGTTTAGTTTTAGTGAAAAGTTGCATTGCCCACTAGTGTAACATAAGTCCAGGATTTAGAGGAGGCCTTTGTTAAAATTTTTTGAGTAGTTTCTGACAGGGCTCTTTGAAATCTGCATTCCATAGCAGGAAGTCTCCGGCACTGAGGGCAGCTCGGTCTAAAAATTTCCAATCATTGGGAGTAAGAAATTGTGTGCTTTAGCTTTCTAATAAAGCCAACGTATAGGGCACAGGGGGCCATAGTGATCACAAGCCTTTTTAAGTTTTTCAAGAAAATGGAGGCTAAATTTTTTGTAGACACTCTGGGTTCCTTCCTGCCTAGGGGTGAACTCCTCATCCTCTAAATCCTGATCTCCTTGATCCATTTCCCCCGCTTCCTCCTCTTGATCCTCTTCTAAGTCTTTGACCTCAGCCTGGGCAGGCTTATCTATCTGACTGGTGGTGACTGGGAAGGCGAGCACAGGCCGATGGAGCGGCTTCGCCTTTGTATTAGACCACTGTGGGCCAGCTTGTGTTGACTCCATTCCTAAGGCTAATGAAGAGAGCTCAGAGTCAAGGGATCTTTATTCTTTTAAAAATTGGATCTGTTCCCGTCCATGTTGGAGAGACTCTCTCAAGGGAGCCAGGTTAGGCAAGGGAAGTGGGGAAAAAATATCTGTGGGGACATTTGGCCCCTGAAGGGCCAGAGCACAAAAGGAAGGAGGGATATAGGAGGGAGGGGAATGTGTAAGTCCTATAGGCTGTGGCAGGGTGCTGAGAGGTGGAGGGTCTTCTGTATGGTAGCGAGCTGCTTCCTTCTCCAAGGTAGCCTCCTCCCCAGGGGTCAATGTTTCTCCAGGATTTAAAACTGCATAAAGGCGGTTGGGAACCATTGGAGCCTTATTCATTAGGGTGGGATTTTGAGGAAGATCAGGAAGGTTCCCAGGGTCCTGGGGAGACTAAGAAGGGTCTATGTCTATACTAACTGATGGGCATGCCGAGAAGGGACGAGAGGTCTTTTGCATAGTCTCTTCCCCAATCCTGACAAGTATTAAGGTACCATTGTCAAAGGGTGAACTTTTAAGAATTTCACTAATTTATTTCCAGAAAGAAAAGGTAGGAACAGGCACTTTTTCTGGGCCAAAGGATTCATAATAATCTTTTAAAATGTCTCCTACTCTAATCCATCTTTTACCATCAATGATACCTTCAAGGGGAAACCATGGAAACAATTCTTCGATGTATGAAAAGAAAAATTTTAAGTCATTTTTCTTAACACGTGCCCCCCATGTATTTAAGGATTCCTTGTGGCCTGACAAAAACAAATCATGTGACGAAACTGCTTGTCCCATGGTGGGTCACTCACTGTGTGTCATCCCCACTCTCCTCCTGGATCTGTCTCTCAGTGGTGTCTGCTGAGGCAATCGCGAGCTCCACTTGTCCAAATCTTCCAGGAGGACAGGGTTCCCCCTCAGTCAAAGGCTCGAGCCCCAGTCGTTGGGCGCCAGTTGTCCCGGCCTGCAGGACACATCAACGTGGGTAGCAAACCTAGATGGGGAGGAATGAAGGGACAAGAGACACGAGAGATGACAGCAAGACAAAAGTTCTGATCAAGCTGCAAACTTTTATTGTTCACACAGAGGAATTTATATGCTGGAGATTTGAAAGCCCTCTTATCAGCAGTTCCAGGATGTCTTCACAAGGTGAGATTACCTCAGGATATTTCAGGAAGACAGATGGCCACAGGATGTCTCAGGAACACAGATGACTACAGGATGTCTCCCAGACAGGATGTCTCCCTGGGGGCTCTTTCTTGTAAGTGTCAGGCTATTCTTTGAAGGAGAATTCCTTCTACCCCTTACAGTCAGGGATTCAGTATTTCAAATGGAAAATTGGAGAAAGAATCCAATGTGTATGCAAATATGTGCTACCCAAAAATCTTCCCACTGTCATCCAGAACAATGCCTTGACATTACCTTCACCCCAAGTAAGACACAATTAGAGGAGAAGAGTTAGAAAATCTGTGAATACACATCAAGAATGGAAAATGCTCAGGAGTTCACAACCTTGGAGGTGGTAGAGGAGTTTCCAAATATAAGGGAGAGGGTAAAACTCCACAAACATGGAGCTCTGCTGGACTAAAGACTTCTTGAGAAACTGCCTCTGAGGTTGGGCACTTGAAATATATGTTGTTGTCAGGAGCTTTAGCTCCCTTTGTAGTGAGACCATTAAGCTGGGTCTGCATGTATGTGACCTGGAGGACATGGTTTCTTATTTTCCAAAGGACATGAGGCAGCAGTGCTGAATTCTCTCTTTGTAGGTAAACTGTTGTCACTGAGGGCTAAGTGTCTTCCAGTTTGGAAGCCATTTGCTCATCCTCCACTTTTTGTTGTGTTTCTTGCAGCTGCACTGGGAGTTTGGTATTTGCTTCATGAAACACGAAGAGTTCAACTGGGACACAGTACTGGAGGGAGTTCTGTCACATGTGGTGGGTAAGGGTCTGCAGAAGAATGCACCAACCAGGCTTCTATCCCACATACCTTGCCCCCTTCACCAGAGCAATCTGATTCTAAACATTGCACTGAAACCTCTCCATATAACAACATACCTTTACATACAAGGGTCTGGGGGTTGCACCATGTCAGTCACAAACCATTTGAAAGCCAATGGCAGATCCATATCACCCAACCACAAATGTTTTAACACACACCTTCACACCACTTCTCTAGGCCGACTACTCAGCAGGCTCCAAATTACTGCCATCTCTGTTCTACACCATTTTCATGAAACCCAATCAATCAGGCACTGTCTGGTACACTCGTGATCAACAATAGGACATCCAAAGATTCTACAGTGTGAAGTGGTCATGGGAATTTCAAAAATTTCATGGTAATTATCAGGCATTTCTCAAGGATGAAGTTGGAGGCACTGTGGGTTTCAATTCATTCAGGAACCATTAAATGGAGAGGAAGCTCATTTCAATGAAAGCTCTGGAGAATTCTAACAGGCAAGGCTTCCCAAAGACAGGCAAAAAGGTCACATAAAGCCAGGCGTTTGAGGTCTACAATGTGTGGTCCATGTGTGTTTTGACTTGCAACTATGGCTGCAAATTCTTTAAGAATAAAATCATGTGATATTCTTCCTGAGATTCCCAGTGCTCTGTGGAAAGCCACCCTGGGCCTAGATCTCAGTTTCCAAGGACAACTCTCATGCGTGGCATCCTAAAATCCCAACACAATACATGGCAATACTTCTTTGAGGTCCATTCCAAAACTCAGTCTCTAAGGGGAATCACATAAGTGTTCAAGACCAGGTGGACCCATCATCTTTTCCAACAGCCACAAAAATGACCACAATTAAAACCAAAACACTTCCACATGGCCCTCATCTTCTTTCATATGGACACTCATCATAACCTCAGGCTGTAGTTTTTCATGAGGGGCACAGGCAAGGACGGTATCCAAAATAAGGTCCCTTGCCCCCAGTGTGGCTGGGAAACCCTTCCTGTGAACCAGGAGTGATCAAAGAGGCCTGCCCTTAATACTGCTCTGATTCTCCATTTTGAGGCCTAATGACTGTGGGGTTTAGATTCTTTATGTTAATTGGAGTCATGAGAAACCTATGAACGTATGATCTAGTCTCTGCAGGGCTTTGAAGAACTCATTTGACCCAAAAGATCCCTATTCTCATAGATGGACGTCAGGAACCTTACAGAGGAAGGTGAGAGACTTCATCCACAATGACTGCACTTTTGGCTCTTTTGGTTTTGGATGCAAATGTGGGATGTTTCTTTAGATCCATCAGGTGCTGAGAATCTAAGCCATAGCCTCACACAGGGCCAAGAGGCTGATGAACACACATCCCTTTCCAAAGCAATTAAGCAAGGAGCCACAGATGATGCCCATTCATTTCCATTTGAAAACTCTTTTCTTCAGGCTTCCCAAAGGGGTGGCCTGAGGCAAAAAACTTCCTGACATTCAGAGCAACAGAACAATAGGTAATTAAAAGTACCAAAGCAGGGTTTCTTCACTGAGACTTGTCAGAAGCCAGTGGTGAGCCACTATCTGTTTTCTCATACAAGCCCCCTCTTCAGAGCTTTCCTGGCATATGGCCATTCTCACATCTGTAGGTACCAAGATAGACTGACTCTGTCCTTGGTAATTCAAAACTAGTGACACCACTGGGAGTGGGACTGGGACTGGCTCTGTGTGCCTGGCTTCCTGGATGCCAATTTCCATCACCGAGGAAGTGAGGTGAGGTCACTTCCTTCAGGATCTGAATGAGGTCACTGCCTTGGCAACCACTTTGTCCTAACAGTTGCTTCCAAGGGTCCCATGAGATGGAGGCTTCCCCTACTTAATGTGACAATTTCACAAGTTAAAATGGTATATCAACCATAGGCACCCGGGAACAGCTCTCCATACAGGCCTGATTTGGTCCATCTTCTCTACATTAAGAAGAGAGAAGCTGATTAAGACACAACCCTTCATCCTGACCAGGTTGTTTGCCATGGAAGATGACTTGTGGTCTCTCAGGTCCTTCATAGCTGCCTACATATTCTCCAGGGATCCTTTCAGCATGGACCTTTGAAGTTCTCAGCAGGTAGAGGATCCCTACATTCCAGTATTAAAAGACCACCTCTGTCCCTGCTCTTCTGTAAAGTAAGATTGAGGGAACAGTGTATGTTTAGGGTTAATAACAGGTTCAATTTGGGTTAGGAATCATTTTCTGAATGAATAATGATATTGGCAACCTGCGAAATTTATAAGAATATAGAGGTGAACTGTGTGTATGAAAATAGAAATCCAAATAAGATTGGCAGCCCAGAAGGGCATTGGGCCCTTGATTGTGATACTTAGCATTGAATTACATTCTGCACAGATGTCTCAGATAAATTGATATACAATGGCATAGGACATTGTACCTTGGATGATTGAATGTAGAAGCGAACATCCAGTCAAAAAGGGATAGTCAGTAGGAATAGGAAGATAGTAGGTAGGTATAGGAAGAAGGGTGAGTGTATGATTTGGAACAAAATTTCTTTAGCAACAGGGTTTCGGTTAGAAAATGAATTTAAATGTCAGCACATGTGAAGAGTCTGTCACAATGATGAAGTGGGAAAAATATGTAGGTAAGCAGATATCAATAGAGACATTATGAAATCAGGCAAAGTAAAAAGTGAGAGATAGTCTTAGACATTTTCAAAGGGTTGAGTTTGAATATGCAATCTTAGGAAGAAACAAATATTAGTCATCAATAGGATTGACATTTGAGAGCATAAGTAATCTTGGACATGGATGATTTTAGTAATCCATGTTAATTTTCCATTTTGGCTTTGGTACAATCATAAATGTGAACGTTGAATTTAGTGTCCAGAATATTTCTGTGAATAAATGTATATGTAGATCAGGAGACATGAGTATTTCTTCCACCATTTCTGGGAGCAATATTGACTGACTACTTCTGATTGATAGGTACAGATTCTTTATGTGAATTGGAATCATGAGAAACCCAAGCACCTCTTCAGGGATTGAAGAACTCATATGACCCAACGGATCCCTATTCTCAATTGATGAAGGTCAGGAATCTAACAGAGGAAGGGAAGATACTTCATCCAAAATGACTGAACTTTTTGCCATTTTGGTTTTGAATGCACACATAGGATCTTTCTTTAGATCCATCAGGTGCTGAGAATCTAAGTCACAGCCTCACACAGGGCCAAGAGGCTGATTCAGACACATCCCTTTCCAAAGAAATTAAGCAAAGAGCCATAGGTGATGCCCATTCATTTCCATTTGAAAACTGATTTCTTCAGGCTTCACAAAGGTTTAGCCTGAGGTAAAGACCTTCCTGACATTCAGGGCAACAGAAAAATAGGTAAGCAAAAGGCCCAAAGCAGGGTTTCTCCACTGAGACTTTCCTGGTCACACTGTCCCTGCTCTTCTGTAAAGTTAGATTGAGGGAACAGTGTATGGTTAGGGTTAATAACACGTTCGATTTGGGTTAGGAATCATTCTGCAGGATGAATATTCGTACTGGGAATCTGCAATAATTACAAAAATATATACGTAAAATAAAAGTATGAAAACAAAAATCTAGGCAAGATTTGAAGCTCAGATGGGCATTGGGCCCTTGAGTGGGTTACTTAGCTTTGAATTATGTTCTGCACAGATGTCTCAGATAAATCGATATACAATGGCATAGGACCTTGGGCCTTGGATAATTGAAAGTTGAAGAGAACATCCAGTCACAAAGGGAAAGTCCGTAGGTTTAGGACGATAGTCTCTAGGTTTAGAAACAACAATGAGTATAGGATTTGGACCAAACATTCTTTAGCAATTGGTTTTCAATAAGAGAGTGAATGTAAATATCAGCACATGTGAAGAGTCAGACACAATGATGAAATGGGGAAAATATGTAGGAAAGCAGATATCAATAGAGACATTAACAAATCAGGCAATGTATAAAGTGAGGGATAGGATTAGACATTTTCAAGAGGGTTGAGTTTGAATATATAATCTTAGAAAGAAACAAATACATAGGATTTATCAATAGGATTTACATTTTAGAGCATTAAGCAACCGGGACATGGATATTTTTAGTAATCCATGCTCACTTTCCTTTTAGGCTTTGCTACAATCATAAGAGTGACTTTTGCTTTCTGTGTCCAGAATATTACTGTGTTAAAATTTATATGTAGATCAGGTAACATGAGCATTTCTTCCACCATTACTGGGAGCAATATTTTGAAGACATATAAATATTGGGGGAACAAAGTGGAGTACCCTGTGTCAATGGATATAGAGATAATGTATGAATAGATGATACTGTGAATAAATAATATAACTGGTTCCAACTTTAAATAGTGGATTGATTTGATATCTGAAAATATACTGGAAATCTTAAACTGATATTCATACATTCACTACAACCAGTTATACATCTAACGGTAATATTAGGGTTATGGTTTATCATGAAGAGTGTGTGAGTTTTGCTTCAAATATGATTATGAAAATCAAAAATAATGTGTTTGGAAAGAAGTCTCATGACAAGACCAGTCAAGAACCCTGGAGGAATATATGTGTTCTGAAGCAGGAGGTGATTGAAATTGAAACAAATGCCTATAAATTTGTGAACTTGTGGATGAAAGATATATTATATGATGTGCATAAACTGAAGAAATAGTAATGTACCACTGTTTAATAAAAATGAACCGCAAAATACACATCATGTCCCATAGGAAAATGCTTGCATTGATGTTGAACTAGGTTTTACTGTAGAAATATTAGGATTTGTGTGCACCATTCACTGAAGTTAGTCTTCAGTACTAGGAAACAAATCTGTATTTAAGGTGGATGAATATTTCTGAGAATAATCTTGTGAAAAGTTGATCATAAATCCACATACATAAATATGAATGATTTTAAGGAGTGTATAATAAGATTCATATATTTCATATTTTGAAAAATTTGGAGAGTATATATATATATATATATATATATATATATATATATATATATATAAATATATATATACACACACACACACACACACACACAGACAGACATTAAAACTAGCAATATATTTGCCAATCGAAATTCATCATGAAATATGTAACATCCACAGGTGCAAAAATATTGATTTCACTGAAAATGGATCTATATATCATGTTGTTCTACTAGCAAGCTCACCCATAGGTTGAATTTTCAATTCCAACAGTATTTAAGAGGAGTGATCTCTTCTCATAACTTGTATATGCCTAGTCAGCAACCTCACAAAAATGTACGTTTGATAACAGGTAGGATTCTATATGTGCAAATAAAAATACATGTGCTGAATAGTCTACAGAGAAAGGAGACACCAATTTGTTGAGAGCCAAAGCTTAAGGGGCCCCATCAAACTTCCAGCTACCAGCAACATTCCCCTGCCAGATGATTTTTGGCTCACAGCGGCCCCAGCAACATCTAGCTGATTGGCTCCTCTGTGGTGATGCACAATGGAGATGCTCATTGAGCTTTTTCCCCGCTCTTTCTGACTGCCAGCTGATGATTGGCTCACAGCAGCCCCAGAAACATCAAGCTGATTGGCTCCTCTGCGATGATGCTCATTGGGCAGTTTCCCTGCCCTTTCAGACCACAGAGCTGCTCATTGTGGGACTTTTTTGGCTCCACCCACCTGACCCAGCCAAATGGCATCAAGAGCAGGAGGATTGTGGGAGGTGGAGAGGCTTGTGGGTGTGGCAGAAACTTTGCAAGGAAGCCAGTGGTGGCAGTTGGGCTCTGAGGGTTTTTCCTGAGGAGCTGTTTTGCTTGGCGTGTGTGGTTCTAAAAATAAAGTTTGTTTCTTTTGAAAAGTGGCTCTTGAATCGTGCCCAGCCAGACTGCAGCATTTGGTGGCTCGCTCGGGGAGCCACTGAGGGTAAGTGATAAGGTAAACTGCTAGCCCCTGAGGGAAGGGCGAGAGGATGGGTAGCCATTTTAAGATTCCTCTTTTGTTTTGCTTCACTTTTGTTGCCTGTCCATGGAGATGAGTGAGATGGATGAAAAACCGCTCACATCTGAGAAAAAATTATTTACTTCTGAAGAACAGATAGGGAGAAAGGACGGATGCACATGTCAGTAGGATATAAAGGCTATAATGACTTTTTGTTGTTCCCTTTTTATTTTATTCTGTCTCGGTTTTGTTTGGCATCGTCTTGTTGGGTTGTATTATAGTAGAAATACAGGATCAGAAATTAGTAAAAAAAAAAAAACAAACTGAAAGAGTGTTAAGTAAATTGTTAGAGGAAGGAGGCACCTCAGTAAAGTCAAGAACAGTCAGGGCATACGTTGATACAATACAAAAATGTAGCCCATGGATTTTTAAGGAGTTGTTAAATATACCATAATGGAACCATCATGGTGAAGATTTAAAAGGGGGAAAAAGAACAGCCCAGGGACTCTGCCAGTTGGCACATTGCCATTGTGGACGTTGATATCTGGTTTGCTTAGTCCAAAGACTTCAGTTCAGACAAAGATAGAGGAACAAAGCTTAGGTCAGAAAAAGCCATCAGGGGCAAAGTTACAAAAGGAGACTGCTACTAACAACTTTCAATAACTAGAGGGCGTAAGTGTCCAACCAAAAGTGCCTCCTCTACAGGAGACTGTTACTAACACCTTTCTATCACCAGAGTATGTAAATGTCCAAATAACAAGGCCACCTCCATTTGCTGGGAGGCCCCCAAACCCTGCAGTTGATAGTTCGGATCCTGAGACAGGATCTCAAGTATTAACATGCCCTGTATTTGAGGTAGGAGGGCAGCGAATTCACCATGCTTTAAATTTCAAAATAGTGAAGCAGCTAAAAGGGGCTGTAACAACCTATGGTCCTCAAGTACCCTTCATTGTAAGCTTGGTCGAATCCATTAACAACTTGAATATGATGCCAGTAGATTGGGCTAATATGTGTAAAGCTGTGCTAAATGGAGGTCAATACCTTTTATGGAAGGTTGCCAATGAGGAATTTTGCAAGGAGACGGCTAGGTGAAATGCAGAAGCTGGTTATCCTCAGAGAAATCTAGATATGTTGTTAGGAAAGGGACCTTATGAGGATCAGCAGCAACAAATTGCATATGATCCTGGCGTATACGCACAAATTGCTGCAGAGGCGGTTAGGGCATGGAAGACTTTACAAGGACATGGAGGTTTACAAGGTCAATTATCTAAGGTAATACAAGGAGCTAATGAATCTTACACTGAATTTGTAGATAGGCTTATTCAAACAGCTACCAGAGTTTTGGGGAATACAGAACAAGCAATGCCATTAATAAAAAACTGGCTTATGACCAAGCGAATCGTAGGTGCAGAGATATCACTAGACCATGGAAACATGAAGATTTAAACACATATATTAAATTATGTAAAGACATTAATGAATAAGAGCAATTCATGGCAGCTGCAGTAAAACAGGCTCTAGATGCCAGAGACATCAATGAACAAGGGCAATTTGTGGCAGCTGCAATAAAACAGGCTTTAGATGCAAGGCCAGGAACATGCTACAATTGTGAACAAACAGGACATTTTAAAAGGAATTGCTCCATAGGAAGAGGGTTTAACAAAAATAGGTACCAAAGGAGTAGAATACTGGGTATTTGCCCACGATGCCGTAGAGGCAGACATTGGGCTAATGAATGCCGTTCTCAAACCACCATAGAGGGTACTTCATTATCAAAAACGAACAAGGACTAGCTGTTTATCCACGATATCATGGAGAAAGGCATCGGGCTCCATTGCCAAAAAATGGACAGGGGAGCCCAATGCTCTGGGGCCCAAAACCACAAATATACGGAGCACTGGAGGAACCCAGCAACCCCATCAGTGTAGTGCCCAGGACACATTGTGCATCAGACGCCTCATCAGACAAATCAGAGGAAGCGCAGGGTTAGACATCTGCACCTCCGTCAGATCAGTACTAACTGTAGAGATGGGGGTTCAAATCATTCACACAGGGTGAAAGGACCTCTTCTCAAAGGAACAGTAGGATTATTATTGGGACGCAGCTCTTCTAATCTAAAAGGACTTATGATAAGTCCTTGGGTAATTGATCCTGATTATGAAGGTGAAATAAAATTTATAGCCAGTTCTCCAAAGGACATATCAGTAATTTCACCAGGAGATAGAATAGCACAGTTACTAATAATACTCAGTCTGCATGATAAATTTTCCAGTCGTGCTGTAGATAGAGGTTCCAAGGGATTAGGCTCCACAGGTGTAGATTTGGTTATGCTTTCTTTAAATTTAGATTCTCGCCCCAGGCTAAATCTAAATATTCAAGGACATGAATTTAATGGGCTACTTGATACAGGTGCAGATGTTAGTATTGTCTCTCATCAAGAATGGCCAAAACATTGGCCATTACAACAATACACTCAAACACTTTGAGACCTAGGAGTGGCAACTAATCCCCATAGAAGTGCAATGGTATTGGATTGGAAGGATCCTGAAGAATGTGAAGGAACTATACAGCCATATGTATTGGATCATCTTCCCGTAAATTTATGGGGATGAGATGTCCTAGGTCAATTACGTTTGACATTAACAAATAACATCAATCAAAATGCACCCACTATTATGGCTAGAGAAGGTTTTAGGAAAGGAAAAAGATTAGAAAAACAAGAACAAGGTATAGCAGCACCAATACAAATAGACCAAGCAACAGACAGACATGGGTTGGATTTTCAGAAAGGGCCACTGAGACAATAAAAATTACTTGGAAATCAGAAAGACCAGTATGGGTTCTTCAGTGGACCCTGACTAAAGAAAAGATACAAGCAGCCCAGTTTCTGGTCAAACAACAATTAGCGGAAGAACATATACAACCTTCTGTATCTCCCCATTATACTTTCATTTCTGTCATCAAAAAGAAATCTGGTAAATGGAGATTATTGCAAGATTTAAGAGCCATTAATAATGAGATGGTTATTTTGGGACCTGCTCAATCAAGGATTCCTCAATTGTCTGCTTTGCCAAAAACTTGGTATGTTTTAGTTATACATATTAAAGATTGTTTTTTTTTTTTCATTTCCATTTCTTCCTCAGGATAGTCCAAGTTTTGCATTTACTATCCCTGCACTGAATCATGAAGGTCCTGATCAGAGGTATGAGTGGAAAGTACTCCCTCAAGGGATGGCTAACAGCCCAACTATTTGTCATATTTATGTTAACAAAGTAATCCAGCCACTTAGAAATCAAAATCCTGAACTACAAATATTTCACAATATGGATGATGTGTTATTAGCACACAAGTTAAAAACCCATGGCTAGAATGTTATGCCACACTTACAAACTTATTAAAAAATTATAATCTAGGGATATCAATTGATAAAGTACAATTAAATTTTCCAATTAATTATTTAGGAGTTCTATTATCCTCAACCATGGTCAGTCCACCAAAAATTCAAATACGAGTAGATCAACTCAAATCAATTAATGACTTTCAGAAGTTATTAGGAGACATTAATTGGATAAGGCCTTATCTTGGTATACCAACAGGAGAGTTGGGACCTATATTTGATATCCTAAAAGATCCATCTGATCCAAATTCACCCAGAATGTTAACGCCTGAAGCAATAAAGGCATTAAAAATCATTGAAACATATATGGGAAATATGCATTTGGATAGATTTGATAAAATAATGCCTTTATTATTTATTGTGCTACCAACAAAAATATTCCTACAGGAGTATTTTGGCAAGAAGGTCCATTATTATGGATACATTTATCTTATTCTTCTAACACTATTATTACTAGGTATCCTGAGGCTGAGGGACAATTAATACTCATATGAATAAAAGCAGCAAAGGGAGTGTTTGGAATTTCTCCCAATAAAATTATTACTCCATACACTATGAATCAAATTGATGAATTAGCTAATGAGTTAAATACTTGGGCAATAATCATGTGTAAATCTAATGTTTCATTTGATAACCACTTACCATCTAATCTTTTATTGTCTTTTGGGTCATTGCATCCTGTAATTTTTCCAAAAATTACAAGAAAACACCTATCATGAATGCTCCAAATATATTCACTGATGGGTCAAATAATGGTACAGCAGCAATAGTTACACCTTATCAAATTTTTACATTTTTAGCACCCCAACAATCAGCTCAAAAGGTAGAGCTTAATGCAGTATTATAAGCTTTTGTGATGTTTAAAGATTCTGTGTTTAATTTATTTTCCAATAGTCAGTATATAGTTAATGCTATAGTATCCCTTTAAGATGCTGGTTGGATTTCCCCTTCCTCTACTGTTTTCTCTTTGCTTTCCAGTATACAAAGTCTAATCTGGGACAGAAAATATCCATTCTTAAGAGGACATATCTGGGCACATACAGGATTGCCTGGAGCCCTTAGTTTGGGCAATGATTTAGCAGGTAAAACTACACATGACATACATACATATTTTCTCTACACTAGAAGAAGCCATAAATTTTCATAAAAAGTTCCATATCAATGCTAATACTTTACAAAAGCATTTTAAAATAACTAAGAAACAAGCTAGACAAATAATAAAACAATGTCAAAATTGTGTGACAATTTTACCACATTTTAATCTTAGAGTCAATCCTAGAGGATTGATACCTTACCATATATGGCAGATGGACGTCACACACTTGCCAGAATTTGGAAAATTAAAATATTTGCATGTTACAGTTGATACTTCTTCTGGATTTTTGATGGGCTCCCTTCATGGGGGAAAAAAACTAAAGATGTTATAGCTCATTGCTTACAAAATTTTGCCACTGTGGTCATTCCAAAGCAGTTAAAAACTGATAATGCCCCCGGTTATACTTCTACCTCTTTTAAACCATTTTGCTCATCATTTGGCATTACTCATATATCAAGAAACCCATACAATCCACAGGGACAAGCCATAGTTGAAAGAGCACATCACACTATTAAAATGTACTCATTAAAGTAAGAAGACAGAATTGGGAAGGGATATAAATTCCCCAAAGATAAACTTAAAATAATCCTTTTTACTCTAAACTTTTTAAATTTGGATTTTCAGGACTTAGTGCTGCAGAAAGGCATAAGTGTCCAAAAAATGTGTATAAGCCCGAGGTACTTTGGAAGGATATTCTAACAGGACAATGGAAAGGTCCTGACCCATTAATTTTCTGGAGTTGGAGGTCTGTTTGTGGGTTTCCACAGGAAGAACAGCAGCCGATTTGGATTCCAGAGAGATTAACTAAGATTCCGACCCAGTGATTGCCTGGAGTCGGGGGTCTGTTTATGTGTTTCCACAGGGAGAACAGCAGCCGATTTGGATTCCAGAGAGATTAACTGAAGCGATTTCGATAGACCAAAATAAGATGATTTGGCTCAAATCCATAACAGCTGATATCCAAAACTCCAGTTTGGCTATCCTTACATCTGCGACAGAACCAGAATGCTTTTTTCAATATCTATTTTATTATTGCCCTTTCTCACATCATGAAGTTCTCTTTTGTTTTTTTGAGCTCATACAGACCTAGGTTAATGTTTTGCTTATCAGTTCCATTTTTTGACTATAGAGTTTTTAAACATTGCAATGATGATTTCACATGTAAAATGTTATAAGGCCTTTACTATTATATTATGTGTTGTATGTATTTATTATGTGTGCACACTTGTGTTTTGTGTTATATATTTGAATGTGCATATGTCCATATATCACATATGATGAGTGCTAATGAAATAATATATCCATTTTTTTTATTCACGTGAATTAAATTGTTTAATTTAAATTGGGTAAAAAACTGTTCAGGATTGTTTTAATATGTGAAAAACTAGGAGGTTAACAGACGTGTTTCTTTACTTTCACTTTTCCTTTTCATTATATTTAATTATTCTCTTCAAGATAATGTAAATTGTTAAGAAAATTGTTTTCTTTTAGTGCCTTCAGGAATGTTACATAATTTTTTCTTTAGCCATTATTGCCAGAATTCCTATCTTCATCCCAGTGCCGGTGAAGACAAAGATAAAACCAATCTACAGATTCTGCAATAGCCATCACTGAACTGCTTGTAGAACTTGCCTGGATTATGTACAACTCGTATGCATTGTGAACTCACTTGTATGCATTGTGAACTATCTGCTGGTGCAGCGAATTGTGGCAGTGTTGGGGTACTTATGCTGATGCTGTCATCAGTGATAGAATTTTTCCAATAGGAGCCATCAATTGACTTGGTGTATCTTCCCTATTCTCACTTGATTGAGGTCAGGAAACTTACAGAGGGAGGCGAAAGACTTCATCAGCAATGACTGCTCTTTTGGCAATTTTGGTTTTGGATGCACACATGGAATTTTTCTTTAGATCTATCAGGTTCTGAGAATCAAAGCCACAACCTCACACAGGGCCAAGAGGCTGATTCAGACACATCCCTTTCCAAAGTAATTAATCAAAGAGCCACAGGTGATGCCCATTCATTTCAATTTGAAAACTGTTTTCTTCAGGCTCCACAAAGGGGTGGCCTGAGGCAAAGACATTCCTAACATTCAGGGCAAGGGAACCATAGGTAAGCAAATTGCCCAAAGCAGGGTTTCTCCACTGAGACTTTTCTGGTTACACTGATCTCTGAGGTTCCTGAGATGTTCCCATTCCCTTCAGCTATCCAGTACATGGCTATGTCACAGAGTTTGGAGGTGGTACATATCTTGGACACAAAACCATGAGCCTATTCTGGAGAGAGGCCAGAAATCAGGAGGTGAACAGGAACTTAGGAAGATAGTAGGTGTTGTCTATCCATAAGGCAAGCCGCAGTTCATTCATAAAAAGGGCAGAATAAATGCCTGGAAGCTTCCTACTAGTCAGGACACCTCCATTGATGTATTCGCTTTTCTAATAACTACAACCCCGGACACAGTAGATACACAGACATAGAAAAACTCGCCTTCTCAAATGACTTACTAGAAACAGTCGACTCCAAACCAAACAAACGACCTTTGCTACCTATTCTCAGAACATGAGACAAAACCACGAACTCACACCCACACCCACTAAGGCACCTCATTCCCACAACAAGGTCTGTGACTATCCGGAGTGTCCTCTGACTGGTGGACCATACTATGTTCCCCCAAAATGGCCTGTCCTGTATCAGATCAGGTCCCTTTTGCCAACTATGTTAAGTTGTCAGGAGCCAGCAATGAGCCACTACCTGCTTCCTCAGGAAAGGCCCCTCTTCAGAGTTCTCTTAGCATTTGGTCATCCTCACATCAGGAGGTACCAAGAAAGACTGACTCTGTCCTTGGAAAATTCAAACAAGTGTGCCCACTGGGAATGGGACTGGCACTGGCTCTGGGTGGCTGGCTTCCTGGATCCCAAGTTCAGAGAGTTCCATCACCAAGGAAGTGAGGTAGGTTACTTCCTTCAGGAACTGAATGAGGTCAATACCTTGGCAAAAACTTTGTCCTAAAAGTTGTTTACAAGGGTCCCATGAGATGGAGGCTGCCCCTACTTTCTCTGACTCAGTCATAAGTTAGAATGGTATATCAACCACAGGCACCATGGAACAGCTCTCCACACAGGCCTGGTTTTGTCCATCTTCTCTACATTAAGAACAGAGCGACTGATTCAGACACAATACTTCATCCTGACCGTTTTTTTTTTTTTTTTGCCATGGAAGATGATTTTGCGCTCTCAGGTCCTTAATAGCTGCCTAAGTCTTCTCCAGGGATCATTTCTGCATGGACCTTTGAGGATTTCAGCAGGTGGAAGATCCCCTACATACCTGTATTGTAAGACCAACTCTGTCCCTGCTCTATTGTAAAGATAGATTGATGGAACAGTGTATGCTTAGGGTTAATAACAGGTTTGATCTGGGTTAGGAATCAATCTGTGCGATGAATAATGGTTTTCACCTATATATTTACAAGAATATATAGGTGAAATATAAGTATGAACACAGAAATCTAGGTAAGATTTGAAGCCCAGAAGTGCATTGGGCCCTTGATTGGGATACTCAGCTTTGAATTATATTCTGCACAGATGTCTCAGATAAATTGATATACAATGGCATAGGACCTTGTACCTTGGATGATTGAATGTCAAAAAGAACATCCAGTCAAAAGGATAGTCAGTAGGATTAGGAAGATATTCATAGGTTTAGAAAGCAGAGTGAGTATAGGATTTGAACCAAACGTTCTTTAACAGTAGGGTTTCGGGTAGAGAATGAATGTAAATATCAACACATGTGAAGAGCCAGTCACATTGATGAACTCTGGAAAATATGTAGGAAACCATATATCAATAGAGACATTAGGAAATCAGGCAAAGTATAAATAAGTGATAGGATCAGGCATTTTCAACAGTGTTGAGGTTGAATATATAATCTTAGGAAGAAACAAATATGTAGTCACCAATAGGATTGACATTTGATAGCATTAGGCAACCTGGACATAGATGTTTTTAGTAATCCATACTCACTTTCCATTTAGACTTCGGTACAAACATAAGTGTGACCTTTGCATTTTGTGAAAGAAGTCTCATGAAAAGACCAGTCAAGAAACCCTGTGGAAAACATGTTTTCTGAATTAGGAAGTGATGAAAAGTAAAACAAAATGCCTATAAATTTCTGAACTAGTGGATTAAATATATATCCTATCATATGCATTAACTGAAGAAAAAGAAATGTACCAGTATTGAATAAAAATGAATGACAAAATACACATCACGTCCCATAGGAATCTACTTGCATTGATATAAAACTGTGTCAGTTACTGCAGAAATATTAGGATTTGTATGCACCATTTACTGTTAGTTTTCAGTACTAGGAATCAAATATGTAGTTCAGGTGGATGAATATTTCTCAGAATAATCTTGTGAAAAGTTGATTATTAATCCACATACATGAATATGAATGAATTTACGGAGTGTATAATAAGACACATATATTTCATATTTTGAAAAATCTGTAGAGTGTGTGTGTATATATATATATATAAACACACACACACACACACACACACACACACACACACGCACGCACACAAACAGACATTAAAAAGTAGCAATATATGCCAATTGAAATTCAGCACGAAATATATGTCATCCACAGATCCAAATAAATTTGTTTTACTGAACATGGATTCATGTATAATTTTATTGTACTAGGAAGCTCATCAATAGTTTGAATTTTCAGTTTCAACAGTGTTTAGGAGGAGTGATCTCTTCTCACAATTTGTGTCTGCCAAGTCAGCCACCTCACAAGAATGTACGTGTGGTACCAGGTAGGATTCTATATGTGCATATAAAAATACATGTGCTGAATAGGATACAGAGAAAGGTAGACAGGAATTCACATATTTGTTAACTTTAAAAACACATGGAGAACCATTTCAACAAAAAATTGACTAGATTTATAACTCCTACCCTATATAATGCAAAAGGCAATTCCAATGATACACCATTCCTCCTCTGAACTGCTTGTATTTCTATTCTGTTTGGGTTAATTTTCTCCATCATATTAGAATTAGTAGTCAGAGTCTAGTTGGCATGGGTTTGTGTCAGGGATTCAGTATTTCGAATGAAAATTTGGAAAATGATTCCAATGTTTATGCAATTATATGCTACAAAAGTATCTTCCCACTCTCATCCATAACAATGCCTTGAGATTACCTTGGCCCCAAGTTAGACACAATTAGAGGAGAATAGTTAGAAAATCTGTGAATACATATCTGGAATCAAATATGCTCACGAGTTCACAAACTTGGAGGTGGTAGAGGAGATTCCAAAAGTAAGGGACAGGGTAAACACTCCACAAACATGGAGCTCTGCTGGACTAAAGACTTCTTGAGGAACTGCCTCTGAGGTTGGGCACTTGAAATATATGTTGTAGTCAGGAGATTTAGCTTCCTTTGTAGTGAGACCATCAAATCTGGGTATGCTTCTATGTGACCTGGAATACATGATTTCTTATTTTCCAATAAACATGAGGAAGCTCTTTTTAATTTTCTGTTTGTAGGTAAACTGTGGCCACTGGGGGCTAATTGTCTACTCTTGTGGACTCTGAAGCCATTTGATCATCCTCCAGTTTTCCTGGTGTTGCTTGCTGCTGCACTGGGAGTTTCGTATTTTCTTCACGAAATACAAGGAATTCACCTGGGACAAAGTGCTGGAGGGAGTTCTGTCACCTGTGGTGGGTCAGGGTCTGCAGAAGAATGTACCAACCAGCCTTCTATTCCACATAGCTTGCCTCCTTGACCATAGCAACCGGATTCTGAACATTGGCCTGAAACCTCTCCATCTAACAAGATATCTTTACATAGAAGCGTCTGCTGGATGCATCATGTCAGTCACAAGCCAATTGGAAGCCAATGGCAGATCCACATGGCCCCACCACAGATGTTTTTTTATCACACACCTGCCCAACACTGCACTAGGCCCACTACTCAGCAGGTCCAACTTCCTGGAATCTCTGTTATACACCATTTTTATGAAACTCAGTCAATCAAGTCACTGTCCTGCATAATCATGTTCAGCAACAGGACAACCAAAGTTTCTCCAGTGCCATCTGGTCATGGGAATTTCAAAAATTTTATGGTATTTATCTAGCAATTTTTCAAGGATGAAGTTGGCAGCATGTGGGTTTCAATTCATTCAGGGACCATTAAATGTTGTGGAAGTTCATTTCAAATGAAGTTCTGGAGAACTCTCACAGGCAAGGTTTCCCAAAGATTGGCCAAAGGGTCACATAAATCCAGGCCCATTGAGGTCTACAATGTAACGTCCATGTGTGTTTTGACTCTCAACTAAGACTGCCAAGTCGTTAAGAATAAAATCATGTGATATCAAGCCTGAGATTCCCAGTGGTCTCTGGAAAGCCACCCTGGGCCTAGATCTCAGTTTCCAAGGGTGACTCTCATGCTTGGCCTTCTAAAATCCCCACACAATTCATGGCAATACTTCTCTAAGTTCAGTTCCTGTACTCTGTCTCTAAGGGGAATCACACCAGAGTTCAAACTCAGGTGGACTCAGTCATCCCTTTCAACTGCCACAAAAATAACCACAATTAAAACCAAAACACTCCCACATGGCCCTCATCTTCTTCCATATAGACACTCATCATAACCTCTGACTGGAGATTTCCATGAGGAATGCAGCCCAAGACAGTGTCCAAAATACGCTTTCTTGCCCCTCATTTACCTAAATTCTGAGTGACCTGGACACCCTTCCTGTGAACCAGGAGTGATCAAATAGGCCTGCCGTTAATACTGATCCACTTCTCAAATTTGAGACCTACTGACTGTGGGGTTTAGATTCTTTATGTGAATTGGAGTCATGAGAAAACCCAACCACCTATGTGCTAGCCTCTGCAGGGAATTGAAGAACTCATTTGACCTAAAGGATCCCTATTCTCACTTGATTGATGTCAGAAACCTTACAGAGGAAGGCAAAAGACTTCATCCACAATGACTGCTCTTTTGCTATTTTGGTTTTGGATGCACACATGGGATCTTTCTTTAGATCCATCAGTTGCTGAGAATCTAAGCTACAGCCTAACACAGGGCCAAGACGCTGATTCAGACACATCTCTTTGCAAAGCAATTAAGCAAAGAGCCACAGCTGATGCCCATTCTTTTTTATTTGAAAAAGGTTTTCTTCAGACTTCGCAAAGCGTTGTCCTTAGGCAAAGACTTTCCTGACATTCAGGGAAACAGAACAATAGGTAAGCAAAAGGTCCAAAGGAGGGTTTCTCCAATGAGACTTTACAGGTCACACTGGTACCTGCTGAAAACCTCAAAGGTCCATGCAGAAATGATACCTGGAGAAGTTGTAGAGAGGTATGAAAGACCTGAGAGAGCAAAAGTCCTATTTCATGGCAAACAACCTGGTCAGGATAAAGGGATGTGTCTGAATCAGCCTCTCTCTACTTATGTTAGAGAAGAGGGACTAAACCAGACCTGTGTGGAGAGCTGATCCCAGGTGCCTATGGTTGATATACCATTGTAACTTGTGCAAGTGTTCCAGGAAGTAGGAGCAGCCTCCATCTCATGGGACCCTTGGAAGCAAGTGTTAGGACAAACTGGTTGCCAAGGCAGTGACCTCATTCATTCAATTCCAAAGAAAGTGACATACCTCATTTCCTTGGTGATGGAACTCTATGATCTTTGTATCCTAGTGGCCAGGCACCCAGACGCTATCCCATTCCCAGTCACAGTGGTCTCACTTGTTTGGATTTACCAAGGACAGAGTCAGTATTTCTTGGTACCTACTAATGTGAGGATGGCCAAATGCCAGGAGAGCACTGAAGAGGTACCTTTTCTGAGAAAGCCGGTAGTTGCTCACCACTTTTTCCTGACAACTTCACAGAGTTAGCCAAGGAAACCACACCTGAGAGAGGACAGACTATTTCGAAGGAATATAGTATGGCCGAGCAGTTAGAGGACACTCCAGATAGTCACAGATCTACTTGGGGGAAGGAGGTGCCATTGTGGGAGTGGGTGTGGGTTTGTGGTTTTATCTCATGTTCTGAGAAAAGGTAGGAATGGTGGTTTGTTTGGATTGAAGTGGACTGTTTCTAGTAAGTCATTTGACAAGGTGAGTGTTTCTATGTTTGTGAATCCCACTATGTCCATTGTTGTAGACATTAGAAAAGAGAATGCATTAATGGATGTGTCCTGTCTAGTATAAATCTTACCATAATTCATCCTGCTCAATTTATGAATGGACTGCACCTTGTCTTATCGATGGGCAACACCTGCTATCATCCTAAGTTCCTGTTTTCTTCCTGAATTCTGGCCAGTCTCCAGAATAGGCTCAGGGATTTGTGTCCAAGATATGTACAACCTCCAAGCTCTGTGACATGGCCATATACTGGATAGCTGAAGAGAATGGAGATCATCTCAGAAAACTCAGATATCAGTGTGACCAGGAAAGTCTCAGTGGAGAAACCCTGCTTTGGGCCTTTTGCTTACCTTATGTTCTGTTGCCCTGAATGTCAGGAAGGTCTTTGCCTCAGGCCACCCCTTTGTGAAGCCTGAAGAAAACAGTTTTAAATTTGAAATGAATAGGCATCACCTGTGGCTCTTTGCTTAATTGCTTTGGAAAGGGATGGGTCTGAATTAGCCTCTTGGCCTTGTATGTGGCTGTGATTTTTATTCTCAGCACATGATGGATCCAAAGAATGATCGCATGTGCGCATCCAAAACCAAAATGGCCAAAAGATCAGTCATTGTGGATGAAGTCTCTCGCCTTCTTCTGTTAGGTTCCTGACATCCATCAAGTGAGAATACTGATCCTTTGGGTCAAATGAGTTCTTGAAATCTCTGCCGAGGTGCTTGGCTTTTCTCATGACTCTGTTTCACATAAATATTCCATACCTGAATGTCAGTAGGCCTCAAATTGGAGAAACAGAGCAGCATGAACGGCAGGCTTATTTGACAACTCCTGGTTCAAATTAAGAGTGTCCAGGCCACCCTGACTTTAGGCAAATGAGGGGCAAGGGAGCTTATTTTGGACACTATCAATGGCTGCACCCCTCATGGAAACCTCCAGCCAGAGGTCATGATGAGTGTCTATATGGAAGAAGGTGAGGACCATGTGGGAGTGTTTTGGTTTTAATTGTGTTCATTTGTGTAGCAGTTGGAGAAATGACTGGGATTCACCAGGGCTGGAACTTTGGTAGTGATTCCCCTTAGAGACTGAGTTCTGAAACTGACCTCAGAGAAATATTGTCATGAATTGTGTTGCGATTTTAGAATGCCACGCATGAGAGTCGCCCTTGGAAACTGAGATCTCGGTGGCTTTCCACTGATCACTGGGAATCTCAGCCAGGATATCACATGATTTTATTCTGAAAGACTTGACAGGCATAGTTGAGAGTCAAAACACACATGGACCTCACATTGTACACCTCAATGTGCTGGGCTTCATGTGACCGTTTGGCTACTCTTTGGGAAGCCTTGCCTTTGAGAGTTCTCCAGAGTATTCATTGAAATGAGGTTCCTCAACATTAAATGGTTCCTGAATGAATTGAAACCCACAGTTTCTCCAACTTCATCCTTGAAAAGTGGCTAGATAAACACCCTGAAATTTTTAAAACTCCCATGACCAGGTGGCACTGGAGAACATTTGGTTCACCTGTTGCTGATCATGAGTGTACCAGACAGTGCCTTGATTGACTGGGTTTCATGAAAATGGTGAAGAACAGAGATGCCAGTAAGTTGGCAGCTGCTGATAGTGGGCCCAGAGCAGTGGTGGGCAGGTGTGTGATAAAATATCTGAGGTGGGGCCGTGTGGATTTCCAATTGGACTTCCAAATGCCTTTTGGCTGCCATGGTGCATCCAGCAGAACCTTACATGTTAAGGCATCTTATTATATGGAGAGGCTTCAAGGCAATGTTCAGAATCAGGTGGGTATGGTCAAGGAAAAAGCTATGTGAAATAGAAGCCTGGTTGGTGCATTCTCCTGCAGTTTCTGACCCACCACACGTGACAGAACTCCCTCCAGCACTGTGTCGCAGTTGAACTCCTTGTATTTCATGAAGCAAATACCAAACTCCCAGTGCAGCACCAAGAAACACCACAAAAATGGAGGATGATCAAATGGCTTCACAGTCCACACAGGGAGACACTTAGCCCCCAATGGCCACAGTTTACCTACCAAGAGATAATTCAGCACTGCTGCCTCATGTTCATTGGAAAATAAGAAACCATGCTCTCCATTCACATAGATGCAGACCCAGCTTTGATGGTCTCAATAGAAAAGAAGCTAAACCTTCTGACAACAAAATATATTTAAAGTATCCAACCTCAGAGGCAGTTTCTCAAGAAGTCTTTAGGCCAGCAGAGCTCTATGTTTGTGGAGTGTTTACCTCTTAGACCAGGATGTAAGAAAAGAACACTGACTCCAATTAAAATCAAATTAAAGTAAGCTTATTATTTCCACTGACTGGGCTGCCACTCCCTCCCAAAATTGCGAGAAAAAGAGAGCAACCCCACCTTTACTACAGCCCAGGTTTGTAGCCCAGAAAGTTACACAAAAATGGGGTAACAGATAATAGAACTCTGACAAGCATCACACTAATGGGAGTTTACATTTTTTTTTTTTTGCTAGCCCCAACATCAAAATTTATGAGGACCATTAGAGCCTCAGAGAGGGTCATTGTCTGGCCACAAAAGGCCAATATTTATGAGGTGTGACAAAGTTTCAGAGAGGGCTGCTATCTGGTCAGAGAGCCATGCACGGGTGAGTTCAAGGCACGGGCAGTCATTCCAAGCAGGTTCAGAATTTGCAGTAATTTACAGTAAAGCCAAAATGATTTTTTCATGGCTTTGTTGCAAGATGACTCCCACTTTTAATAAAAGGTAAGGTTGGGTGTATCATTCCCCCCTTTACTTATGTGTCCCTTTGTAATCCTTGATAGGTTAGTGGAAAAGCACTGAGGAAATTTTAATCCCTCAGTTAACAGTCACCAAATTTTTAGAACTCACCGAAAACCAGTCTCCCTGATATTACCTGACTTAATTAATTACTTATATTGATAGTCTATTTATTTTTGGCTCCATTGGTGTAAGTAGAGA